>NC_134415.1:6478052-6782870 GCF_030867145.1 Opisthocomus hoazin | reverse complement strand
CTACTTTAAACTAGGTTTACTGCGCTGAAAAAAAGCTGTTTAGTGTTTGGTATATGATGTTGTGGGAATTAACAGCCTAAGAAAGTCCCTTTGATGTCTGATTTAGTTCATTATAATAGGTGTGTTCAACTTGTGATTTTTTTTTCCCACATTGTTTTTATGAACATCTACTAGTGCCAGTCAGAATGCAGTGTTTCAGTTTATCTTTGCAGAAACATCTGTGCTGCTGTAATTAATATTATTTTAATACTTCCATTTAAAATCTTTATAGCTTAATGCAAGTAATGCTACACATAACATAATGAGAAAGAAGTGAAGCATTCAGCATGAGAGATAATGATTTTAACCAAATTAGTATTTTATACTGCTAGAAAAAGAAGAAATGAAAATATTTAGTTAACATTTGGTCATTTTTAGTGCATGCATGTGTAACTTTTTGCTGCAGTGCATATGTCAGGGTGTTTTTGTGGGTAGACTTTGCCTTAATAATGAGAGAGCGGCTTCATGTGCTGTGCTCGTTTTAGCCTTTTCTGCTCTCTGGTACGTCAAAATTGTCTGGAGGTTTTTCTGGCCTCTGTTGGGGGTCTGGAACAATGAAAAGCCAGATTCAAATTCTTAGTGGTTAGAAAAGCACATTTTTATTACTTTTAGATATGAATTGTGTCCCATCTTTGTTATTGCTAAGTCAACTGTTGCTTAAACTTTTGATGTAAACAGCAAGATATTTTTGCAAATAGTTTTCTATGCATGGGTCCTGTGTGGGGTTTGGCAAGGAAGTCCCGGATCAAAATAAGAGCTGAGAGATTTTCTCCTGTTTAGTATGCACATATCACTTGCATTGAATCGGCGGTGTCCCTGTAGTTTGGAGGAAGCGGAACTTATGTCTACAGCATCCTTGTCAGAAATACATTTGATTTTTCTTTCAAAAAATGAACTGTCAGTGAAGGTGGCTTTGACTTCATTTTCATGAATGTACAGTCAGGCCAATTCTGTTAAGAACAAATAAAGCAAAAATCAGTAGAAGAATTTTGCTCTTTGAAGCAGAAGTTCAACCGTCACCACAATTCCACTTTAGAAACAGTTCTGATTTAAATAGTGAATTGGTGAAACTGTTGATAAGTATGAATACTTACGTGGACATCCGTGAGATTTGATATAGTTACTGAAAATAAAATAGTCTTTAAAAGTACTTGAAAAATACTCAAAGGCAAAATATTTTGGTAGTCCAAGATGTGGTTGATGTGCTAGTTACTACAGAGATTTATTGTGTTACTAACTTGTTCAGAGAATGATTTTGATGCTAACCTGGCTTTGGAATGTTAAGGAACTACTCTGTGAAGAGCAACACAGGAATTTTCATAATACATTATACGATTGGAGACTTCTCGTTATTAGTGGCCGTGTAATGACGTTATTCCTTACTTGGTGAATGGGAGAATAAGGTTTCATATTTTATGAGGATATGAATATTGGAAAAATATGTTTAAGGTATAATGGGAAAATAGAAAAGGCGTAACAATTAATTTCCTACTCTAAGTGTTAATATTATTTTTAAATTATGTGGAGCTGGAATTCATTAAGGATTACACAAGGAAGAAAAAGTTAATCCACAGGTTATAATTCATTGCAAGCACCCATGTTTTTATATTTGTTGTGTGTTGTAATGATATGAAAATATTTTAAAATACTGTGTTTAAAAATGGCATCACGTGCTTTCATTAACAGCTGCATGTACCTGTTCTTGCATCTGCTTTTATCCACTAAGAAAAGGATGCTTTCAAATACTGCTGGGGAGATCAAACTGACAACATGTATTCTCAGCTGACAAAATAAACCAGACCAGTGGCCATTCTCTTTAGTTAAGCTTACTCAGCCGAGGGAGGAAAATTCAGATTTTTTCATATCACAGTAGAATTGCCTCTGGGACACAATGTTGCATGTCGTGCGGTGTTGGCCGTAGAAAAAATACCAACAGCATCACATTTGTTGCTGGCTTTGTTTTCTCCTATCAAGTGGTAATGAAAATGTGGACGGTATAAAGGTGAAATCAGTAATTAGAGATGTACTTTGAACTGATTCTTTACCCAGTCTTGTTTCTGGCCTACGTACCGCGTTTGACCTGGGAAACTAGTGTTAGCTTATCAGTGCTAATTAGATCTGTTCATCTTAATAAGATTCAAATCTATAAATGATGTCATTGATAATGTGTTTAAAATTATGTTCTTACCTTATTGTCGGCACATATGAGAAAGTCATGTTTGTATTTGCTGAGATCTGTCCCTAGGCAGAAATAAGGGTAAGAGCAGGGGAGATGAGCTGTGGTCTTTAAAACTGGACAAAAAATGACATGCAACTTTTCTTTATTATATTATAAAATGAAATGTCAATCTTTGCTATTCCTTAAAACTATTAAAAAAAAAAAAAAAAAGCAACCCACCCTTTAACAAGCTTTTTAGTGATCGCCTGTTTTTGTTTGGTAGAACTATTAAACCAAAATTTGCTTCCCAGTTCAAATGATCTGGCCGGTGCTCACTGTCGGGGCGCTGAGAGTTTGGCGGGCTGTCTTTTTGCTTACGCCGTGTCGCGACGCTGGGTACTGCTGTCAGAGACACGGGGCGTGACGCCTCGTGCTTCGCCGCGCCGTCAGCGTCGTGTAAAATCGGCGTGGCGAGGCCGAGAGCGAGGGCTGGCGCGAGCCGCGCGGCGAGCGCTCTGCTGCGCGCCAGGGCCACGGCCGCCCCGCCGGGGATGGACTCTCTTGTTCATAGGAACATTCTAAATCTTATTCCAGGTTTTGACTCAGATGAAGAATTTGGGCCGTTCTGTCATCACACGCCGTTTCTAGGTGATGGTCTGGGACTGATGACTTTTGCCTTTTGTAAACTTTCTTTAATATTTCCTATGTTTGCACGTTTGCATGATAATGCAAGCTTCGGGCCCGCGGGGTGGCAGAGCGAGGGGAGAAAAGGGCAAGGCAGGCATGTTGTCGCCAGAATTTATATACGCCTACAGACATGGATTTTGTTTGATGGAAAGAAGTTAAATCAGTCTCCACAGAATATGGTTTATTTTCTTTTAAAGACGACAAATTAAATCCTAATGAATGCATCACTCCTGTTCTGTGCAATGATGATCTGCATGACATACTTCTATTACGTGGTGACTGATGTATTTTGGCAACCACACTGTATATCCATAGGTAATTACATCTGTACTCATTAGGTTGTGTTCTCTTGGAATCCAATGTAGATAATAGCGTGCCTTAGTAATATATATAACAAAACCTCAATTGATAAAAATAGCATGAATTTATTGTTTTTCAAGTATGCAGACTGCCATTAGGTTCTGCGAATGCTTGAGACAGTAAATCAGTACAAAATGAACAATGCGGATTTCTGAGCAATTTGGTGGCTTTAAGTCCATGCAAAATGCAAACCTTTTTGCTGAATTATTATTGTCATTGGTTGTGGCCCTGAATTCTCAAACAGTTTTCTGCAGATTTCATCAAGGCCAATTTACTGTTCATATCAGCATTAACTGGTCCGAACCAATCTGTCTTACTCTGCTGATAGAGACAAAAAATTGCTTTGGGGTTGCCTTTGGATGCAGATGTGGGGAAGCCAGCTAGCTGGAATATACTTTACATCTGCTGATTATCTTCAAAGCTGTGATGTAGAAACCTACATCCATTTCTCTGACTGAACCAGGATAATGGCTGTAATTCAGCCTTTTATTTTGTGTATCTGTCCAGCTTTAAATATAACCTCATGTTACTTTTTTACAGATCAGAGAGTAGCATCTTTTTGTACATTGAATGATATGCAGCAAGCTCAGGGCTTGGAAGGAGCACAAGAGTTACCTTTGGATGAGAGTCCCACAGATGGGAAAGATTTCCTTGAGGCTACTGGGTATGTCGAAATTAGAGCGCATTTCTTACACAAATATTTTAAGAAAAGATTGTCTCTGAATGTTGAATGTCGGATTGCCTGTATGGATGTTTCACTGCTATTTGATGGCAGACCTGTTACCTTGACTGACCTTTTCTTTAATTTTGAAAAATGCTGTTTCTTGGAACCAATCTCTGAGCAGTTCTGTCTACAAAATTTGTCGTACTGTCAGATAAAGCTCTCGTACCAGAAAAGGCCTCTAATGCAGAGTATAGTTAGATTCAGAGTTTCAGCTAATCAAATTCTTTGCTGTATACCTCCTGTAGAATAATAATTTGTTATGCTTATTTCTATTTTCATTTGGATGGAACCGGTAACAGGAGCTCAACTCTGTAGTATGCAGTACCTTTATCTGCAGCAAATGTCTCAGACCTTGAAACAGGCGTTCCTACCTATCTTTTGCAACTATTTGCTACTCGCAAATCCATAATTTTTCATTTGTACAGAGGTAAATTAATCAAGAGAACCTGTACCTGAGGACTGCAGGAAACTTTTATGCCAAACTGCCCAGTTCTTCAAATTATTCCCAGTGCTCTGGGAGACATTACTCTTCTTTTCTTTTCTTTTCTTTTCTTTTCTTTTCTTTTCTTTTCTTTTCTTTTCTTTTCTTTTCTTTTCTTTTCTTTTCTTTTCTTTTCTTTTCTTTTCTTTTCTTTTCTTTTCTTTTCTTTTCTTTTCTTTTCTTTTCTTTTCTTTTCTTTTCTTTTCTTTTCTTTTCTTTTCTTTTCTTTTCTTTTCTTTTCTTTTCTTTTCTTTTCTTTTCTTTTCTTTTCTTTTCTTTTCTTTTCTTTTCTTTTCTTTTCTTTTCTTTTCTTTTCTTTTCTTTTCTTTTCTTTTCTTTCCCCGCTGCCCCTTGTCTTCACTGCTGTCAGGAGTTTACTTGTTAAAAACCACACATTCAGCAGTATAATTTGTCCACTAGCACACTTTAAAGGAAAAACACATCTTTGATTAGTTTTACTCTTCAGCTGCAGGAGTGGAAGAACAGCAAATGGAAGGAAAAGTCTTCTTGCTTGTTAGACTATCACATTTTTATTTCAACCCATTTGACACAAATTAACTTACTTACATGGTAAAGTGCATTTATGGTAATGACTTCTAAGTCCCCACCTTTCCCCAGCCTAGTGATCAGTAAGGATTGCAAAAGGCTGCTAAGGATGTTCCACTTTTAGCATCGGCCAATCTGTCAGATTTGTGCACTTGTGTGGAGTAGCTAATTCAGCTTTGTGTATAAAGCTTCTCTCTTCAGCTTGTCTCCTCTAGATAAAATGATTCACATTATGGCTAATTTCATCTTCAACATCTATGAAACTGTCTCCCACAGTGCTCATTGTGGTACAGAAAACAGCAGCTGTTCTCAGTATTTTCCTGCAGCCATGCATTTGATTAACCTGGGGCAATATTTCATATGTTTTGACCTTTAAACAAAATATTTGTCTCCATAAAGCCATAGGTTTATCCTTTACTGGAAATGACACAACTGCAGACCAGACAGAAGAGCTCTTAGCAGCTCTTTTGGTTTGCAGTGATTGCTGCTGCAGCTTGCTGCGGATTAGGACAGCCCTTATCAGAAAGCAGCTTGTTAACAAATGTTCTTGGCACACCGTTTAGCAGCAAGTTTGACTTGCACTGTCAGGGTGTGTGCAAACAATTCCTAAAGCATTCTTGCTTAAAATCGTTCTAATTTCTCCCCGATTTGCATGAGAGGCAGCGTCATATTTCAGATATTGCAGCAACGGGGTTATGTTCTAGTAATAGTCTTTGGCTGATGCTGGTTTTGTCTGTGTTTTCCTAACTATGCTAAACTGATTTGGTTCCTTTGCGATTGCTAAAAGTGTTATGTTGCGAAAGCTGGAGGAGAAAATGGTTTTAACCCCGAGTGAAGGTAGTGGTTTACTTTACAGGGAACACGCTCCGAGTACTCTGACTGGAAAAGTAAACCAGCTAGAGGTCATCCTCCGGCAGCTACAGACCGACCTGAGAAAGGTAAGAGATCAGGAGCAATGTTTGTACTCTCCAGCTTGAATAGTTCAGTTTTTATGCAAAGTTCATCAAGGCCTTGAAAACAGTGCATCAGTTAAACTAGATAGTGTAATTAATGAATGGTAGAGCCCAGTGGTTGATGAGAACGCTGAGGTGCAGAAGGTCCTGTGGTTGTGTGAACAAGCTGCCCCAAGGCTGACTAGTGTATGGGTCTTCACTCCAGAAAAACTGTCCTACGTACAGTCATACCCCGGAAAGAGAGAGACGCTTATCTCCATTTATGGCACCTTGGATTTAACCAAGGATAGGGATATGGACACTACAGCACTATTGCTAAGCAGTTAACACTCCAGATTTGTCATCCTTGTTGCCTGGTAGTGTCTTGATGACGTAACCATGACTGGCTTTGTGTCTCATTTGCTGTCTGATTTCTGATCTAACGACAATGCCAGGACTGGTAGAAATGAGACTGCTTTTGGTAAGAAAATGGTCATGTAAGGGAAAATTTGGAAATTAGTTATTTTTCTTCCTTAACATATGCTTGAGATCAATTCCTTATCGCTTGGGCTCTCACATATGATTTGTAGTAGCTAAAAGCTTCTTATCCTTTTAGTGCTCAAATTTTTTTTATTAAATGGCAGAAACTCCTCTAATTTTTGTATTAAAGTAGCATCTAGTTTTCTTATTATCATAGAATCATATAATCATTGAGCTTGGAAAAGACCTCTAAGATTGTGAAGTCCAACCGTCACCCCAACACCACCATTCCTGCTATGCCATATCCTGAAGTGCCACATCCACACAGTTTTTGAACCCCTCCAGGGATGGGGACTCCACCACTGCCCCAGGCAGCCTGGTCCAATGCCCGACCACCCTTGCAGTAAAGACATTTTTCCTAATACCCAGTCTGAACCTCCCCTGACGCAACTTGCGATATTTTCTCAGAATGAATGAGGTAGTCAGAGCATAGTTGGGGAATTAACTTACGGTTAGTAGCTGTCAGAGTGGATTAGGGAGCTCAGCAAAATATAGCTGTAAGAGTTGCACAGAAATATTAACAGCAACACGAAATGCTGCCATCACGACTACTCACTTTATTCAACCTGTGTCTTTGCTAACCAGGAGAAACAGGACAAGGCAGTTCTCCAAGCAGAGGTACAGCATCTGAGACAAGATAACATGAGGCTTCAGGAGGAGTCTCAAACAGCGGCTGCTCAACTGAGGAAGTTTACGGAATGGTTTTTCAATACGATAGACAAAAAATCCTAATGGCTGGCCCCTGGAAAATGCTTATTTGAACAATGTAACAGCTGTATTTTTTGAATTAGCGGGGTAATAATTTCACTGTGTTCACAATCCATTTTAGGTGTTTCTGCTACATTCTCTATCCAGCTTTATTCATCTGAAAAGGAGAGAGGACTGTGGCAGTCGGTCTGTAAATTCATATGAAGAAAGCAGAGAATAGCAGATATTTGTTTGTGTGCAGATGAATGTAAAAAATCCTTAGTGTCATTTTAGACATTTTTAGAAGATGCTCTGGCTGGGGCTTGCCTGAAGAGGAATATTTGGGGTTTTAGTTCCTGCATTTCAGGTGCGCTGGTGAAGATGTTAAAGCAATTTACATTAGCTTGAGCTTCGGTATTGTAAGATAAAAAGAATAACCAGACATATACTTTAATGTTTAAAAGGTGCTCTATTTTTTTGTATGTACAGTAGTTTTATTTCCACAGTCCACATTGTCATAGCAATAAGAATGGAGGTATAGTGAATAGTCACAAAGCTGTGTTTATAAAATGTTAGCACTGATGTGTTTAACACTAGTTTGGATGCAGATACGTTAGAGATTATTTATTTGCAGGAACAAATGGTGCCTGAATATAAACAGTGTTCTGATTTTCTAATAATACACATGCCTTGTAAATGGCTCACTGGGGTTAGCCCATTCCCAACTTCAGTTACTTTTGTATAGTTGGTGTTCAGCTAAACAGTTCCACTGCTTAACTATTGGAATCATGTACGGCGTGAGCCAGCCAATCAATTGTACAATGCCAAATTTGTTTATCTTTGTACAGAAGCTTTGATCAAGTGTCTTGTATTTAACGCCTTTATTTAAGCTTATTTAACCTTAAATTGTTGTTTTTATAAAGTTTGTTTTATCTGCACTATGGTGAGGTCAGTTGGTTGCAAGTTGTAATATTCTGAGCTTGCTGAGACTGTACTGAGGAGTTCTAGAAAATTCTAACAATTGGATGCTGCTAGTACACAATTGATTTGTTTGTATGCTTTAACATTTTTAACTGTTTAATTTGAAATGAACATACATCCTGCTTTTTTAATAAACGTTAAAAATCTAAACCTGAATTATTTTATCTTGTGTCATCTCTACTCGCTGTCACCAGTAACAGCTCAGGTTTCTGCTCAGCCCGCTCCCTAGGTTTGCAACCCAGAGACAGTCCCACCCCCCCAAGCTCTCGTGACCCCTTGGTACCAGCAAGGGACTGTCAACATTGTCAGATTTAGTTTCTTTGGCGCGTCCTGGCCTGTAAGTGAGGAGGTGGCTTCATGGGTCAAGGAACGAAAGCTGTTTTGGCTGTCCACAGGCATTGATTTGTGACCCAGGAGAAGATAAATTCGTTACCCGAAAAGATGTCCTAAAGAAGGTTTTCAGAAGGGGTCTTGTTTTCTCACGTTGCTTTACGTCAGTTGTGGCAGCAAGTAGCTTGCCAGCTGCTGGTGCCTGCTGTTGAGGATTTGATTGCAGTGGTAGCATAGGTGAGATGTTTCGTGTATGGTGCTGAGCTTAAAGTCTGCACCCAAAAAGTACAGTTTTGTAAAACGAAATGAAGCTAATGAGCACCTTTAAGCTATGGTTCTGAGAGAGAGAAAAACAATAGTTCAAGCTCCTGGTTGTATCCCAGTTTCCTTTCAGCGGCTGAGTGCTGCAGAGACAAACCTACAGAAAATTGTTGAATAGTTAAAAAATACATTGAACAGATGCAAGTAAAATTCTGTGTCCATTGTTACTGCACATATTGGCTAAGAAATGTTTTGGAAATTGAACAAATGTCTGTCCCTGCTATAATAATTGTTCTGAATGAATGCTCTCGGGAAAGGGTTACACATGGGCAGAGAGTCAAGGCTTTGGGATCCTTACATTCAATGAAAAAGACTATTTTGTCCTTGTATTTTTCATCAAAAACTCTGGCTCTTACATACCGAATGATATCCATTAAGCTGTATCAACAGAGTAATTAAACATGGCAGTCATGTGTTATGCTGGATTCTGATTTAAGCACCTTACAGGAGTCGTTAGCGAACCCATCTGGCTGGAGACCTTGCCAAGTAACAGAGCTGAACAAGGCGCGCCATTTGTCGCTGCGAGTCTTGGTTTGTCCCCTCTGGGAAGCCCTGCTGACGGAGGCGAGCTGGAGAATCAGCTGGTGCTGAAGGGACGCGGCTGGGTTTGCGTAAGAGCTCACAGTCCAATATTCATTTTAGCTCTTGATCTCTCAGTTACTAATAATGAGCATTATTGTAACTACCTGAGCAAGAAGGATTTTCAGTAGTTCTTTCTTCTTTTGCCATCCAATTCAAAACATTTTATTTCCAGAAATGACAGAAAACTTTGTCTACAAGTCTCTTATTCCCTTTGCTGACAACAGCGGTTCTGTCAGAGGCACGTGATGATTCCTGAAGTAACTTTTACCATGGGAAAAAAGCTTTTAGTCTGGCAGCTACTGTGTTAATGACGTGTATGCAGTATTTATCAGAGACCGTAACACAGTTTTGGCATAGGTAAAGGACATTTAATTGGACATCTTAACTGGTTCTTAAGAATAAGCCCCATGGAGACATTTTGCTAACAAGAATGCGTGTTCTAGACAGGTGGAGGCAATGGCGAAGTCTGGATGAGCAACTAGTGTGGAGCACTAGGAGAATTTGGAGGGTTGCTAACCCAGGTTTTGGGGGTGGAGAGCTTTCAGGCACTTTCCTGTCCAGTCCCATGGCTGGACACCTTTTAGTGGCTGAAGTCGGGTGTTAGGTGGGCTCTGGCTCAGCTTTGGAAGCTCTGTGCGCTAAGACTGAACCATACGAGGCAAAGCAGAGTAAGTGGGGATGTCTGGACAATTCACTTCAAAGATGTGTTTGTGAGTGGAGTTATAACAGTGATATGGAAGTGGTTTAAATGTCAACAAAGTCTTCCCAGCACAGCAGGTTGTGCTGTGAAGTAGAGATGCAGAAATCAAACGTGAGCCAACACGGCTGTTTACTTCTGTAAAAGGGACAACTAAAAATCATGGCAAAATTACAAAATGCCCTGTTTCTGCCTTAAAAGTGGCACCCTGATTTATATGTAGGTCTTTATTGAAGGGATCCTTACTGAGACATTTCTCACAATGTGGACTGTCTTTCATCATGTATTTTTTTTTTCTGAGACCACTATCACATAAGGGATATTTTTTGGTATTTTTTATATTCCTGAGAGCGTAATCATGCTGTGGTTTAGGCATATGATAGCTTTATACAGAAGCTAGCTACATTCTCTCTGTATTATTTAATACAAGTTCTCAAACAGGTAAGTTTTTTTGTGCCTAAAATCCAATTATGTAGGAAAAATGTTTAAAATACTTGTAATACAAACTAGTTTATTGTAGAGCAGTTGCTTAGGAAAGCAATTTTCAATCTGGAAAACAGAAGAGAATTGCTAAGTGCATTGTGTTGTTGTTGCAGCGTTTCTTGAGCTCCCTGTGCTGACTGGTTCTAACATAGAAGTCAGTGAATTTCAGGAACTGGTGTTGTACAATTTGAAGCCATCAGACTCATTAATTACTGCCAAACCAAATTATTTCTCACCCCAGCTTCTCTCTTCCACAGCAAAGACTAGAAGAAAAAGAATGTCTTTAAATTCCAAAGCAAACAAATGCTTGCTTCTGCATGTTTGGGAGCGGATTGTGCAAACTGAGAGGAACAGATAGACTTCAGCAATCCTGGAAATAAATTTGCCAGGAATATAAATCTTTCTCTCAGCAATTTTCCCCATGCACACAGGCTGCATTTTTAATTCGGTTCCTTGCACGTCCTTTGTTTCACTCTCTCGCCATGTTTGCTTGCTTTTCTCTCAAGAAGAACCTAATGGCACATGAGCCAGAAGGAAAATTTCTTCAGTAGGTCCCTGGTCTGGACAGCCAGGGACAAGTCAGTTTGGGCTGAGACAAAGCCGTGGAGAGGCAGGGCCTGAGCATGTTGCAGTCTTTGCTCCTCCCTTGTTCTCCCCAGTGGCTGCAGAGCAGCAAGCGAGGCAGGTCCAGGTCCATCCAGCCTTGCAAATGTCCATTTTCTGGTTTGCAGGCTGAAGTCACGCGCTGTCTTACCAAAGTCCCAGCTTTCTGAATCAGTTCTTGAGTCACGGGTGAAGCAACCAGGCAAGAATGTGTATTTCCAAAATAACTGTACCTAGCAGATTTCAAAAACCTTCACCAGTGAAGCAGCTGGAAAAAAAAAGAGGGAGTGAGGGATAGAGAGGACACTTTCTTAGGTTTTATTTTGAGTCTCCTTTCAGACAGACATCCAACATTGCTGGCTGTCGCACCAATTTACGGGGACACAGCAGGACCAGAGAATGGAACGGACAGGCCAAATTGCCCGTAGCTTTCCCTCTAGAAATCACTGGAAGGTTTCAAACATGCCAGTGTTGGATTCCTATTTATTCTATTGACCTCTCCAGGGAAATAGTTTTATGTCCTTTGTTCCATTTTTTGAACATGCGAGTCTTTTTCCTCCACTAAGCATTGATATTTAAAGTCGTCTTTGCTGTATAGCATCGCAGAATTAATCTAGTCATAGTCCTATTGACTTTGGCCTCACTGGAACAAACTGGGGCTGAGACATGAACAGTACAAGTGTGTTAGTTCTGCAGAAAGGCTGTAAATCCATTTCGTGTTTTTCTGTGTTCCTGCCATTCAATAGCAAATCATTAAAACTCTAAAGCTGAAGACCAGCAGATGGGCATTTTCTGACCAATGTAATAGAAAAAAAAAGATTACCGAGTATGCTGTTGATACCAGTTCAGGTGTCCTTGTGCCTAGACATCATCTGGAAGGGTTTAAAATAAATCTGAGGAGAGATGATGGAGGGTAAGGAGACAAAAACATGCCATGTCAGAAAGTGGGACATGCGAAGAGCACCGGCAGTGATCATGGGCAATATACGAATGGTGCTTTTATTGATGGCAGATGGACTCTATGTCCAAAGACTAGAACTTTACTAGAAGAGGGAATGTTTCTGTAACTTGTTTATCTTTTGTAAATCCACTGTTTGGAACCTACAAAGCAATTGTGAGATCATCTTGGGAACAAACTTTTGTCGTGAGCTAGCCCTGACGGAAATCTGGGAGAAAGCACTCGGATTGTTCTGACTTCATCTCTGAGCGGTGGTGCTGGTTAGACTAAACCCCCTGAATTTAAAGCAGTAGAAGCTCGCCCCTTTTCGCCTTTGCTTTGTATTTTGAAACTGATGAAAGTGTGTGACTATCAGAGTGACCAAAGCTGTTACAAATAGAATAAAGAAGTGACCCTAAAGTTGTCCAGTAGTAAATACACTGGTCTAGCCACCTGAGGTTCTTGTTACTGCGAACACTGTTGTCTCACTTTCAGCTCAGGCATAACTTTGTCAGATAATATCTTCCAAAGAATTTTTTATGGAAACCTGAGATATCTGCATTCTCATCAGTGCTGTGTTTCTCCCTCTACACAGAAGTTTTATTCAAGATGATGGATGTTCCTTTCACAAACCCAAGACACGGTGTTTCTTTTCAACAAGAGATGTTTCTCCTGCGTGTAATAACAGTGCTCCAGGAATTATATTCTAGCACTAGTGCAACTTGAAGCCATTTGTGCTCGAGGTTGACTGTTTCCTGCCATGCAGCTCCCAGATTCTTGGTCTTTCCTTCCCTTGTGAAGAGCTGACTTTCTCAGTAAAAATAAGCACTAAACAAACAGCTCCATCAGACTTGCAATGTCATCGTTTTCTAGGAAATACAGGGGGCTTTTAAAGATATAAATATCCTGTCTTCTTCTTTTCTGTGCCTTCTCCTGTTAGGAAACTTACAAAGGAACTTCAGGGTGGCTCAGAGCTGGAACAGTTCGAAACCTGTTTGCTGAAATGCCTGTGCATGAGTAGGGGATCTTAAACATCAGCACTAATTGGTATAAAAATGTGTTCAACGTGCTTTCAGTCTGCATGCAGACCAGAGGCAACCCTGTTTCCAGGGAAGGAAATGCCATGCCATCAGTTCCAGTCTGCGCTGGCTGGGACACTGAGGAGTGAGTAATCTGCCATCCAAAGGAGAAAGCAAACAATGGTCTCGTTCCTGTGTATCTTAGTGTTACGTAGCCAACCGAAGCTGTGTAACATGTAGCCAGGAAAATTCCACGTGGCTCCTTTAAATTGGCCTGTGCTTTGTGGGCTGGGTGGCTGATTTGCTTGAAAATATCAACAAACATATTCAGTTCCTCCCATGTAAATCAGGTTTAATATCATTGAAATTACTGTGGAGAATAAAACTGGGAAAAAGAATCCGTCCCTTTGTGTGGACTGGTGAATTACATCCAGACCATGTTTAAAAATGAGGTCAAGCGATTAGACCAAAAGCAGGATATGAAAATAAAATTGAAGTCTTTCTTTATTAACCATGACCTCAGTAGTCCACAGTTTTTTGGCTCATTGATTTCTAATGTTAATGTGGTTTAAACCTCTTACTAAGCTCTGAAGAATGTTCTTTCAACAGAACCATATCTATTAAATGAGTCATTTGCTCTTTAAAACTAGATAGCTTCACGGCACAGCATGCAGTAAGCCTCCTAACGTCTCGCCAATTGTCCAGCAATATTGTTGATATTTATGTGGGGAAACTTTAAAGGGATGCTGACAGGAGAGTTTCATCATCCGTAAACAGCCTTATTAAGGTTCGCGCATAAAATCCTCTTGGATTCTTGAAGTGTGCTAAGACTGTGTGTCGGTACCTCCCTTCCCAGTCTGTCCTAGTTTGTTATTGCAGAGCCACCCAGAGTTGTTCAGCCGCTGATTTATTTTTTATGCATAAATAAAACATGAAATATGAGCGACTGAAAGAAACCTAAGGAGAGAAAGTGAAATCAATCTTCAGACTAGCACCGAGGAGCATCCTTTTTAAATGTTTTTATAACATCATAGAGATGCTTTTATAATCTTCTTAGAGAGAAAAACAGAGAAATAACTAGGCTTGCATATTTAACGGCCCAGTGTATAGTTCCTGAATGCACCACAGGTTCTCTGTCAAGCCATGCAGCCAGCAAACCACACTGCAGTGAATGGCGAACAGCATGGTAATAGTGACTTGTCCACGTGTTTTACAAGAAATGTTACAAATTCCCTCCATAAAAAAAATCACTATGTTTCATCTCTAGGAAAGCTGTCAAAAGTACCCAAGCTGCATTTTTTTAAAGCAATGTGGAAATGCTCACTTATTTTTAATGGTACGAGCCCCTTCGTCAGTGTCATGAATGAGAGTGAGATTGTTAAGCTGTGCTGACAGGGAACCTAGGTGCTCAGAGGCGCAGAAATATCAGCACCCATTCCTTGAAGGGACCACGCCTGACATAGCAAAAGGGCTTCCAGTCTCTAGTGCTTGATTTGATGAGAATACAGATGAGAGCAAGGTCTCTGATCTTCTGATGGACACAGAAGAAGTGTGTGTTTTCCTGGTGTTCACAACCCAATCTTTGCCCCCTGCCCACAAGACCTGGCGTTTTCCTCTTGCCCATACCATGGAGATTTGAGCAGCTTCAAGGATCATAGAATCACAGAATCATAGAATCATTAAGGTTGGAAAAGACCTCTAAGATCATAGAATCATAGAATGGTAAGGGTTGGAAGGAACCTTAAAGATCATCTGGTTCCAACTCCCCTGCCATGGGCAGGGACATCTTCCACCAGACCAGGGTGCTCAGAGCTCCAACCTGGCCTCGAGCACTGCCAGGGAGGGGGCAGCCACAGCTTCTCTGGGCAACCTGGGCCAGGGCCTCACCACCCTCATGGGGAAGAATTTCTTCCTAATATCTGATCTAAATCTGCCCTCTTTCAGTTTAGAGCCGTTCCCCCTAGCCCTTGTGCGTGTTTGCACACCAGCGTAAAGCAGCCTGCCTTGCCTGTAAAGCCTCTTAAACTGTCTGTAACACACAACCCGCACACAGTAAACAGTGAATAAACAAATACGAGAGATACTACCTATCCTTCCCACTTACCCAATGTTTTTGAAACATTTGCTTATCGTCCTATAGCGATAACTCTGGAAAATCTGGTGGTACCAGTACTGAGCACAAACTGTGGACTGCAGCTGGAAATGCAGGAAATAAAGTGGTTTTGAAAAAATGTAAACAGCTTAGTCTCGTTAAAGTCCTCTACAGGGAGAAGCAGCACAAGAAACTTCAGATACTTTGAGGAACAGCTATGTTCCTCGACCAGCTAGTCTTCACTGGCTAAATAGGATTCTTTTTTTCTTTTTTTTTTACATGGCTTTATTTTCTAACAGGCTATTACAGAAGCTTTGAGATGATTCAAAACTCGATTGTAGAACTTTACCTAGCAGCAAACAAATAGGTTCATGGTTCCTAGGTTCTTCTGGAAGTAACCATAGGAGTTATATTCAACGTGCATGAAATATCTTCTCTGGCACCCAAAGCAGTCCACTGTACAGCTGATTATATTTAACCTCCAACATGTATAAGGTATTGCATTGTCTAAAAAGCCCTCCTCTATGAACCTGGTGTGTCTGGGGCTTTATATTCCAACTCCAAGCACGAAATACGGAGAACTCTGCTTTTTAGTGAGGCTGTTTTTTGTTTTCTTCAAATTATCTGATGACCTTAACTTGCTAAGGCAGTGTTGCCAGAAAAGTAAATGCTTTCTTTCATCAGTAAGTGCATTTTCTTCATTTGGCCTGTGTGGATTTGCAGGGTCCAGAGTCCGTTTTTCATACATGTATAGACATTTCTTCCTCCCCTGTGAGCAACCACATTTCCTTTTGAAGCTGTTTCAGTTACTGCCAGTTACCAGGACTTCTAGACTGTGACAGAAATGTTGGCTGGAAGGAATGTCTGGAGGTCATCCCATCCAACCTCCTGGACTAGCACCGCTAGTTAGTCTTATGAGCCCTCAAGGATGGCCATTCCACAGCCTCCCTGGGTACCCTGTATTATCCCCCAGTAAAGTTTTTTTTTCTCTGTATGTGTACCCAAGTCACAATCTGTGGTTGTTGCCCCTTGTTATCATCTGGCAGTACCAAGATTTTGGCTGGTTTGTGTGTATAAATACCCTACAAATAGTTGTAGACTACTATTAAATCATCCCTTAGTCTCTTCTTTATTAAACAGGATAAAATGCATCAAAGTCCCTCAGCTGCCCTTTTTTTTGCCATATGCTTAAGGCCCCTGACCATCTTAGCAGTGCTCTGCTGCTCTCTCTCCAGTTTATTACCATTCATCTCATACTGGGAGACCAAAACTGAGCACACAGTTCCAGTTGAAGCCTTACCAGTACAGTTAATTGCCCCATTCATCCAGGGCCATGCAGCATAACTGTAGTTTCTGCCACTTGCCGTCCTTTTCCCACCAACCCCAATGCTCTTTCGGCGATGTAGTAATGTTTTTTTTCCTTTTGTTACATCTGGGATTTTGTCTGGCTGCGGTTTGAGGACAGGAGATGCTTTGCTATTTATGTCATCCGTGGAGGTGGTGACAAGGGTGAAGACATCCGCAGATGCACACATGGTCCTGATGGACACAGGCAAAACTGTTGACGCTGGGGAGCTGAAGTAAAAAACACATATGTACACCTTCTGTGAGATCCACATTAGCTGAAACTCCCCAGGGGAATGTGGTTACTGAAAGGATAATAACCTGCTTTAGTTTAAGACTGTTTCCAAACACGCTGTTGCTATTTGCTGCAAATCCAAGACGGGTGCTGGGTAGCGATTCCCTCGCTTGTCTTTCTACTACAGATTCCCAAGGAAGATCTGTCCGGATGAAGCCTCCTACATCTGAGCTCATCATGTACATTTTCTTAATAGCTGGAGAAGGAGAGCAAGGGTTTGGAGAAGGTGGTTCAGCTGGACGGTATCACGGAGCTTCTCCGAAGTCAGTCACCCACCGACAGGCCCTCTTACTCTCTCCTCAACAGGAGAGGAGCATGGAAAAAGGAGCTCAGGTATAGAGCTCTGCAGTACAGTCGGTTTTCCAGGGGTTTCGTTGTTCTTTGATTTTGTTGCCTTTAATGTTTAAAAGAATGTTCATGAACATCTTGAACAAAATGAGAAACCCCCTGATTTGCTTTAGGTAGCAAGCAAGATCAGCGTTTGCATTATTTGAAGCCAGTCCTGCTTTGTGTTCTACACGAGGTGTTACCCTGAGAGGCGATTTTTCATTTTGAATAAATGAGAACAGGAGATGTGAGATGCACTCACCTAACTTTTCTTGGCTGAGGCGAGTCTGAAGGGTTGTTGGATGCCTCAGTAAATGACATATGATCATCTGGAAACAAATTTTTATAACCCAGAATTTCTGTCCTTTTCAGACAGGTTATTGTGAGGAGCAGAGTTCAGCTGGCTTCAGGCTGGTGTTAAAGCAGAATTTAGCAGCGGCTCCAACAGAGTAGCTAATAAACAAAGAGACCTTGAGCCTGGTCTACCAGTGTGTTATTCTAGTTTACTTCTAGAGTAACTCAGTTCACGTAATGTTATTATACTTTATATTAACTTCAAACTAGAGCTCCTCATTGTTGAATCAAGTCCCATGTTTTGATGAAGGTACAGAGAACTGTGTTTTTAAAAGTGCTAAAGTCTTAGTTTGTGTTGTTTTGGAAGATGTTAAAACATGTTAAGGAAAACTAGTTTCGGGCTGAATATTTGTATGACAAGTTCTGCCTACAGCAAATCTCTACGACTGAGCTGCAGACCGCTAAAAATAAGATTTACACCAGGAATGTTTATGCAAGTTGTAACACTTGTGGTGTCAGTGCGTGTTGCTGTAAAAATAAGTGGAATAACAGAGTGTTGTCACATTGCATTGAATTTCTGACCTCTGTTTCATCTTATGAGACAAACTGATCCTCAAACTTTAAGGCCATAAAGGATTATCTGGATAGAAATGTTCTCTGGATGCTTGTAATGAAACTCCATATGCTACATGATTGAAGTAACCAATAAAGGAATTAATTGTTATGATCGGTTTGTAAATGACATTAGCAACAAAGCAGAAGCATCATCAAACAAAAAAAGTAGGCAATAACAGGGATTTTTTTCCTATGCCTTTGTCTTACACCCCACAGATGAAAGTTTCTAAAGAGCAAAAATATACAAGACCCGATAACTCTGTGTGGAAATGAACTCCCGCCGTTCCAGAGGATCTTATTTCTAATGCACAGCAATGTGAAACAGTGAAGCATTTCTGGGCCTGCCCTCTCCAAAAGGGCCTTTCAGTAGCCAAACATAGCAATTGTAGAAAATACGTGAAGGGGAGTTGTGCTTTCTCTGTTAGTGAAGGGGAGCTGGAGCCTGGAGCCCCTCCAGCGGCACCGCCGGCTGCGAGGGAGGCAGCGGAAAGAACGGGGACGACTGGATATGTCAGGACATTTGTACCTCTGTGGCACCAACATACTGAATCACCTCTGGATCTTCTTCATACTCTTTTGATCATCTGCTGGAGTTGTTTGGATCGTTCTTCAAGGTAATGGAAATGACGCTGGGGAAAAGAGCCAGGACCTCAAGAGCCAGAGTTGCTGAACGAGCAACAGCTCAGCTTGCCTCTCCCTCTTCGTGCTCTGGGTTCCCTTGCTGCAGCCTGGGATGTGGGCCACGGCTCTGAACCCCAGGGGGCTGGAGTGCCTCAGCCACCCATCGGTAGAGAGGCTGAAGGTTCCTCCCCGCTCCTGTTTATACCTATGGAAGAGTTTGGCTGGGAATGTGGTTATTTTGCCCTGCTCACAATGGGCTGCTCTTGGGGCAGGCCACGCTGCTGCACTGGCTGAGTTTAGTTTCCCTTCTTCAGAGCCTGGAGAGAGCTACGTGCATTCCCTGAACAGAAACAGGTGTCGGAAGGCGCTGCCTTCTGTCTGGCAGGAGAGAGCATCATGCCTTTGATCTGAACCAGCGCTGTAGCCCAGCTCTGGGGAGCCTGGAGTGCTGTCCATCCCTCCAGAAACCAGAGAGCAGGGCATCTTTGGTTCTGCTGACGGAGCCCCACACCCCAGAGGTGAATGTACTGGTGCCAGGCTCTGTTCTGAGGGGTACAAATGACCCATAATCCAGCAGCAGTTTTGGGAACAGTGTCTGTGATATTCCCTGTGAAGAGTCCTTATTTATTTCTCCAAAATGAGTTGCTTTTTGCAAGATTACACTTGGTCTATTAGTATTCCTTCTTTTACGTGTATTTCTCCAGTAGCTTACCTGGGGCAAGGTTTAGGAACAGTGGTGTTGGGCGATAGTGTAACAGCTGATCTATTAAACCTCTCAGGAGAATCTCCTTTTGGGGCTGTCCTGCACTTCAGAACATTTGGCCTTCCTTCCATGTGCTCCACAGACTCCGAGGTGAAGGTCCTTTTGGACTTCAAGGTCTCAATGCCTAGATCAGATAATCAGTGTAGAGCAGGTCATCTTTTATTAGGTGAATGTCTTAAGGGAAACCCTATGTATTTTAAGCAACCACAGCTCAACGGGCTTCTAAAAGAACTGGGGCTTCTGTTGGTCTCTGTTTTCTCCAACAACGTCCAAGGCAGAGCTGGGAGTTTCAGAACTGGAGGACTCTGTCTTTGCTCGTTCTGCTCATCACTCCACAGAAAAACATTCACCTTTTGTCCTTACCCCTCAGATGAAATCCCGATGCTTTCAGTCAGGTGATCTACTTTGAATCACTTGCAAAGTGAAATCAATAATCTCATTTTTAAAACTTGCTGAAGGGAGGGAATCTCCCTCGTATCGGACATGATATCAGAAAAGAATCTGCCACTCTGGGTGCAACCTGACCTCAAGCCTGCAAGGATAAGTAGCCTGAGAAAGTATGAGGGGTTTAGTAGCAAAATGAAACGAGTAGTAAGATTGTGATAAGAACTATGTGAGGTTACCGAGGAGTTATTAGGATTATACCACATTTCAGTTTTTCGATCAGGCGCTTTTTCCACAGATTTTCTAAGTAATTGTGTTTGAGCCAATGTACACGGGAAGGTGTAAGGTGTATATAGGTGAATACGTTGACACACTGAAAGCATAAGTAGCAGAAGACATGTTGTTCCTATTGCTTGCCTCATTATACACAGATGATAGTCAAAGTCACAGCGTCTCTGTGATACCATGAGTTTCTCACTCTGAGGGTGACGGAGCGCTGGCCCAGGCTGCCCAGGGAGGTTGTGGAGTCTCCTTCTCTGGAGATATTCAAACCCAGCCTGGACAAGGTCCTGTGCAGCCTGCTCTGGGTGACCCTGCTTCGGCAGGGGGGTTGGACTGGGTGACCCACAGAGGTCCCTTCTGACCCCGACCGCTCTGTGATTCTGTGATCACAGAGAAAATGTCCGTTTCCCTTTTTCAGAAGGCTGTTTCAGGCACTGCTGTGAAAGCAAGCCAGACCAGCTGAAGCCTGAATGCTAGATTTGGGGTTCCCAATGCAGAAAAAACCCAGATTTTGTTGTTAAGTATGAATACACACCGCTAGTCTCAGGACAGAGAAGACCTGTTTTCAGAATGGGAAACAACGCTGTCCCTGACTTCCAGTCTATATCTGTTTCTTGTCCTTTAGGGAAGGAATACAAAAGTTTACCAAGACCAGGTCTGGGGCGAAGCATGTGTGTTTTATAATAATCCATAACCATATATCAAATACCCTTTTAGATTTAAAAAGAGTGTAGGATTTCATGCAGTAACTTTATCTCCTGAGGCACTGAAAAATGCTCAGTGATAGCCCTGGAGTGAGTGGCTCCGCTCTGAGGGAAAAGCAACACTCGAAGATAGAGAGTGCAAACTGAAAAAAACCCTGCTCTGTGACTCTGTAAATGGTCAGATAGATTTACTGTGGCGCAATCTCCACCTCTCCCATTAACATCTTGTGGGAGTGTGCAGAGTCCCATGCACTTCCCACGCTGGAATTGCAGCCACGTGGCCTGAGTGGCCCCGGGTGAGTAACTTCACCACATCTGTCAGCTGCCAGGTCTGAGGAGCCCTGTGCCGATCTGGAGGAGTCATATGAAGGCATGTAGTACACGTTACTTCAGGAGCGTTTGAACTCTGTGGTCCTTCTTGCCTAATCCCCACCAAGCATCGTGGAGTTGGGTACCTCCCTGCTTGCTGTAACTTTGAGGTCCTTCATACACCACATCAGTTCTTGAGATATCCAGTCAAGCTGGCAACAGATGCAAGCCAGTAGAGCCACTGATGGGCAATAATAGCAAATTCCTCAGCACAGAGTTGTGGTTACATGTCCTCTGGATGGTCTACAATGCAAACATTCTGCCTTTACTTTGGCTGTCTGTAGGGTGTTCATCTGGTTTTTGCTGAGCTGATATCATGCTTGCTAATGACTTGGATGAACTCTGTTCTTCAGTCATGGATTAAAGACACTAAAAGGTAGTTTGTGCAGGCCCCGGTGCTTCCCAGGGAGTGTGGGTTACCCCATCCATGGCTGCAAACAACATGAGACCCTCTGAGGTTGCCATCATCCAAGCAAAATTCAGACTGAAGCAAGTAGAGAGAGCGAAGTGTGATGTTCATTACCTTGAGCGTGCTTTTGCTCAGTGTTGTTCATGGATGACCAAAATTTGGATATCTGGGATGTAAGGAGAAGAAAAGTGAGGGAGAAATATGAAGAATCCCTAGAAACATGGTGAGACTGTGATTTCCCCATGGAGAATGAAGAGGAGTGATATTTTCCTGGCAGGAATGGCATTTTCCTACCACTTAAATAGAACTGCTGCTGCAGTGAAGACTCCTGACCTGAGTGCTCATGCTGCAGACCACTGACTTCGTCGTTTCAGACACCAGCAAGAGCTGCGCATACATGGGAAGGTCAGGAGTGCTTCAAAGGTGGTTGGCTGTGAGCGTCTAAAGCTTTTTGTAAAATAGAAGGTGGAGGCTAGATGGACGTGAGTACATCTACAGTGACCGGGAGGCGATGAAGACCATGGGAGTGCTGGGCTCTGTTCAACTATTCTTCCTGGACCTCTGAGCTGACATGTTTCACGTCTGCTGGTGGTCCCATGTGGCTTCCCATCCCAGGTGGGGCCAGCTCTTATGCCTCCCAGGAGTGCCCAACGTGCAGATTACCATGGCCAGATGTGACTTAAGCACCATCGCTGTGCATGAAGGCATATCAATTTCTGTTTGAAGAATGAAAACCCAGAGGCACAACTCATTAATGTCAGGTATCTGACTTGTTTCCAGATATATACCTCCTTTCTCAGCAGCTGATTTCTGGAGGGAGGGGAGCAATGATCTTTAAATGAGTGTGGTCTCAGTGTTTTCTCTACTTGTGCCAGAGACCTGGACAGCCAGGGCTGGGTGAGGAGGTTGGGTTAAATTGAGCAGAAGATGGGGAGACCGTCCTGGAAGCCAAAGTCACTGCCACCCTCACCGTATATTCTGATGAAGGCCTGCCCCATGTCTGGTCCATAGAGCTCTCTCTTGATCCTGGAGAAGTCTTGAGTCAGATTTGGGTGGTTCCATTGGTTGAAGCGTGTCATTAAGTCTCAGTGTGTTAGCAGGCTCAATGGCATTTTGATAAGAATTGGAGCCAGCAAATGTTAAATTGAAATCTGTTTATTTCTCTTCCACACTGATGTAAGATGAACAATGCACAAAGCTTCGTTCCCTCTCTAGTGCAGGGAGCGAACAACAAACTCAATTTCACCCGAGAGCAGCCAAGAAAAGGGACTTGAATTTGTCTTTGAAGCCTAAGCATTGATCATAAAATATATTACATTACTGAGTGCGTGCTTCCTCCAGGTGCATGGAGGGAGTCTCTGTAGTCGCTAGGTAAGGGATGTCCTCTTGTTTCTTGGTTATTTCGTGTTGTACAAGGCAACTACTCCTATTTATAATGCGTGAAATGTTGAGCCACTGGAGTTTTTCACCTGACTGATTCTGCCTTAATTTACAATGAACATTAGGCTCGTGATTTATGGAGTGCCAGATTCTCTGAGTAGTATCACTCCCTTGAAGCAAGCTTCTCACCCACAGTATGGCTCAGACAGAGAGTTTCGCTTCCTTCTGCTGGCTCCAGCCTGGGACCTTGCAACAACAAAAGGGCGGGCAGACGGGCAGGGTGCGGCAGGTGAAGCAGCAGCCTTGGCACAGCAGATGGCATTTGCTTTGGGTGAAAGGTCTAACATGGATTCACTCCTCCTCTCTCCTCTCTCTTGTTGCTTACTTCCAGGGGCTTCCCTTGGACACATGGGTTCTGGCCAGCCCCAAAGTGAAATCTCAAGTCTGTATTTACATCTTCTGAAACTTTTGCATGAGACAATTCATCAAATGCTTTGCACTTTTATAGCTCAAGGGCTTGCGCCTGCTCCGCTTAGGAGCTGAGGTGGAATGTCTCTATTCAGGAGCCCGGATCGAAGGTCACTCACAGTCAGGCTTTGCTGTTGATTTACATGGGGTTATAAAAGCAGGGAGTCAGATGCCAGATCCCACAACAGCCTGCAAGTCCTTGGGAACTAGTTCTCCTGTTTGGTTGCCTGGTGTGGTGTCAGCATTGTGCTTTGAGGAGGCAATGGCTCCAGAGGAGAACTGCTCAAAGGCACTCCATCCTCAGCCAGCATTTTGGCAGGCACAACACCTTTGACAGCTTAACGTTGTGCTCAGAAATACAGTAACTACTTCTGGCTTGAGAATAAAGTGAAGGACAGGGAAAGAGGAGTATTCAGGGGTTTGGTTGTACCTTATGTGCTTAGAGCAGCAGTCCTCCCTCCTCCTCCCCACCCCACTCCCTGTACTTCTCCCTGAGCTGCAGGGATCAAAGACAGCAGCAGGTTTTTGGATAACCTAGATGTGGCTTCTCAAGCTCCATGTGTCCTGTGTGACTGTGCACAGTGCTGCTGTGTCAGGGCCTGCGGTGAGGAGGCTCTCACAACCTCCCGATCCACGTCAGTAGAAGAAAACAAACGTGAAGGCTGCTGGTGTGTTTACCAGTGTGAATCGCTGTAGTGCTCTGGTGAGGCTCTGATCAGATGTATATGATGGTTCATTGTAATTGCATGTGAAGAGATGAACATTGCACGTGTCAAGAGAGATTATCTGGGGTAGCTTCTCCCACTAATCCAGCTGGATACAATCAGCTCATGAGAATTTCTTCCAGAGAAAATTGCCAGGGCAATGGCAGATGCCCAGAGTTCACGGGACTGCTTTATGGATGAGAAGGCCTTGCCGTTTGAACACTTCAGGAAACTATCTCGCTTCTCCCTGAAATTTTCAAAGACTGGAAGGCAGTGATATTATTTTGGCCACCTTACACATTCCTCCATTTCCAGGTGTTTGAGCACCTCATGAGACTCAGCTGTACGGTGCGCCCAGTTCCGTATCGCGAAAAAATTGTTCATGATGGTCTTTTGCCAGATTCCTACAAGCTTGGGGTATGAGAAAATACAATTATAGTCCTGGATGCTGATCGGGGTAGGGGGGGGTGGGGGGGGGGCGTAAAATGCAAGGACACCAAAATGGGAGGTGGAAAAAATGAGAATATTCTCACTGCTGTGTTATTGAAACCATGCCAAAAATGGTGTGAATCTTGGAGGAAATTCAATTTACAGCAGTTTTCCTAAACCAAGGTGGTGGGCATACCTTGAACGGATTTAGTGACCAACCTTTAGAAATTTCACCCCTCTCTCTAGCTTGTGCTATCATTGTGTTTTCATTGTCTGGGCAAGTGTTCACGTCACAGAAACTAGAAGCCATTAGAGTAACTAGCTCATTCGTGCGATCCTGTAACTATACTGAATCATGTCTTGCCTCTGGATTAGTCTTTGATAAATGTAAGAAATATCCTCTTTAATAGGAGGAGCCCAAGGACACCTCTGCCATTGCCTAGGAGAATTTTTCTCCAAGTGCCAATTATGAAATTATTTTCATTAGTTTAAGAACGCCTTGATTGAAAAACAGTTTTCAAACAAGGCACTTGTCCTGTCTGAGGTTGCATCAAGTGAACAGCTCTGTGCTGAGTGCCCTCTTTCTAGACTGTGTGTGTGAAGTAACCAGAGGTTTGAAACAAAGCAACCATCAGCCGCACACACAAGCCTGTTGTGGTGGACTTCAGCCAGGACATTAACATAACAAAGAAAATACATGCTTATTCAGTTTCTATTCATGATCCATATTTCGTAACTTCTAAAGAAGGAATTGCTTGAATGATGGCAGTAATAATACATTAGTACAGTTACTTGTTGTGATCTTCAACTGACAACTCCAGAAAAATACAGCGTGCTGTTGAGTATTTTAAAGTGTGTGCATGAGTGCGTTGGGGAGCAGATGCAGAAAAGTGTATCTGGTGCAAACATCATAGGAATCCTCGCTAAAAGTACTGTTAAGTACTGTGATGAACAGCTCACAAGAATATTTTTCTCTTTTTTTCTTCTTTTTCTTCCTTTTTTCTTTTTTTTGGTCATCTTCGCTGCCAGCCTGAAGAGCTCTTCTCCAGTTTCCCAGTCCAGCGCTGTGCAGTCTGTCCTCAGACATCTCTGCGACAGCGAAAGCCGTGCAGACCTCATGAGGGTTTTGCCACCACTCCGGTGGGAGTACTGCCTGTTCGGGGTTTGCATGACAGAGATGCCCGGCACTTCTTGCAGAGCTGTGAAGGTAACTCAGAAGAAGGCTATTGAGAAGAGCCAGTGGGCTGCAATAAAAAGATTCAAATCTACATGACAATGCCCTGGAATAATGTCAGTATTCCAGCAAAGACAGCACATTCACTAGCTTGACTTGCATTTCTTTAAAAGTAAATATCCAACTAACTTGTCACTGACAGGTTTTCATATCGTTCTTCTGCCTGGTCCTGGAAACACAGAAACTCAAATAAAGCAAGGGCTTTTTGTGGTGCTTTCCCCTTCAGTTTCCTAAGTTTTGTTTTTAAA
The DNA here is from genome assembly GCF_030867145.1 of Opisthocomus hoazin. Lineage (NCBI taxonomy): Eukaryota > Metazoa > Chordata > Aves > Opisthocomiformes > Opisthocomidae > Opisthocomus > Opisthocomus hoazin. The sequence goes on along the minus strand of NC_134415.1, from coordinate 6,756,801 downwards.
AGTACAGCCTGGGGGTTGCTGATATCTGCCTGTACAGTTGGGGTGCTGCATGCTTTCCTGTACAAGACTTTTTTTTTAAAAGTATTTTTTTTCTGTCATTGCCAATAGCAGATGGTTAGATTTGGCATCTGGAGAGATGTTGATCTACAGATATACCTTGTCTTCACCCACAAAAATCTGTTTTAGATTTAGCTCACTTGTAAACAGCTAGGGGTGTTATTTTCCTTCATTAACCTTCTCCAAAGTTGGCAGCATCCCAAAATAATAAGCAAACCATTGCAAGGTTCAGGTTTTAGCACCTGCAGGTACAAGGGGTGGTGAAGGATGGAGAAAGAGCTAAGCCTGCCCACACCACTCAAACCTTCCAGGCAGCAGGGTGGTGGCTTGAGCATCTGGGGTGCCTTTCAGAGGTAGCAACCTTTGCTGCAGTGGGACATTGCTGTCAGGGGGCTGGTCTGGAGAGCGCCGCTCTGTCTCCCAGTATGGGAGCCCAGTACCGTGGGCACGGGAGGGGAGGCTCACTGGTGTCTTACAGAATAAATTGTTTGAACCCTCTTCTGCTTAAAAACACAGAAAACTGCATGTTAGGGTTCCTAGAAGAAAGGACTGTTTTGGTCTCTTCCACCCGGTTGGGATGGGTTTGTCCTGGGACCTTTGCCTGCCACATTGCGGTGGCTGGCCAGGTAGAAGTGTGGAAATAACACAACCAAGAACAGAGTCCATATTTTGTTTAAACTTTTACTGACTTTGTGGTACAACATTAACAAATGCCTTCAACATGGCTTAATAGCATGCAGTATGGTAAAGTGGATGAAACAAATAGAATAACCTCAAAAATTAATCATCTCTCTTCCCAATCGAGTAGCTTCCTACGCAATACCTGAAGTGACAGCGGTGAGACGATAGCTCTAATCACTGTGAATCTCTTACAGGTACAATTTGTCATGTGCTTTAATAAATTAAAAGGCCTTCTTTTTGGTCTTTCACTGATTCAGAATGTTATTTTCTTCTTCTAGAAGGAGTTTCTCACCCTTGTACATTGTGCTGCTTCTCAGTCTGGCCGGGTCCCAGGGACTAGGTCTCTCGCTGTGCCAGGAGAACTCCCCCGGGAGACTCCATCTGTCTTAGCTGGTACACGATCTTCTCAATCGTCCCTTTGTAATAGAGGGAAGGGCAGAGAGTAGCACTTGGGATGATGTTTGAAACAGGGGTCAGGGTAGGGTTAGTAGGCATGCGGGCTTAGAGAACTTAAAAACACCAGCTTAGAAGCTGAAACATCCCAAAATAAAAAGCAAGAGACTGTTTGCAAGGTGCTACTGGCCACACTCCTTTGCCATCGGGTGTAATGGCCACACAAAAATGGGCATATGGGAAAAAGTAAGCCTGGATAAAAGATCCTTGTCTTATTTTCAGAATGGAAGTGGTGATCCCAACATAAACAAGTATCCAGATCAGCTGTGCTACACACAGGCTATAGGCACACTGTAAGGTCTGGTATTTCTCTTTAGGAGCAGCCATACAACAAACTGGTGAACTCAGGGCTCTCCTCAGTACAGCGCTGCCCGTGTCTCCATCAAGACGTCTCCACCAGGATGTATCCGTCAGGTCATCTGCATTCTCAGTGGGAGAGTCATCTCCTGTGAGTCACTCGTGCTGGTCTATAAAGGCTCTCCCTCTGCAGACTGACCAGGTCTGGCTCTCCTTAGAGTAAGACAGCTGATTCATAGATGTTCAGGCTTAAACGGAGTGCAGCATGTCTGACCTCCAGTGTCAAACAGGGCCAAAGAGTTTCTCTTGCCTCAGGCCTGACAACTTGTTGTCAGTTTAAGCCTCTGCTGTGCTCACAGCCTGAGATGACATGGCAGTTTGCTATCTCTTTTCCAAATTTGTACAGGCATCTTCAATTTCTGATGTGTGCTATGACAAGACAGGTTTATGTATGATGAGGCTTGCAAAGAGGACAGAGGTACTCCAAGCATTACGCTTGAAGGCATGCCCCATCCACAACAATTACTTAATTACTGGGGAAATCATGTGTACCAAGTCCATGTAATACACACCGAAAACTCCATCTGGGTTTGAACCATAAATAATATAATCAACTTCATTTGATGAGGCAGAAACAAAGTCATGAAAAAAATCAAGTCGTGTATTAAAACTGCTACTGTGGGCATAATAAACTCAATGGAGAACACTGAGCGCAGATGATAACCATTACTGCTCTGGAAAGAGCCAACAAATTCTTGTGCACTCAGGGGTTTGATAAAGAGAACCTAAAACTTGTAAGGCCATTCCAGGCTGGCTATTTTGCAGTGAGCCAGCAACTTCTTTTTGGTCCTAGCTGCATTTAATGAAGAACAGGTTCAGAAACTCCATTTAGATCCCCCTTCTAAATAGTTTGAATTAGGGGTATATATTGCTGACATTACTCAGTTCCCTGCATATTAGAGTTTAGTGAGTGCACTAGACCATGAGAAGAATTGCATTCAGGAGCATGTAGTTGCTACCTAAATTAAAGTTTATTAAGGAATATTAGAACATTCTTCAAGGCGAAGATAATAGGAAGGATTAAAATGTTCAGTTACTGCAGCCTCAGTTGTGAGGCATCAGGACACAGAAGTAACAAAGTTTTTTCTACCTTCTAAGAAGCTCCCAGGGTCATCAGCTGGAGAGCTGATCCTTCTGTGTAGGTGCAAAAGGGACCGTTGGACAGGTGAGTGATGGGCTCTGCTTTGCTCTCCCCAGAGCGAAGGTCTGAGTTGGTTCAGCCGTTCTCAAAAGATGAGGCAGCTGGTTGTGCAGATAGGCAGCAGTCCCGAAGGTCGGCAGTCAACCCAATGGCAAGAAGCACAGGGAGGGGTCAGGTCTTTCTGGTGGTACCTTGCTAGTGGTGTTGGGTAAAGGTAGCTCTATATATTGACTAGTGGCCAACAAGCGATAACCAAGTATCTTTTTGTTGACTAATTAATTAATTGCACACCTGTGTCTCAGAGGAACTCTCAGGCTGAGTGCGTGAGCAGGCTGGCACGTGCGGAGGTGGCTGAGGTTTGAGCTATGGCAGCTGCAGCAGTGTGCTGATGCCTCCATTACTTTCCTCGCATCCCCTCACATATCCTTTCCTGATCCAGGTGCTTCGGTGTGCTGCCTTAAAGCCATTCAAAGCTGACACAGCTGAGGAGATGGTTGTGTTTGACCCCATCAGCTGCAGAGCTTTCACCAGCCCAGGCACGGAGAGGCTTTCATCCCTGTAGTCCTGCATTCCTCTTGCATGCCCAGGGTGAGGGCCTGGGATAAGGGGCTGTTGGTCGTTCAAAGCTGATTCGGAGCACAGCGTGGGCTGAAAATTATTTCCTCCAAGTCTCTGATTTTAGGCTGGCATATAACAAGTGTGTCTTTGCTGAGGAGAAGCTTGTGGAAAAAGTAAGATGCTTGTGCTTAATACGTGTATGGTTTGCACTTCATAAGCACAGGCAAGGTAACAGTATGTGGTAAAGAGCTGCCACACACAAATACATCAGACCAACCGCAGTAGTGTGTTCTTCTGTTAACCCTCTGGATTCACCATGATGCTGTCCTTGTCGCTTTTTGCTGACAGAAGGAGTCAGAGGGACAGTATCAGAGGCATCAGCTCAGGCTGCGGCTGTACATCCAACAGCAGGCAGCTCGGACTGCCGGCAGCTCCATCAGTGCGCCCAGCAAGACAGGCGTTGTACGAACGGGTAGCAGGAGTCAATGTTTTAAACAGACAAGCAGGAATGAACCCCCAGTCCCTGTCATGCTGGGCAGGAGCTCACATCCCACCTGGCACTAACTGGCACCTTTGCTCTCGCGTGCTCTTTCTCCTTGGCTCTGCCCCATGTCACCATGATAGTGAAGCTCTGGTTAATGACCCCATGAAAGTGCAGGACCCTGGGTGGTGTGGAGCTGAATGCTTTGGACAGCCCCTGCATGTCAGAGCTGAGGCATGCTGGAGAGGACTTTCTGCTGCCCCTGAACCATTGATACACAACAGTGTCATTCTCTGAGTCTCTTGAGTGGGATCTCTGCAAGTATCTATGCAAATAAGCTGGGAAGAACTAATAATCAGCCCCATTTTTGGCTTTAGTAATGGAGGAGAGCAGGTGCATTGCATGTGAGGTTGGTACTTGCTGAGACAACTGTCATGTTTTTTTGCATTTCTTAGGAATTTTTGATGTCTCCTGCCGATAGTGTTAATAAACCAGAAGGGAATTGCACAGGCAGTGCTGCCAGCCATACGAATGGAGAAGTTACTTTAAAGGAAAAACATGTAATGTTGGGATACATTTGAACATTCTGCCAGTCATTTTCCACCCCTTCATATCAAAGGATATGTGAGGGGATGCGAGGAAAGTAATGGAGGCATCAGCACACTGCTGCAGCTGCCATAGCTCAACACTAACCAGGTAAAACACTACACATGGAGGAAAACAGAAATTGGAGGAGAAGAGAGAAGGGCATCAAGACGGCTTTTTCTCATTGGACTATCAGGGTGAAAGGGTAGTGGTCAACAGCTCAAAGTCTAACTGGCACCATGTTAGGAGTCGTTGTCTTCAAGGGTTGATACTGGGGCTGATACAATTTATCATCATCCTTGCTAGTCAGGATGATGGGATGGAGAGCATCCTCAACAAATCTGTGGATGACACCAAACTGTGGTGGTGGGGAGTGGTCACATTATTGGCTGTTAGGGCTGCCATTCACAGATACTTCAACAATCTGAGAAAATGGACTGACAAACACCTCATGAAGACCATAATGGCCTCAAGTTGCGTCAGGGGAGGTTTAGATTGGATACTAGGAAAAATTTCATTACTGAAAGGGTGGTCAGGCATTGGAACAGGCTGCCCAGGGAAGTGGTCCTCATCCCTGGAGGCGTTCAAAACATGTGTAGATGTGGCACTTCAGGACAGGGCTTAGTAGGCATGGTGGTGATGGGTTCATGGTTGGACTTGATGATCTTAGAGGTCTTTTCCAATCTTAATGATTCTATGATTCTAAGACCAACATAAATTTGTAGCTAGAGCAGAAGAAGCTCATCTAACAGTGGAGGCTGGGGACCAACAGCCTCAGGAGCAGCTCTGTAGAAAAGGACTGAGGATCCTGAGGAGCAGCAGCCTGCACAGCAGCCAGCAGAAGCCCCTGGCAGTGGTGAAGGCTAACCACACTCTGGGCTGCACTGGGAAGAGCATACCAACAGGTCAGGAGAAGATGTTATGCCTTTCTGGCACTTTCGAGGCCACATAAGGAGTAGTGTCCAGTTTTGGACAAGGATGGGACAAGGCCAACAGACAACTTCGAAGACAATTACGGGGCTAGCGCTTATAACAGATGAGGAGAGGCTGAAAGAGGTGGGCTTGCGCAATCTGGAGAAGAGCAGGTTAAGGGGCGGAGATAATTGCAGGATCCCACTAGCTGGTGGGGGGGTTACAGAGAAGGGAGAGACAGACTCTGCTCCAAGGTACAGAGAGAGAAAGGACAAGATGCAGCCATCACAACATGCAACAAGGGACATTTGGGTTAGGGATTAGGAAAAAGAAATCTCGCAGTGAGAGCAGTTCATCACTGGGACATGTTGCCCCTAGAGCTGGCTAGACCTCCATCTCTAGAGGAGATATTCAGAGGGAAGCTTGTTAAGGCCCTAAGCAACCTGCTCTCACTTTGAAGTTGGGCCAGCTTTGAGAGGTGGGTTGGAGTAGGTGGACTCCAGAGGCTCCTTCCAGGTATAATTATTCCATGGCTGTGTTGTTTGGACTGTCACTTCCCGTTCCCCTTGCAGCATGCGTATCTCAGTCCTTTCTCTTCCGCTTCCTCTAGTTCACCCATCATGTGTCAGGAGTACCTTGGCTTTTATGCCTTGGCCTTGGGATGAAAAAATTCCATTTAGTCTTCAGTCAGGTCTGCCTCTTCACACTGCTGCACGTCTAGTCAGGTGTTTGTGTGGAGGGGTGATATGGTTTTGTTCATTTGCCATCATTACTGCGAGGACAGCTTGAGCTGAGGAGCTGCATCTGACAGCTGGATTCAGCGATAACCGTTAGTAGTGGGGCAGCTGGATCTTTGAGCTGCTTACAGAAACTACTGTGAGTTATAAAATATGATTGATTTCAATCACTCTGTCCCTCAGAAGGCATCAACTGTTGTTCTTGAAGCGCAGACTCTCATTTCAGGTAGATTAATATGCTTTTCTGTAACCTTCAGGATAACATCAATAAACCAGGACCTGGCCATTCTGGCAGAAAAGATAACAAATGTTCCTGCTGTCTTTCCAAATAGGATGTCAGCTACTGTTAAAATTGTTGTTGTTTTTCTTCTGCTGTTTCCTGTCCTTCTTCATTCTAATTGTGCTTCCCTCTTGCTCATCATCTGTACAAACCCTCACTTTCTCTTGGTTGCCAAAGGCACCTCAATGTCACCCATTATGGGATGAAGATGCACATAAATATACACTTTAAAGCATGCACAGTCATGGGAATATCATTAGCCAGCCCTCCATAGCCGGCTACCCCAGCTTCTGGGAAGCTTTGAGCCTCAGCGGGACTGAAAAGCTGCTGGGCCGCAGGACAGAAAGTGGTGGCACTTACAGCAGTGTTAAGTTCATCCCAGGCTTCCCCTGAGTGAGCCTCAGGTCTCTCCCAAAAAGAAGTATCGATGTCAGAGGGTCAGGGATGGCAGGCTGGAAATCTGCCGTGCTGCTCTGGCATGGTGTTACCACACGGGTGGTGCCATCTCCTCGAGCTGAACCCACCCCAGGAAGCCAACATGGATCCACTCACCATCTTCCTCAGGAGCTACGTGCTACTCACTTGCAGCAGAGTTTGTTCAGCTGTAGACAAAGGCTGCAACAACGGATGGTGTGAAGCTCATTAACAGCTTGCAGAGATCTGAACATTTCAAATGTGGTGCTACAGAGGCATCAAGTGCCATTTAAACACAGTATGAAAAACTTTCTGCTCTTCCTAAGCTCTTCCCGAGCCATCCTCCACTCTCCTTCCTACCAATGTTGCCTCCACAGAGGTGCCGGACACCTTTGAGGTCACTGCTCCTGCTCTCTGCTGGTGTTTTCCAAGCTATTTCTTTGAAGTGAGGCACAGAGGGACCTCTCCTCCTTGGGCCTGATGGCTGGGCTGTCACTCATACCGTTGCTTTCTTGCCTGCCTCTACTCTGTGGAGGCCTGGAATAGGCTGCCTAGGGAGGTGGTTGGGTCACCATCCTTGGAGGTGTTCAAAAAAAGTGTAGATGTGGCACTTTGGGATATGGTTTAGCAGGCATGGTGGTGTTAGGTTGATGGTTGGACCTGAGGATCTTAGAGGTCTTTTCCAACCCAGGATTCTATGATTCTGTGATTCTGTGATTCTGTGGAACAAGACTCGTTTTCCCCCGAGAGCTGCGAGGCATGGCTTATCGCTCTCCTCTGGAAAGCACAGCCGTTGTTTGTGTTCATAAGGAAACAGCACTTCTAATGGCAGCAAAGAAAGTCCTCAGGAAAGGGAAGATCCAAAGCACTAACTCGGCAGGCTGACATGGGCAGGCTCTCTGCGTTTAACCTCTGCACCAGTGGTGAGGAGCAGGTGAGCATCTGTGGGGGCTCTGCAGGGGATCCCCCCACCATTTGAAGGAGCTGCCATCGTCCAAAGCCAGAGGCACAGGCCAGCTCCCGGGGCAGAGTTAACACCATCACGGCAAGTAAGGCTCTGGCTCGATGCAATCTTTGATATCCTGGGAACAGCAGAGAAAAGGTAAAGCTTTCCCCAGTGACTTTCTTTGAAATCCTGAAAGAGATCCCGGGATGGAGGAGGCCGGCTGGGAGTGGGAGGCTGGCTGCTCCCCGCTGCAGCCTGCCTGCGCCTGCCCACTGCGGGGCTGGCGGGGAAACGCTGTCCTCCCCGCTGGGGACATTCCCACAGCCAGCACTCACCCTGAGCTCTGTTGTGGTCAGCTCGCCTTTCATTTACGGTGTTAAAAGCTCTCTAAATCTGTTTTTTTTTCTTTTTTTTCCCTTGCACTTTCCCCTGAGGTAAACGCCTCCATTTCAGACTGAGTCATATCTCCTTACGCCACTTGTGCTTGCATGCTGGGGTGAGCGGAGTGAAGGAGCTGTCTCTGGCTAGATGCTGCAGCCCAGCATCCCACGAGAGTGAGAGCCTTCAAAGTGACAGAACAGCCCAGGAGCCAAAGCTATCCAGTGTTTTTAAGACTGAGATGCAGACAACAGCTCATCCTTAGCATTGCAGTCATGGTGCTCTCCCACCGTGCTCTTTCTGCCTGACAGTGGGAACATCTCTCATGGGTTTTCCCTTTTCTTTTGCAGTAATAAGTGCTGTAGTTCTTTCACGGGACTATTTGCAGCCCGCAATAAATTATAGCAGCCTCCGGGTAGCCATGACGTATGCCAAGGTATGGCCTTTGCCTGGGCAGCATGGGATCAAGAGTGCACAAGTCAAGTGGCCTCTGACTGCAGCATGAACTCTTCTTCCTCTTCTGTATTTCACTGGTTTTGTCCACCCATCAGCTGTTCCTTCCTTGGGTTCCCTCCTTTCAACTTCTCTTTATTTGGCAAAAGCTTATTTGTTCCCTGCAGTTCACCCTATAACTGTGTTGCACTTGGGCCTCTCATGGAGGGGTGTGAAGGAGAAGCCCTGGATGGACACTAGACATATCCTGAGTGCAGCCCCATGAAAGGTGCTGGGCCACAGCCCCTGCTGCTCCTCCCGATGGGGTGAAAGTCCAAATATCCTGCACCACCAAGCCTTCAGATGGTGCAGCAGAGGAAAGCTCCCAGTGAAATAAGTACAGCAAAGAGGAGAGAAGACCATGACACCACCAAGAAAGCAGGTGGCCTGCTCTGTTGAAGTGTCTACACTCAGCAGCAGCTTAGTGAGAGCAAAACTTGATGTAGCCAAACTGAGCTATAAAGTGAGTATCAGGAGTCCAAAGTCAGGAAGGAACACCAAGGAGCAGCTTTTGCTGCCTTGCCACCTTCCAGGTGACAAGAAATTACTCCATCTATGTACTCAAAGACTTGCTTCTCTCATCTCCAGTTCCTGAGCCATCTCTTCCCAGAGGCATCTCGGTGGAGCTGGTCCCTGCTATGCCTTGTGACAACTATGGACTCACATCAGCTCTTCTCCGGTCCCATGTGCAGCCAGTCATCCCTGGCTGTAGACTCAGAGGCAGCAATATAATTACATTAGATCAATATTATGCAGATTAACTCTGTTCTCAAGGTCTTATTTAGGGAAGGATTGAGAAGATGTTCATACTGGCTTGTGCTTCTTGCAGCTGATCCCTCAGTCTGGTGTTTCTCTTGATTTCTTCACTTTCCTTGTGCAGCTGCCAGGTTTTCTGAGCTACCTCAGAAGCTAATTGGCCTGGATTTGGCCTTTCTCTCTTAAGTAGACTTACTGATGACTTTCTTCTCCTGTGCATGCCCGTGTGAATGCAAAGGCAATGCTAAGCCCACACATGTTGCTCTTTTGTCTGCTGTGTGATGCCATTTTCCCAAGGCAAAGAGAAAGTGTTTTGGTCTGTCACTAACCCAGCATGTGTCCCCAGGGTTTCTAGCGAGCAGAACAAATAGAAACCTCTTCTCTTCTTCTTGCTATTTATTTAATTTCACAGTCATTTAATTGTTCTTCCTTATTTTAAAGGAGGTGAAGAAGAGAGTCCAATATAGAGAGCTTATTTCGTCACTGTATACTCACATTCCCATGACACTGCTGGTGGTCAGTGATAAACTGAGCGGACATCTCAGAGACACAGCCCACGTTTGATCTTCTTTTACCTACAGAGGCCCACTTAGTTCTTGGATTTATTTTCTGAAGCTTATTCTCTCACCAGCCCTCCCAGCATCATCTTCGTAAAATAGGTTGTCAAAATGGGTGGCATATATTGTCTGCCAGGAGTCAGTGTCAGTTGTTCTCCCATGACTGGTAAGGGTACCCACGCAGACTAGTTAAAACTAAACCTTAGACCCCTAACAGGAGAGAGGTGAATTCCAACCTCAAGTGCTCAACCCTGAGTGTTCCTCTTGGCCCGAGGAGAGGTGGTTATGCTACCTCCAAGGCACAGAGGGAAAACAGGCAGAGCTGGTGGGGGACTGGTGCTTTCCCCGTCTCTCATCCTTTTGTCCCCATTTGGTGACACTACCACTCCTCCCTTTGCTCTGCTACTGAATACGTAGCCTCAGTGGAGCTGTTGCTTAGGAGCCCGATGCTTGGAAACCTTTCAACCCAACGGTCCTTTTTTCCTGGCAGAGATCCTTGCTAAACACTTATAACTCCTAGTTCAAGGAGTTATGAGCTGCAGCACCGTGTCCTTGCAGCCTTCAGTAATCTTGGATCTTTTTGTTGCTGGGCACTAGAAAAACTAGACAGCAATTTGATTCTGAGAGGTTTCAGTGGTGCTTTGTCTGAGACCATAAGGAGGAACCATCATTATCAAACAGCAGATTTGCCTCCCATTTATTGAGTTATACACATCCGATATTTGCTGAGCCACTCTTCTGCCTAATAGATGCTTGGCCCTGGGCCTGTCCTGGGTCCCTGCGTGACTCAGTTCCTATGTCCCCAGCGGGGAACTTGGTGGTCCCATGGGGTACTTGGTGGCTAGCAGGGCTTCCCAGAAGCCCTGTGCATGCATGGGGCCATGGAGGTTGGTGGTTCCTAGGGTGGGCAAGGCTGTAGGTCTGTGGGTGCTGGAAGCCAGATCCCTGCAGCAGGAACAGCAGTGACACTGCTGGGGCCATACAGTTGGTGTAAAACACAAATGAAATCTGGCCAGTGAAAAATAAATAAGTAAAAAATTAAATGGGAAGATCATCCTAAGGAGGTGCCATAACAGAGCATTGATTTTACTCAGAATTTTCTCTCATGCACTCTTGCTTCTATGTAACAATTCAGTTCCTTTGTCCTTACCCGCCAGGACTGGAAGAGATGCGTTTTCAGTGCAGCAGCTCCTGGGGGGTTTGGAAACACACCCCGTTTCCCTGCTCCCTCCCGGTCTCTCAGCACTTCCCACGGGCCTGATGCTGCACCATGCTCTGCATCTGAGTGCTCTGGGGGTGAAAGACAGGGAGCTCGCCTGAGCAGCAGCAAGGCAGCACAGAAACATTGACGTGGACCTTTAATGAACAGCGAGACAGAAGTAACGTGTGCTAGGAATAGACTTGTGCCGCAGATTTCTGGTGTATGTTTGGCTCCTATCTGCTACAATAGTTTAATAGATATTTGACATTAATATACTTCTATTAAAAAGAAAGAAAAAAAAAGGAATAAAAGGAGATTATTCTTGGAAGCAAAACTTACAGTTTTCTATGCTTCTCCGCTGGCCACGTTATTTTGGTCCCGCTGCGGCAGTGATCCCACCAAAGCCGCGGCGTTGGCCAAGGGCCAGCTTGTGAGGCTGGCTACAGCTGCAGCCCCCCCGAAACGAACACCTCGGGGGAGGTGGGGGGGATGAGCCTGCCCACCTTGATGGGTGGGATCTTGGATCTTGATGGCAGTGCGTAGGCATCAGTCTCACGCAGGAGAAGCGACGGATCAGCAGTTTCACTGGACACCCCGGCTGCGCGAGCGGCTGTGCAATGGAAATTCCTGTAAACATAACATGGTCGGGATCCTACCATTGCCCTAGCAACACTGAGAAGAAGAAGAAAAGGGTCTCCTTTGGAGTTTCCTTCTCTGGAGATATTCAAGACCCGCCTGGACAAGGTCCTTTGCAGCCTGCTGTAGGTGACCCTGCTTCGGCAGGAGGGTTGGATTAGATGACCCACAGAGGTCCCTTCCAACCCCGACCATTCTCTGATTCTGTAATTCTGTGAGGTGCAAAACCTCATTGCATTGCATCATGCAAGGCCAATATTTCGGCGAAGGCAGAGGTGAGTAAATCTCCCTTTTCTCCCTTCGCTCTGGTGTGAAGGGATCCCACTCCCCCCGCCTGACTTCCATCACCGCCTGCCTCTCCGTTGGCTTAAAGCCATAATGGAGTTTTCCTGGCTGGAAGCGCTGCTGTAACAGCACCTCTGGGAGGAACGGTAAGCACAGCTGGGCCCTGCCGGTGTTTTGTGCACAAGCACAGACACATGTGCGCACACGCGCTTGCCTGGCGGTGTCTGGGGATGTGGTCTCCTGTTGGAGGCTTGTTTTGCCGTGTTCCCCTTCTCCTCCCAATGCTCTCATGTAAGACGTGTGACACGTGACGGGACTGCCACTTCATTACAGGATGATAACACCTTCACACCAGCTCCCCTTCTCCTTTTTCAACTGAAAAGCTCTAACAATATTTGGGGAGGGGGAATAACCCATCCTTTTTCCCTGAGACACACAAATTTCAGCCTGTAACTAAAGCAGTAATTGCACGTGTGCCATTTGCTCATGACCTAAAGCAGAGCTTCTCTGTGTTGCCAAAACAGCCTTTGCTGTGACTGATGTTCTCAGCTGCTGTTTTGTTTCCTTAAAAATCTGAGCCCAGGCAAGCATTTCAGTCCATTTGGGAGCTGCCAAGGGTCACTTTGAGAAATGCCTGGAAGCTTGGGGGGGGCAAGGGGAGTCATCTGCTGTTGTTTAAAGATCTCTGGGCCAGTATTTTCAATTGCATTTAGAAACCTTAGAGTTTAGAGCAGGTGCCTAGGGGATTTTCAAGAAAACCTCCACTTCTTATCTATAAATAGCCACCTTTAAGTATTTCTGAAAATCCGACCCTAAGCCATGGGCTGAAAGAAGGCAGAGCTGTCATGACGGGCATCAGCAGAGCTCTCGGTGATGCCTGTGTGCAGCACCATGAGGCACACCAGTAAAATTTTTTCCCTGTGGAGTAGCACAGCTGACTTTGCTTTAGCTTGCCAGGACGAAGCACCACACCAAGGCAGGCAGAGAGCAAGGAACCGCAAGGGGAAGACTTTTTGTTGATGTTGTCAGGGGAAAAGCGTTTTGGGTCAGATCAGAGCTGTTGCATACTTTGACATAAGGCTGGACAGGAAGGGCAACCACATATTTTTAAAGATAAACAACCAGTTTGCCAATTAAGCTGGTGCCTTAGCAGAGCAAGCACAGCTGCCTGTAGATGGTTGCTTGAGAGCAGCCTGGAGGTCCCTGCAAAGGGGAGGGGGGACCCTTCGTCCCACTGCTGTTCTCCTGGTCTCACCATGGAGAGAAGGCAGGTCGCTCTACCTGGCAGGCTCACCCCTCCCAAACCCCCAGCATGGTCACTGTAGGCCACCCAAAAAATATGGGAGTCTCTCCGGCTGCTGGATCCATGCATTGCTACCAAAGCTGCGACGCTTGGCAGTCTCTCTCTCCTCCTGCTTAGTACCTGTGCCTGTTCCACAATATTCCCAAATCCCATCCCACCTGCTGAGTCCCACTGAGGCGTAGCTCCTGGTGATGTCTTCCCTCCATTTCCTTTGTGGGAAGGGCCAGCAGCCCCTTGTGTGCCCTGGCTTACTCTCCTCTTTAGTGCAAAAGCTCTCACGCCCCGACTCCCTGGGAAACGGCAGATGAAATGTTGTTTCCACTTCAGAGCACGCACAGGCTCTTGAAAAGCCTCCCTGGCTGCCTGTCTGGGGTTTTGTTCGGAGGGGGCTCTTGGGATGTCGGGGAGCATGGGAGGAAAGAATGGCCCCAGGTGTTACGTGAGGAGCTCCAAGCCAGGCTGTGCGCTCGGGGTGCGCTCCACAAAATGGAAAATAATTTGGAAATTCTTATCTTTCCCAAAGGCCAACATCCTGGACTCGGCAGTGGTGAGCAGCCGCCAAGCTGTGCACTGAGGGGAAGGAGTCTTGCTACTGAGGAGAAGAGAAATTGCTCCACCACCATTAAGTCAGCCTGGGGACGAGGGAGGAAAACAGGTGCCCTGTTTAAGCACTGCCAGCAATATGTTTACATCCTGGAAGGGGAAAGCACTGGTTCATATCAGAGCACAGTTAGAGAATCACAGAATCACAGAATGGTAGGGGTTGCAATGGACCTCTGTGGGTCACGCAGTCCAACCCCCTGCCGAAGCAGGGTCACCCAGAGCAGGCTGCACAGGACCTTGTCCAGGCGGGTCTTGAATATTTCCAGAGAAGGAGCACTTCCAAGCTAGCTGGTCTCCAGCCACTTGCTGCAAAGGGATGAGCTGCCTCTGACATCCCTCAGCCATGGGCTTTTCCCTGGTCTGAAGCAAGAAGCTGCTTTGAGAGACACATCCTGCTCTCCTTGCAGACAAAAGGCAAAGTTTCTCCGTGAGCTACGTGAGAGTGGAGAGGCTCATCCCGAACGTGCTGCCCTGTGCTGGGTGTGCGGGCAGGGGAAGCCATGGCCCTCACTCCCACAGGCTCTTCAGTGCAAAGCGAGCAGAGCACGGCATCCCACGCTGCCTGAGTGAGCATCCCACGGAGCAGGTGCCAGGGGGTGACTCTGCCATACAGCACCTTTTTCAGCAATGGAAGATAATCCTTGTGCCGCCTGCGGCTCTCCCAGAAGAGCGCTGGTGAGGCTGGGGAGCACTCGCTGGCACTTGGGGGGAGCAGGCAGGAGGGCAGCCTGCCTGCGGGGAGCAGGGAAGCCCTGAAGCCTGGGAAGGGAAACGGGCTTGTAGAAACACACTCACAAGCAGGTAGTTGAAAGAGAAGGAGCTGACTCAGCAAACAGAAAATAACACAGGACAGAAAAATCCAAAGCTTTGCCTCTCCTCTCCTCTCCTCTCCTCTCCTCTCCTCTCCTCTCCTCTCCTCTCCTCTCCTCTCCTCTCCTCTCCTCTCCTCTCCTCTCCTCTCCTCTCCTCTTCGCTCCTCTCCTCTCCTCTCCTCTTCTCTCTCCTCTCCCTGGGATTCAGACAAGCTGGAGGGGGAGTTGCAAAGCACTTGTTGCCTTGGCTTGGATATTTCTGGCAGGAGTCTTTTCCCACTGCTGGTGTCCTGTTGAGGACCGAGGGGAGGAAGGTGGGAACACAACCCCCGTGGACAGGATGGTCCCTTTCGTGTACCCGGCCGCCGCGCGTGACAGCCCACATTGTGCGTGAAGGCAGACAGGCTGCAGGGAGCTGGGAGAAACAATGAGGTTCTGTTCTGCTGCTGCAACAGCTTGGCGAGCGTTGGAGAGGAAACGCGTCGATGACAAGGGCAGGGTGAGCCAGAGGCCAGAGGGCACGTTTTTCACGCTGCGAGGGCTTTTTGGTGTCAGCACGGCACTCGCACAATGGAGCTCAGCGCAGGGCAGTGCTTGGCTGGTGGGGTCAGTGCCTCTCGGCAGGGGGGCAGGGGGTTCCCAGTTTGAGAGCTGGGGAAGACTACAGGAATAAAAGGCCTAGGAGTTGTCCCTGAGAAGGGACGAGCAGCCCCTGTGAGAGGTGGCAATGCTGCCTCCTTGTGCAAATCTGAGCAGGAAAGGGCATAGCCCCAGAAATCACCTTCCAGCAGAGGAACGGAGGCACTGCTGAAGCCCCATTGCAGGTCTGGAGCTGCATTTAGCACCCATCTGAAAATCTGACTTGTCCTGACACGTTTCAGGGGGAGCTAAATTCTTTAGAATCTCTAAAGTTTAGAAACTTTAGAAAAAAGCCTGGATTACAAACTCCCATGTCCTTCAGCCCTGCCCCTACCGAGCCTTCAACTTCCCCACCCAGCTCGGGGTGGTATTATGAGGGTGGAATGACATTTAGGAAGTGTTCTGAAGATAAAAAGAGATGTGAAGTTTTACTGGGCCAAGATGTGAGGCCCACATTTAGTCTTCGCCAAGCTGTCAGACGCAAATCCCATAGCGGGAGTTTACAGCATGCTGCTTCGCAAGGAGCTGCCCCTGCTCCCATGCCCACCCGCCTGCTGCAGCCCCGTGCCCTCTCAGCTCTCCCATCACAACTGTTTCCCGGGGCTGGCTGTGAGCCCGAGCGCTGAGACGATCCGAGCTACGACATTGCAGGACTGCGACCTCGTTAAAACAAAGAGGGAAAGCAGGAGGTGAAGAGGAAGCTGGACTAGAGAGAGGGAATACTGGCACAAAGGTTGTGTACATGTTACCATACCAGTCGTTTAGGATACACATCGAAGGAGCCTTTGAAGCTTGTTTTTGGCTGGGGCTCCCATTGTGCTCAGAGCTGTATCAACACAAGCCATCCCCTGCCCCGTCCCTGCCCCGAAGTGGTGGACCAGGCAACGATGGATCCGAATACAAAAGGGAGAGGAGGAAGAAAGCACCCGTCAACAAGGCGAGTCAGGAGCCTAGAGCACCAGCCTGCTTATCGCTGTCGAACTTCCTGCAGACGCTGCAAGAAAGAGAAGTATTAAATTGCTTTTACACACCCCTGCCTGCTCGAGTGCAGAGAAAAGACCGAAGTGCCTTCAAAAGCAACTGGCTGTTATTTTGTTCGGTATGTGGCCCCGTGCCTTATTTGCAGTTTGCCTGTAAGCGCTGTTGTCGAGCTGGAGCTATTCTTTTCCTCCCGGCTTTTCTATGGGACTCATCACTATGGCATGGGAGGACTTCAGACATCAATTACGTTCTTTCCAGAACAACCCTCTGAGACTGAGAAAGGGGAAACAAGAGGAAAAGCCTTGTGGCTCTGAGGGCTCATCTCTGCCTCAAACCAATCCCAAATTTCAAGTTAGGTACACGGAAAAAGAGAAGTTGCAATGACCTTCGTCACAATCACAAATGTGACTCACCCAGATTTGCACGGGAAAAGACTGGACTAACGCCTAGTGCTCCTGGACAGTATTCAGATCAGTCAACCCCCATGAAACTGCCCTTTCTCCTCCTGAAATCCCTTCCCTCGCTCCTTCACTACATATCTTCTTCACCAAAATGCTCTTTCTCCTCCTGAATTCCTTTCCCTCACTCTTTCACTACATAGCTTCTTCACCAAAAGACACTCCCTTTCTACCCAACCATGATGCATCCACGAAGTGTTCACATACTGCGTGCTACAGCGACTGAATAAATGACTTTAATGACTGTATGCAATTAACATGCAAAGAAGGAAAAACTGGGCTTGCACAGGCATTTTCGAGACTTTGAGTACCTGGAATTTATGCTCCAAATCCCTTTTTTCTGCACTGAGGGATGCACGTGGGTGCACGCGTGGCAGAGTATGCAAGCTTTTTAGCTTTCTTGCCTGCCCTGCTCCTTCTCCCAAGCAGCTCTCCTTGCCCGCTTTGCCTGGAGTTGGGCAGCACCCTCCCAGCCTCCCACTGCCTGCCCCCAGCAGTGAAACCGTTGAATTTTTAGCTGTGCAGCACAGGGATGTCTCCCTGCTCCTGAGGCTGAGACGCAGCACAGCTTGCATTGCCCACCAAAGCTTTCTCCTGCCCCTGGGCAGGCTTTGCCTGTGAGGAGCCGTCCTTGGCCTGTGCCACTGAACCATGCCCAGGTACTGTTGGCTGTGGACCAACACTGTGCCAAAGAGCACTCAAATTATTTGTGTGCAGATGATCAAAGGCTGGTGTTTGAGCCCACACCCTGGCCTTGTTTCGTACACTAGAAGAAAGGTAACTGAGGACACCTGGGGAGGCAAGCTTCTCATTTCTGGGGACCATGATCCAAAGAAGGAAGCTACTGGAGAGAGAAGTGGGGTGTAGGGCTTGTAGAGGGTGAGGGTCATCAATCAAGGATTGATGTGACAAGGAAGTGTTGCAGGGTCTTGCAAGCTCTTCCAGAACCTCAGAGGTCCACAGGCTCTGCACCAAAACCTGATGTGCAGGAGCTTTGCCCCATCTTCCCTGCTGGGGACACATAGACCAGGTCAGGGGACTCAACTTGGGGCAAAATACTGGTGTAAGGCAGCCAGATGTTGAGGGGGAGGACAGGGCTCATTGCTGCTATAAGCACGGACCCCCCACCGCGGGAACGTCACACCGGACCCTACCCACAGCTAACCAAGCAGCTAGCAGTCTTTAATGAGCTTTGTCAAGCTGACATTATGGTCAAATTGAGGCAGCTTTTTATGGGAATGAGAAAACGAAAATTGTCCCTGACAAAAGGCAACTCCTGCTGCAGGTTTCTGCCTTTGACTTTGAACTATGCTGCTGTGGGTTCTTGAAACCAAACCAAAAATAGGTAATGTTTTAGTGGAATATTTTTTTGCTTGGCTATGCTCTTTTGGGTTTTGGATTTCTTTTCTGAAAACAGATAAGATTTTTTGACTGAAGCTCTCCTTCGCTGTGGAAAGGACACAGCGGCATCGAAAATCTCAGGACCTAAATCCTTAAAGCATTTGTCAAAATTATAATCAGCAGATGAAAAGGGCTTATACCATGAAGCGTGAGGCGGTCTCAGCAATAAGTGATGCTACCAGTTCAGCTTAAAATATGTCTAAAATAAATTTTACAGGGGCTCATATACTCTGCTAGATTGAGTTTCTACAGTGCTAATGTACTTCACCCCTGAGAGAAGTGTGTGGGCTTCTGGCAGGAGAGGAAGCAAGAGCTAGGAGAAATGGATGTGAAAGAAGAGCTAGGCGCCTTCTTGCTTTTCAGTCAGCCAGCTATCCCTGGTCCCTGCAGCTGCCAAGAACTTTTGTATGACAATAGCAACAACACAAAAACCTGTTAAATATAGATTCAACTGAATTTAAATTGAGGAGAAGCATCTCTAGTAATCAAGGTTTGGTGGATGTGTCTCGAATATGGCATTGTTCATAATTATCGAGCTCTGCACACCTGCAGCAAACATATCACATGAAAAAAAATTTTCCAGCACTCTGCTGCTCGCTAAGTGAAATGAAGGCATGACAGCTCTGGTGGTTTTGCCTTTGCAAACTCAAGACAGTGAAACTTAACCAGTTCTGTCTCCAGCCTTTTACTCCCCAAGGAGCCAGTTATGGCGTAGGTCTCCGACACATTCCAGAATCTTCTGTACTCTGTCTTTGTGAAACCTTTATAAGAAGGGGCACAACGGCTTATCAAGATTCTTGAGAGCTGTGACCGTACAGGCTGAAAGCTGGAGCTGACTAGATCTGAGAAGAGCCAGACTCTTTGTGTGATTTGGCAAACAGCAGCCACAGACAGTACTCCAGGCAGAGCAGTGTGCATACTGGAAACCTTTTCCTGGGACTTTGCAAAGACCACCACGAAGTGCTGAGGAGCTCCAGCAGCGCTGTTGGGTCTCCACACCAGGGGCAGCTCATGGATGTGCTGGAGGACAGAGGGGTGGAAATACTCTGCAAAATGCTGGGCCTCATCCACTCCCTGAAAGTCACAGCACAAGCTCTTTCCTTCACCCCAGAGAGCAGGGGAAGGTGACTATGCTGTTCCCCTGCTGCCATGGCCACGTGTCCTGGAGGTAACCCTGCTCTCACCTTTTGATCTCAGGAGTCCCAATATCTGGTGTGGGAGTGCTCCCCGTGCCACCAAGATGTGCACTCCTGCAGTACCTGGCTGGGGCAGGCAGCACCTTCGGCTCTATCCACACAGACGTGGCCATAGTTCAGCGTGCCAGCTCCTGAGCCAGGACCAATTTAAGTGGCTTTAGCAGCAGTAATTGTGTAGCTGCAGTGGCACAGAGCTTGGTACTGGCCAAATCAGCTCATAGGGAAGTCTGTTGCATGACAGCAATGCAGATGCACTCTTACTTTAGGAGTAACCCATAAATACATTTCAGGAATAAAACCCTGAAGTACAATATGCTAAAAAGCAAAGGTTTACAGTACAGTGTTCCCTCAAGATCAGCTCAAGATAACATGACAGATGCTCGAACTCATCAATCCTTCCATTGCCAGGGTTACTGTGCAGAAAATAACATGGAGTAAAAATGGAGAAGAAATACTCAAAGTCAAAAAACTGATCTGAGAATACCCAGGCCTGAAACGATGTTTAAATGCATGGTTCACTTCACTGGATGGTGCTGGCCATGAAAAGGCTTGGCTTTATTTCCCCCCCCCTTTTTTTTTTAAGTCTTTGTGTTTGGCAGTGAGAGCATTGCCTGAGCACTCACAGAAGCGTACACATACCTTGGTACATGGACACTTCCCTTAGAGAAGAGTTCCCTCACCTTAGTCTGCGATGGGGTGGATCTGGTTTCAGCCACTGTGCAAACTGCCAGGCACCATGGCTACTTCTGCAGCTCTCTCATGTGATGGGACTGGGGCATAATCATAGAATCATAGATTCATTAAGCATGGAAAAGACCACTAAGATCATCAAGTCCAACCATCAACCCAACACCACCATGCCTGCTAAACCACGTCCCGAAGTGCCACATCTACACTTTTTTTGAAACCCTCTAAAGATGGGGACTCCACCACTGCCCTGGGCAGCCTGTTCCAATGCCTGACCACTCTTTCAATAATGAAATTTTTCCTAATATCGAATCTAAACCTCCCCTGATGCAGCTTGAGGCCATTAAACCTCCCCTGACTCAACTTTATCACACTACCAGGGAGGAGAAAGCAAGACCTGGAGCATGACTTTGCTGGACGTGCTTGCCTTTCTGATTTCTGGCTCCAGAGCTCCCCACCCCACATGGGTCGGGTGACCAGTGGGGAGCAGGTGGGGATGTCCCGACTGACACGTTGACACTGCCTACAGCAGTTCAGTAGCACTGAACTTGGTAGCTGGGCTTGGCAGCAGGGCTGAGCAGAGGAAAAAGCCATGGCCACCCGGTCGAGGACAGCTGCAGAGTGGGTTCTCCAGGGACCAGAGGCAACTGGGGAGCAGACTGCACCCTGGGGCACTTTCTCATTCTGAATAACACCTTGTTTGCCCCACAGCCCAGGGGAAATCGGGAGCATTGCTTGTATCTTGCAGCAGTGAGGAGGAATGAACAATAAAGATGCCTTTGGTGACTGCTTTCAGCCCAGCATCCTATTTCTGTTATAACCATACATCAGACTTTTCACCTGTGATTGCCACTTTTACTTCCATCTGTATGCCAGATCATCTTTTATTTTGTAACCATATGGTGCTAACAATGTGGGATTCATGAGGAGAGCTGACGGGCAATGCAGAGATATAATAACCGCATACAAGTATATCTCAGTGACAGCATGAGGAACTATGAAGCTCTCTGCTTTGCCAAGTGGGGAACAAGTACAGCAGGACAATTTGGTATTTCCAGGTTATTTACAGGTGGTGCTGAACAGCTTTTTCTGGGCTGTGTTGTTAACCTGTTCGGATGCACTTATGGAGAATAAATAGGAAGCCAGAGGCTGGCATAGCTGTCATGTGTCTGATTTCTGTGTGTGGTTCCTGAAAACAGGGGAAATGAAATTTGTGTTCACGAGTACCCAGTTTATGGTACCTGTGCACCTCTTGTGCTGCAAAGCTTTGTATATCTACTTTGGTGATGGGCATTGAAGGGCAACAAAGTGTGGACCATATTGACTTTTCCATTAGTTAAAACAAAGTTAAAAAGGAAAGGTGGTGATTCTTCTGTTCTTCTTTATGATGATCCTGCTCCCTGAGTCCCTTGGGAAAAAACTACAAGGAAGAAGAAATTGTTTGCATTTGCCTTCACTGAACACGAAGCTCTGGCAGACAGTGGGCCAGACAAAAGTCACCCAAGACAAAATGCCATTGCAACCATCAGTGGTGGAGCTGAACATTCAGCATTTGATTTTTGTCCTGAAGTCAGGAATAAAACCATCTGAAGGAAGCTTCCAGGGTGGCTGTTATGGGTTTGCGTGGCAAGGTTTTTGTAGCGGGGGGGCTATAGGAGTGGCTTCTGTGAGAAGATGCGAGAAGCTTCCCCTCCGTCTGATAAAGCCAGTGCCAGGCGGCTCTAAGACGGACCTGCCACTGGATTGGTGATAAATTAAACTTTCATTTTCTCCCCAGGTTTAGTCTGTTTGGTCCATGACAGTGATTGGTGAGTGATCTCTCTCTCTCCTTGTCTCGACCCTTGAGCCTTTCATCAGATTTCCTCTCCCCTGTCCAGCTGAGGAGGGGGAGTGACAGAGCGGTTTTGTTGGGCATCTGGCATTTATCCAGGCCAAACCAAAACAGTGGCTCTCAGCAGACAGATCCTCTGATGAGCAAAGCGATGAATGATGGTATCAGACTTGCCCATGGTCTGTTTTGGAGCTGGCTAAATGCTGAAAAAGTTGTGGCAGGTTCAGATCCTTTCTGAACCATGACCCCTTGATGCCTTGCATGTTCTCCTCCCCTTTGTTCTCTCCACCCCTTCGTTCTCTCCTCCCCACCCACCCACATTTCCTGCAGGGCAACACGAGGGACGCAGAGTGGTGTCACTCCTCTCGAAACCTGGCTACCAAATGCTGTGATTAACCCACAGCCCCGTTCTAGTGGAACATTTGACCTTGTTGACTATTAACAGCATGTTATGCAAGGGATAAAATCCTGCCTCCTGGGACCAAGATCCCGTGCCTATAAAAAAGTGCAGACAGTGAGGGTGTCTCCCGCCATATGAGCGTGACTTGGCTGACCTATGGATATTTCTGACGTGCAGCTGGATGTCAGGCCAGCCAAACAGAGAACGTCACCTTCCTTTTCTTTTGCTTCATTTCAGAAAAGAAAGAATTGCAAAGACACACAAAGAGCTTGGAGCTGTTGCATTGACATTTTATTTTGTGAAGCGACATGAGATGCAGGGTTCCTCCCTGGTGCCCAGCCTTTAAAAGCCTTGGGACTGGAAATTTATGTGACTCTTAACCCCTCATGTTGTTACAGGCTGTGACCCTGGATAGTTTAATAAGGCTTTTAAATAGTGGTTCCCCTCTCCACTCCATCAGAAGGCTTCTCAGGGGAGATAAGGAGGCAGGATCCAGCCCCAAACCTCAAAATTTCTGTCAGTGATGGTGGCAGGCAGCTGGGGCCACTGCCCTCGGGGCTGCCTTGCTGCCGGGCAAGTAGAGCTTGGTCTGCTGGGGCAGCGCTTGACCCTCTCCCAGCTCAGCTCCAGCCAGCACAACCAGCGCCCTCAAAACTCATCTCAGCAGCAGCTAAGCCTCTGAGGCTCTTGTTGCCACCCTCCCCATGGCTCCGAAACCACTGGGAGCTCCCCTCTCCCAGCTTGGAGAATGCAGTCAGACCACACCGAACATCCACAGGGGCTGAATCTGATGCGGCATCCCACCAGCAGCCCTGGCAGTGGCTCGGTGTGTGTGAATCAGAGACCTTGCTCCAACAAAGAAGGAGAGGCAGGTCAGACATGGGTCTCTCCAGCTCAGGCAGTGCTCCGTCTGCAAGGTATCTGCTGCCTGGGGAGTCCCCCTCTATCTGCCTTGGGAACGGGTCTGCCAGAACAACCAGACCAGCCAAGTTTTCTTACCCCTTTCTTCTGCATTTCCTTCTGCCTTGGTTCAGCAGTTCCCTTCTCACCTTGAGGGCTCTGAAGGAACCTCCACCTTACCCCATCTACCTCAGACACTGCATTGAAGCCTCTAATTAAGCCATGCTGCAGCTGCTGGTTGCAGAACATTTCCTCAACGTGCTCAGCAGAGATGAAGACCGAAGGGCTGCTGGTGCGCTGTGGAGGAGGGAGGGGAGGAAAGAGGGCAATTTCCACCCATTTTTCTCCTTCTGCAGCTTTCTTTTAGGCCTCATCAAAGCAGAAACCACTGGGTATCAGCAGTTTTGCCTGTGCACCGTCAACTGTCCCATGCTGCAAGGTGGCACAAGATGGCACGTCAGGCTTGGCAGCACAAATGCAGTGCAAGCGTGTGTGCCTCCCGGCATGCATAAACTGGTTATTGAAGCCCAGTGCTCGTTGCACAACCGGTGATAGTTATGCCTTTGTGTCAAATAAATCTGGTGCCTGATTTGTGTTTTAAGGTCATGGAAAATAGCAGAGCCCTGGGAAGAAAAATATTGGTTGAGCTAGTGAGCAGTAAAGAGCTGGCTTGGGTGGCTGAGGTTGACCAGACCCCAGAGCCCCTGCCCCAGGCACCGAGCTTGGCCATGGCCCATGGGGCTCCGCATTTCATGGCCAAGCCCCAGATCTGCAGTGCAGGGAACCTAGTACAGCAGGGCAAACTTGGAGCTGTTGCCTTGGGAAGCTCCAGGCTTGCAGGGAGCCACTAGGTAATCTGTCAGCCCAGAGCTAACCTGGCTCTTCTAAAGGTTACTTGGGTTTGGCATCCTCTGGCAAACGTTGCTTCACAGGACAATCTTGGGCCGAGTCTAATTTAGCACCTAAAATATTAGTTTGAGTCTATCCAGTTTTTCAAAGTTACCTTTGCAGGGAAGAGGACTAGAAACGTACTGTTATTTGTTTTTCAGTGGAAGTCAGATGCTTTTTTTCTGACATTTGATATTAAGCGCATTTAACAAGGTGTTCCCTTGCTCCGTTCCACGCGGTGCTCTTTGCAGCGCAGCTCCTTCACCTTCCTGCCAGCTCACAGGCAGTGAAGGCACCATCACCCAAATGGCACAGGAGGAGAAGCTGGGCTGTTATTAACCGTGCTTGTGCTTCTCATTGCAAAGCCTGGGGCTTTGGTATTACTGTTCCTGTATTAATGTTCCTTTCCTCCACTCCCGGGTTGAACATTTTCCTCCCTCCCCAACTTCAGTAGAAACCAGCATTGCTTCCCAGGGCACAAACCAGCCTCCCTTAAATGACAGCCACAAAGAGCTGTGCACAACAATCCCAAGGCACAATGCTGAGTTGCAGGGAGGCAGGGCTGGGCTTTGCAAGAAGTAAAGCTCTGAGTGTGTTGCTGCAGCAGAAGAATACCAAATGCAGTGATTTAAGGAGAAAAGATGAGTTCTGACAGATGATCTGAGCTCAGGCGGTGAGTCAGACACTCCTGTCTACTGGGGACACAGAGCACCATATGACCAAAATCGATGTTCTGGACTTTGTGGTGTAGTTATTGGGATTATTAAGATGAGTGGATTTGCCCATTGGAGTGTACAGGGGGAAACATATGGTACTAAACAAGCCAGCAAAGCAGTCAAGGGGCTGCTACATGAAGGGATTTGTGTGTAAACATAGTGGGGCAAGGCAAAAGCCGTGCTCCCGTAAGTTAATTTAGCTGCGTTTGCTGTAATGACAATGTAATTATAGGAGTGCAATTCAGGAGATTTATCTTTTTAATTAGTAAACTCCCGTGTCCTTCAAAAATCTCCTCTCACAGCTACGGAGCCACCTGCGTCAAAGTGCAGCGGGGAGCCCTCGCTTACTCACGGCTCCTGTGCTCCCACTCGCCCCACGCCGCAGAACTGCCACAGCTCCGAGCAGATGGTCCCGCATCAAACGGTTCCTTCCCGTGTCACTTACTATTAATTAATTGGAACATTGTTAGTGTGCATCATAATTTCCTTGGACATTTTCCTCATGTCGGTGTATTTCTTTTCAGTGGTGCCTTAAATACGTATAAATATAAATCGATATTGCCTGGCAGTGGAAGTTTCCCAATGGTAATTTCAGCTGAAAAGATCTTTTTTTTTTTTTCCTGAGAAAGCTCTGTGCGTTAGCAGCGCTCCCTGAGCGTGCTGTGCAGGAGCAAGCCAAGCTCTGGGAGCTCTGCCAAGCGCCGGAGCCCAGCCCTGTAGAAGGGGAGCTGTGCCCAAGCAGTGCATCCCTCCTCTCGCAGAGACGCGGACGCTGTCAGAGGGGCACGGCACTCGCGTACACGGGAAGCCAAGCGACACACAGCCTATCTGTGCCCTATCCTGGCTGGTTTTTGCGACCCTGTGTGTGCTTCCTCCCCTCCCTGCAGTCGGTTTAACTATTGTGTGGGACCTGCTGGAAGAAAAGCCTAACAAACCCCTCAGAAGTAGCACAACTTTACCATTGCGTTTTCAAACAGTGGCTATCAACTTTTCTTATCATGGAGTTACAGAAGAGTGAAGGTTTATGACCCCATCCTTGCCATGTTTCTGGTAGCATCCATACCCAGGGACCCGGTGAAGCCAGCGGGGACTCTGTGGGCGTGTGGAGAAGGATCTGGCTTGGTGGCTCTGTCATAAGAAGCTAACAATAGGGATGACAATAAAACTTGGCACTGACGCAGAATTGCCTTGGTTAAAAACATGATGCTGTTATTTTCCTTCTTTTTCAGTGCCAGGAGGGGAGCGAGGAGCTGCGCCGTGCACAAAGATCCGAAGAGACCCTGCGAAGGGTCTGTGCCCTCGGGGAGCAGGGGCCCCGACACCTCGCAGAAGGCACAAGCTGTCCCCACGCTTCGGCCCCCTCAGAGACCTCGGGGCCGAGCCGATGTGCGGGTTCGGGTTCAGCACATCCCCACCGGCGGCTGCGGGGCGGCCGGGAAGGTGGGCAGCCACTGGCACCCCGCAGCTCCCCGCGTGGCTGCTCAAGCCCCATTTCCCACATTGCCAGGAAAAACACCAGAACTGGAAGGTGGGGAAAGGTGCATGAGCTGGAGCGACAGAAGCAGGTCCTTCCTCCTGCTTCACCAGTTGCCAGTGTGTCCTTACCACCAGCTCCAGTCAAAAGGAAACATTTGCAAATGCTTCCTCCGGGGCATTGCTGGACGTGTCCTCACGGTGCCAAGATGCTGACAGCCTGGCCCTCAGGAGGATGCTGGAGCGAAACCACCCGTAGGTGTTGCTGGCACTCATACAGTCGCTGGACTGGCAGCGGGAGAGCACAACAAGCCGTAAAGATGAAGACATAGAAGGAAAAATGATATTCCTGAGAGCAAATCGACTGTCAGGGAAAACCTCTCAGCCTCGACACACACAGACTGCAACAGCAAAAATGCAAACGACAGATCAGTCCAGAAAGGTCTTTTGTTTTTCTCCTTGCAATGTTTTTACTTACGGCTGAGCTCTCAAGGCAAGCAGAACTAACAACGTGAATGCTTATGAGGAATGAGCATATTAGAGCATGCCAGAAGAGAAATACCATTTTTTAGGCGATGCAAGATTTTTCACTCCTGCTGAGCACAGCACTGGTTTGAGCACAAGATTTCTTCTCGAAGCTGATCACACAGAACTGCATCATACCAAAGAGTGGGTGAGCTAACCTGACCTTACGCATACCCGCTAATTTCCTCCTCTTCAGGAACCTCCAAGCCATTTACAGGAGGAGTGAGCAGATGAATGGATGAATTAAATCTTGCATAACCTTTGGGAGGTGGAGACAGGCAACACTATTTTCCCATTTTGAAGGTGGCAATTAAAGCAGTAGCCTGTCACCAATGGTTTGTTTCAAAGATGTCAGCAAGCGGGAGTGGGGGAAACCTAGCTAGCCTAACATGGCTCTTTCTCTCCCAACTAGCTCAGACAAGTCCAGCTCCAGCAATTTTTCAGCTGGTTTTGGATCATGCCCCAAAACAGCAGCAAGACGAGAAAAAGCTGAACTTGTAAATGCCCCTTTCAGTTTTCATTAGAAAAGATGCTTTTCCAGGCCTGGCTGGGTGATGACAGCTATGTAGGAACTGACCAAGGGCACTTGGTGTCTGTAATTAAATAGATCTGCTCCATGAGTGAAACCAGCTTACCAGCCAGGCAGGAGCTGTTGGACTGGGTGCGTCAGAGCTTCATCCACCCCCAACACGTGTAGCTTTCCCAGCTGTGCGTTGTACCACTCACGTGTGCACCAGCACAAGATCACTCCCTGAATCACCTGGGAGCGTGAGCTGAAGGTAGATGTGCAACACCCGTCCATACCTTCATCAGCTTTTGTGCCCTCATAACAAAGGGGTTGGTATCACAGGTTTCCTCTTGGTCTGAAGTCCACAGATCTATGCTGGAGGTGGTAAACAGGGAGGGAAAGCAGACACAGAGCCCAGGGCCACACCTTACTTGACCACCGTTTTGGTTTGTTTGTGCTATGAGAAGTGGTTTTGTTCCTCCTCCATCAAATTCTTACCAGGATATGGATATACCTTTAATCAGAAACACGGCCAAACTGTGATATGTCTGAGTTAGATGTAAGCATCTCCTGTTTGACCACCAGCTCAAATTATATTTGAACTACAGCCTGCGTGTTAAAAATGGTGTTTTTAAAAAGATCAAAAGATCTTCAAACCAAATGCTGCTTAAATTTGGTATGCTTTTGACCTGGATGTGAATCCAAACTTTGCCTTCTTTTTTTTTTCTAATCTATTTGAACGGAACTTGCATTAACAAAGTGCTGTTTTAAGGCAGTACCTTGCCTTATGGTTAACTCTAAGCAAGTCTTAGTGAGCAAATATTTATTTTAAATGAGAAATTCCTGAAGGTCTGTCCACCTCTAGTAGCTAGAAGGATTTGCAGTACACTGGATTACTGAAAAATACTGAGAAAGGCATTATTTGTTGCTTCCAAAAAGGCTATTAAAAATATCATATAAGAAGATAAGTTGCTTAGAAAGTGTCTGCGTAGCAGAAGATTGAACATACCTCAGCCAGGCAATGTTTCATGGTTAGACCAACCAGGCACTGCCTCTCCTTTTCATAAATCCCAGTCCACTATATCATTTCTTCTTTAATGTGCTCTACCTGGCTTCCTGCTGAGGATGATCTATGTGCTTTGTGGAAGCAGAAGCTAATATTATTCTGGGGAAGGGAAGAGGAAACAGAACTTAAGATGGTTGTTTAATTTTTGTCCAGAAAATTTTGAAGACTGAGCAGCTTTTTTTGCAGAAGAAATGGTGGCTTTTTCTCTTTACTGAGAATATGATAAATATACCTTTCTTAAGCTATACTTTGCATAAGGGGATATATCGAAGAATAAAACCCAATGAACCAGATGTGCTTCTGGGAAGGTCATGTGTAAGTCTAAGAAAGTATGTGGAGATAAAATACACCTGTGGTTAAATTATCTGGGGAGAGGACTGAAGTGCTTCCTCAAGTCAATGAAGCAGCCTTTTACAGCAGGCGAGGCTGTGGTCTGCAGTCTGCTAAGTGAATCATACAGCTGCTTGCCAGTGGTGAAGCGGAGGAACTCCATCGCCAGGGTATTGCGGTTGCATTTGCCTTGGCACTGTACTGGGTGGGAACCAGGGAAACGTGGCAGTTGTTCTGTCATCTGTGGCTTGCACCATCCTCCCATCAGCTGTGATCAGGCAGGGTTCAATAAAACTGCAGTAAGGAGAGGGGCTGGGGGAGTTTTGGTGAGTTGACCAAGGTGACGCAGGGGAGCAGTGGCAGAGCTCAGGTTGCCCAACCCCAGCATCCGAGCCTTAGCCACAAACCCAGCCATGATCACCAGTGCTCTGCAGCCTGTGGCAGGCAGATTATAGGACTGAGGTTCCAGCCTGCAGGCCTCCAGGAGTTAAAGTTCTCAGTGGCTTTAACGGCATGAAGTCAACAGAGCCAAACTCTTCCCTTGGTCTTTTTGATCCATGTTATTTAGAAAGACCAGATTATGAAAATAAACCCATTTCTCTGAAAAAGGAGTTCAGGCACATGGAGGATAAGGAAGAGGGAGGAACAGTGAATGCTAACAGTGCTTTAATTTATGTGCCAAGGCTAGAGACTTGTTCCTAGAACCTGTCTATGGTCAATGGTGAGAGGATTTCCTCTCAAAAGAGCCCTCCCACTAGCTGTCTGCAGCTAAAGAGTGTGATCACCCTGCTGCAGGTCAGCTCCCAGCACCGTGCCATGTCCATGGGCCACATCCATGATATGTACAGCATCTTCCTGAAAAGGTCCCTTCCCTTCCCTTCCCTTCCCTTCCCTTCCCTTCCCTTCCCTTCCCTTCCCTTCCCTTCCCTTCCCTTCCCTTCCCTTCCCTTCCCTTCCCTTCCCTTCCCTTCCCTTCCCTTCCCTTCCCTTCCCTTCCCTTCCCTTCCCTTCCCTTCCCTTCCCTTCCCTTCCCTTCCCTTCCCTTCCCTTCCCTTCCCTTCCCTTCCCTTCCCTTCCCTTCCCTTCCCTTCCCTTTCCCTTCTCTTCCCTCCCCTCCCCTCCCCTCCCCCTGCATGCAGAGCAGTCTTTGAGAGTGTAGGGATCTGGGTTTAAGAAGGGCGCATCAGAGCTCTCTGATCTATTAATCATCGTAATTCCTGTGTATCCTATCACCAAAGTAATAGTCTTCATAGGACACTTGTGTCCTTACCAGGCTGTAAAGAAAACCACTGTTGTTTTGGCCACTATGGTTAATGCACCTGCGTGAGCAAAGGCACACGCTTTTGCCAGCCTTGCTGGTCCTGCACAGGGTAGTCCTGGGACACATCTGTTGGACTTCTGTGAACTCTTCATTGTAGGTGCTATCTTTAACTCACCTCCCCCTTCACTGACATGGGGCAAGCAGGTCCTGTTTATAACAAGTATTTCCACCCAGGGTCAGAAAGCTATCATACTAAGATTATTTTTGAACCAAAAGTCTATTTCTGCTTTTTGGAGGGAAAGGGGGTGAGGAGTAAGGAACAAGAGAAGATGCCAAAGAGACAGAGAATGATGGGCAGCTGCTAGATAAGAGAAGCAGTGAAGTGGAAATGAAAGCTTCCATATCATTGCAAACGGATAAATTCATGCACTGCACTAGGATGTCACAGGCTGTAATCATAAAAAGAATCAAAGATACATAATAGCACCATTACTGGAAAATATAAGAAAGACTTGAAAGATAAGGTATCATCAAAACTCTCTTACACTGAATATTTTGCCTCAGTTTTGTGCAAAAAGAGGCAAGGAAATTGTTCCTTCTGCCCCCTATTACAGGCAAGTTATTGCCCTTTCTCCCGATATCCTCCGGTTTAAAGCACAAATAAAGGCAGTACCTAAGATAAAACTATATGACAAATGAAGTCATAAAACTCCACACCAAAAGTCCAATATTAGAAGAACATTTAGGTTTTCAAGGCTGCAAAGCCACCCGCAGGGAAATGTCTGTGATAGCATTGCCCCTAGAACTTTCACACCAGGTACCCTCAGGGGGTGTGTGTGAAGCCATGACAACACAGACTTCCACCGCACCCTCACACCATGGTTTTGTCAGGGCCTTTACCTCTTCCTTCGGAAGGATGGACGCCATGCAGCTGTGCCATGAACAGTGTACCTGCTCTGGTTTTTTTTCTAGCCTTATCAGAAAATGCACAGCCCGGTGTCTCCTGCAGAGCCTGATGAAATGCCCATATCAGTCATCAGGAACTTCCTACGCAACCTTGAACATGCCCCAAGTCATGTCCTCTATTTTTATCTTGGAGGTTTCTGTCCTTCTCCTTCCAGGACCTCAGAAACCTTGAAGGGCTGCCCCTGTGGGTCTGTTTTCCCCATTTTCCAGCCTCAGAGTTTTAGCAAAGAGGTCAAAAAACTTGCTCACATCTGCCACGACTCAGCCAGAAAGTTTAATGACTTAGACAGTTTGCAGCAATTAATATATTTTTTTTCAAATGGAAATGCCTGAACAGTGCTTTCTGCAATGTAGAAAACTGTACATGTAGGTACATATATATGTATAGCTCTGTGTGTGTAGGTGTCTCTCTGTAATTATACACAGGCTACAAATTCCATGTAAAAGATGGCAAGTGCCAAGAGCTGAGCTTTTGGAATAGACGAGAGTTAATAAACAATATAAACCAGTAGCAAAAGTAGGAGATTATCTATGTCCATAATCCTCCCCCATTTAGAAAAATACATGTTTGTACTGAGTGGATCTACTTTTCCACAGCAATAAAGCTTTTCTGTATTGACAGATTAGTGAACTAGGCTTTAGCTGAGAGTTATTAAAACATCTCTGGCAGATTTACCAACTCCTGGGCTTCTTGTGAGCGGACATAAAGGCTGAAAAGGAATCTGCAGTGTGAATCTTTCACTTTTATTTCATGCCTTTCCAAAATCCAGATCTGTAAAGTGACAAGTCTCTGAATAAAAATCATCTCTCCGATGGGCTGACTTTTAACCCTCAGCAAAGATTGGCGGTATTCTTGGGGTCACAAGAAGTTGAAATCAGAAATGCTTGGCCAGTAGCTCCTTCCTTTCCACACCGGTGATCTGGGGTCGCTTCCTGACTTTAAAGACTCCTCTGTGAAACAGCACTAGCAACTTGATGGAGAAGCCAGACGGCTGGCTGGGTCCTTCCAGCATTTCCCTGTTAAGGTAAGGACGAACCATGTCCTTGAATCTTCTTGCAGCTCAAGGTCTGCAATTCCTCCCTAAGGGGATGGAGCCAAGAGGGGAAAGAGGCAGGATGTCTCCCATGGACCATCTGCAGCCAGGTCCTCGGGGCAGCGGAGCTGCCTGCCCACCCTCCCCAGCCCTGGCGATGCGTGGCGTGGAGCTGGAGGTCGGCGGCTGACACAGCAGACGGGGTTGTAACCCCTAGGCACGGGGAAGGGCACTTCCATTTGGGCTTTGACCACTTCATGACTTTCCAGAGATGTGAAACCAACTGACAACACAGAGCTTGTCTGCGTCCCAGATGTACCCTCAAGGCTCCACTTTGGTTGCTGTGAAACACTGGTGCAAAAGATGAACGTTTCCCCACAGCAAAAATGCTGTCATGGGTAAACAGCAAGGAAATGGTTAACAGTGAAGCAAACAAAAGCTAGGCTTCTTGAAACAGAAGGCTAAATGCCAGGTAAGGAGGATGCTTAATTTCTACTTTCTAGATTACAAACAGCAGAATAAGAGGCCCACAGCCCACATGATGGAAAATAGCGTGGGTTTGGCAGTGGATAGTTATAATTTAAGAAAGCTTGTCTCTCTATTCAGACCCAACGATTTCCTACAAGAATAAGACCTGGAATGATGCCCCTGACTGATGTATGGCAAGGCATTCGGACGAATGTCACTTGTGTGGCATTAAAGGGACACGTTTCCTACCATGTGCCATGCACTGCTGTGGGTCACAGAATCACAGAATGGTAGGGGTTTGGAAGGGACCTCTGTAGGTCATCTAGTCCAACCCCCCTGCTGAAGCAGGGTCACCCAGAGCAGGCTGCACAGGACCTTGTCCAAGCGGGTCTTGAATATCTCCAGAGAAGGAGACTCCACAACCTCCCCAGGGTCAGGTGCATTTTCCTCACTATGGTTTTAATGAGGGCTCTTCACAAACAAGCAGGTTCTGATGGAAAACAGTCATGGTGATTCATGCCAAAGTACTAAACCAATAAGCCCAGTGGGCAATGCGAATCCCTGTGTGGCCAGTGTTGCTGTTTGTCGGAGGAGCTGCAGAGCAGCCATGTGGGAACAGTCGCTAGCGATACTCTGCCACACCTTACATCAGTGGAACCCTTTGCCATGGACACCTAGTCAGACTCTCCAAAGATCTCGCTTTAAAATCATTGAAGATTGCTTCTGCGTCCCTGTCACCCATGTCACTTTCCTGCCCCTCTCCCTGACTCGAGGGCTGTAGAAAGGAGCTTAGACAAACATGCCTTGGAGGACTGCTGAGGATCATCAGTGAGGTGACATTGAACCACTTAGAGGTACCTCCAAAAAAAGAGCGTGAGAAATGCCAGCTGTTGCTATTTCAGTGTCTTTGAAGGCACCAAAGGGTGCCTAATTTGTGCTAACCTGAGCTGTCCTGCTTTAATACTGAGGCCACAGTATGAAAATCTGTAAATCCGTGTCCTCATTCACTCTTCTGTTTCTCTCTGGGTTTGACCTTTGGGATTAAATCCTCGGTCAGAACTTTTCCACTGACGAAAGAGGAGCCAGGACTTCCTCCAGTGTCTGCTATAACAACCTGTTGTTCAACACGATGCGTAGGGACCGTACAGCCCAAATGAACAAGAGACCAGCAGGCTGCATTACCGTAGTGCACTGAGTCCTCCGTGATGTAGCATATTGGAAAATCTGTACCATGCTGGAAACAGAGGAGCCGCTTCATCTCTGGCTCCTCTCTCCTCCTCGATGCAGTAATTTGCAGCTTTTATGGTTCTCCCCATTACAGTCAGTAATTTAGGATTTGCTGTAGAGCTACATATAACTATACCCTGTTCAGAGCTGCTCACTTCAAAAGAAATTTTTTCTGGCAAAAAAGAGCTAAAGAGGGCTTGGTCAGAGAGATCATGGATTGCAAATACACATCCCCCTAACCGAAACCTGCGCATGACAAGCTGGAAAGTGGTGCCTTTGAAAACAAAAACTCACTTTTTTTAGCACTTCTCAGACTAAAAGATCTTGCACATGTTGTAAGAACTGCCAGCATCGCTGCGCTGAAGGTTGTGTCAGCAGCGCTCGTGTTATAAAGCCTCCTTTTCCCCAGGAGCCTACAGCTCAGCTGTGAAATTTCCTCCAGGCTCAAGCTTCCTTTCACAGTGCTAGCTAGGAAGTGATTTTATTTTCATTAGTTTTGACTATTTTTTAAATACAAACAGGAAGGTGGGTATATATATATATATTATACCGGAAGGCAAAAAAGGAAAGGCACATGTTTTTGTTTAATCCACTTTGGTTTTCTCACTTTCTCACACCTTGGAAGACTTTCATTTGAAATAGTGTGCCACAGCAGCTGATCACACATAATGAGGTCTTGTCTTTAATCACTGGGTGAAAAAAAGATAAAAATCTGAAAGTCTAGGCCAATTCTGATCTCATGGATCTGACTTCAAATATTTGACTTAGTGGGGGCTCTCTTGGCAAATGAAATCAGAACCAGACCTATTATCTTGCAGAGAACAGTAGCTCTCCTTTACGTAGCATATTTAACCT
Organism: Opisthocomus hoazin; assembly: GCF_030867145.1. Lineage (NCBI taxonomy): Eukaryota > Metazoa > Chordata > Aves > Opisthocomiformes > Opisthocomidae > Opisthocomus > Opisthocomus hoazin. The sequence goes on along the minus strand of NC_134415.1, from coordinate 6,722,366 downwards.
GCAGCCCCTAATTGGTCTAATGATTAAGTAGCACATTATCTTTCAGACACCCAAGCTCTTACAGATAAATCTCAAAGAGACTTTATTTGATTTAGAATCAGTATTAGTGATTTGATGGCTAATGACTCGCTATTAAGCTCCACTGGCACAGAGACGATACAACATACCCTGGCAACAAAGCATCATATACAAGCATCTCATAGACTTTTAATTATGATTATCAATCTTTTCTGTCTCATTCTTTCTCTCTCTTGAGTCCATGTGTTAATCTGTGTGTTGCTCTCTAAATAGCTGGGCTATGTCAGATACTGTCCTAAGGAAGCTGCTGTGATTTTCCACGAGGCTAAGTGTCCTTAGGGCCTAACTCACTTCTGATCGGGCGATGGCTGCTCCGATGAAAGTTTTGCCTGTGCCATGGGGCATCTCAGCCACACTGTAGGAAGCAGGGCTTAAAGATGAAAGGGAAGGCAGGCCCCCTTTTCCCTCTAACCCTTAATTTCTGTACTCTGGTTCCAAGACCCTGCAGCTGGCATCCATCTGTGCAAGTGGGCATCCCCACGGCATCCTTGTCCTGCTGGGTGTCTGGCAATGTCACGACTTCACCTGACGAACAAGCCCTGCAAACGCACCCATCCTTTGCAGAAGTTGCTCTACACCACCCCTCTGAACCTCATAAGCTTTGCTCACTCAGTGATACTCAGAATTACTAGCACAACGTTGATGAAGCTTTGTCAGTATTTCAGGTGCTCTTGAAGTCATCTCAGAAATCCTGCAAGACAAAATATCTTCAGGTGAATCCTGGTGGTTAAAACACTAGACAGGTGAAGCAGAGCTTTGTCTGAGTGTTTTGTGAGGTTCTTGTGGGTCTCTATCCTTCATTCTTTTCTGCTGGCCGATTGCTTTTGCTCCCGGTTGCTCTTACCAGTACCTTTCGCAGAGAGAGAAGAAGAACAGGTGTTTAAAGATTAATTCATAAAACATATGTGCATTAGAATAGCATTAATTTGCAGTGAATCACTAGATGTTGCAAATTAGGAAGTGTCTAAATGCAATATAAGAGCAAGAATCATGCATTATAAAACATACTCTTTTCATTTATTTGGACAGTTGTAGTTCAGTTTTTAATTATTAATGGTAATACTCCTTAATGTGCTGGTAAATGTGCTGTTTTATGTTTAGTAAAAAATGAAGTCTTAGTAAAACATGAAGTCATTACAGCACTCAGCTGTTAATTATTGCTTAGGGATAGAGGGAAGACTGCAAATTTTGTGCAGGTTAACGACGCATGAATCAGCTGGCTCCTACTGCAAGGACCAGCTGAATATCTTACGTGCTACTGCGGATACATGGATTCCGCAGTCTTTGTTTTTGCACTGGTTTGAACATCAGCACCTGAAAACAGGCCTTAGGAGACATGTTCCAGAACTGCGAAAGGCTGTTGGTAAGAGGGGAAAAATCTGGCTTCATCCAGATCCCGCTGAATCCAGTGAGACTTTGACAGAGAGTTTGCGAGGTCCATGCTGGACCACTAAAAGAGTCCGTGATATTTCACCGGTGCTCCCTGGAGAAGTAAGAAGTGTGGATCATCCACACTGAGTTCAGTTTTCCCAGGTGGACTGCTGATGCCGTCTACAACTGTCTCCTCCACGTTTGTGTGCATGTGTGGGCGGATGTGTGCTCAACCATTGAGAGCACTAGGACTGAAGCAACGGAGTTTGGATCCCCTCTGCTGACCCATTCATTCCTCAGGTATCAGACAAAGGCCAGAGGGGCACTCACTTTGTGATGCTATCTAAAGCTACCACAGAAGATTTTGAGTACGCTGCTAACTTGGCCATCTCTTTGGTCAAGCTTTTCATACAGCCTCTGTGATAGCATTTCCTGTGCCTTACAACTTGCCACCTTTTGTTTAGTTGGCAAGAGAGATCCTTTGGTTAATACAACAAACAAGTATTCACAAATGGCTGTAAAAATAAAAGCTGCTGACTCATCTCGCTGGTGCCTCAGTCCCTTTTATTGCCTTTTACAGGCATGAATGGGTTCTGACTTGCAGCATTGCTTGTAGAAACCAAAACATCATAAATAGCAGCAGTCAAAAAAAGCTGTGCCCGCATAGCACTCCTCTTTCTATTTTTAAAAAAACTCCAAAACTCATGCTAGATTTACTCAGTGATTACAAATGCGAGTGAATGCGAGTTCTGGTTGCAAAGCTTTGGTTGCCCCAACCGAAAAAGAAATTAGATGGCCGCTTTGGTCACAGGTTGTACAGCAAATGACTGCTGATGCTCAGAGCTATTAGCTCTACAACAAGCCACGAACTAATGCAAACTCTTGTAAAGAAAGAACATGCTTGTAAAAGGCATTTCCTCTCTGCGGAGGCTTGGTGAATGGGAACAAAAAGTTGCATTCATTATATAAATTAGTTACAGTAAATAATTCAAGGCGCTCCAGTCCTGAGCGTTCATGTTAGAGGGAAAGAATTCTGGCCCTGCACATAGCTACCAAGGGACCTTAACCCACGGCCTAGGTCAGGAGGCCAAAAGGAGGTGTAAGCTCTCTCCTCCCCCTGGCACAAAGAGATAGACGAGGGCGAGGGTGAGTAGAAGGACCACCCATCCAAAAGCTTTTGTGGGAATGGCTGTCTGCTTACATATAGTAGGATTCTCTGCCATTAACAGGCACCTTTCAACTCTTTGTTGCCGTATCAAACCAGGCTGTTCATTGAAAGTAAAAGGTTTCTTTGAGTACTTACCTAGCAGGCACAGAAGTTACCTGCCACAGGAAAGTTCTGCCACAGGAAGGTTTGCCCCTTGTTATTTCACGGTGTCTCAGATGGAAGGAGTTGGTCTCTCCACCCAAGCTGCTGGTGGTGAGGTTTACACAGGGAGACAAACTGCTTTTCATTATTGATGATGCTAGCTGGCAATATCACCATGTAGACCGTGGTCTGAATAGAAATCAAAGGAATTTTTCTGCAAATTTTCTGCAATTTTTTCTCCATGCACATTTTAAGCAATTTGGGAGGAGCCGTACCTCTGAAGAGAGTATGTCATGTGTGAAATCAAGCAGCAATTGTTAAATATGTTAATTATTGATATCAGCTGGTGCTTTCCTAATATTTTCCTGCTCTGTGAATGCTGTGAATGACATTTCTTATACACAGAGGGATGCCATGAACAAACCTGAACTGTGGCAGCTGAAGCCCCTTGAGCCAGCCTGAAAGCTTAGCTGGGTTGTGCCCCTCTCGCGTGGTGGGACCCCCATGAGCCGGCAGTGCCTTTGCCACACCATCTGAACATCTCTTGACTGCTCAGGAACGATTCAGCCCCTGAGGGCTGTGTCTGTCCCAGCAGCAGTTCTCACTGTGATTCCTCTAAAGGGTTTTGTCAGCGTTTGTGTGCAGCAAAGACTCAGCTCCCATCAGGGTGGGAAGAGCCTGGCTTTCCTCTTCTCCCTGCTTTTCTGCTTTTGGGTATGCAGACGACCAGCCCTCATGATCCTGGGAGACAGCTTAGAAAGTGCCAATGGTGCAAGTCAAAATGAGACATTCCTCAAGTTCTGTATTTAATCTGGGATCTCCAGGGACCCCCCCTCTTGCATACCATGTGTCTGCCTTCTCCTGAGGATCAAGGGGTCAACGTTAGACAAAAACATGCGAATATGGTACCTGTTTCTGCCCTCTCCAGAGCCGCCATCTGGCAGGCATCAGTCATGGAGATGCGACACATCTGGGACACGCTCTTGAGTAACCGTCTGGGGTCACATTGCAAAGCTTTCCTCAGGTTTGACAAAATCCGTCATCTCAGAAAAGTCTGGTATCACTTTCCAAGTGAAAAGCAAAGTAAAACCTGAGTAAAAGCACCTGTGCTGGACATGACCGTGACTATTAGCCAAGCTACACCGTTTTGAATTGTTTGTGCCACCCTAAAGGGGTGCTGAACTCATGGATCAGACAGACTGTGAGAAAACAGACATGACTCTGCTCTTACGCTGTTTACGTTCCCGAAGTAAGACACTTTAGCAGAGCCCAGTTAGGCCTTGTAGGATCCTAAAGACAGGATTCGTAGAAGAACCGCTGCACCGAAGCTGGCATCACTAGCGGTGAATTTGTTGTGGGAGCTGTCGCGGTGGTGCCTTCACAAATGAGAAGAGGTAGGGAAACGTTTGGCTGGAAGGCGTCCAGGAAGAGACACAATGACAAAACAAGGTTTCTTCCCCGGTCATTACCTCTGCCTCGGCCGAGTAGGCAGGGTGCTGTCTGTGCCGCCTGCCGCTGGCGTGCAGAATCTAATTCATCGGCCTCACTGCAGATGGTGTCATCCCCTGGGACCGCAGCGGGCTCGTGATCGGTGCCAGCATCCTCACGGGGAGGGAAGGGGGGAGGCTGGGAGAAAGCATGCAAATGCTTCTGACTTGGGATGCGACCTCCAGCTGCCATCCCTCTTTGCCTTTCCTCCACACAGCCGAAAAGGGCAAAGCCAACGCTGCCATTCCCAAAGACTGGGGGGGCAGCTGGAATTTAAAATTAAAGTGAACTTTTAGACAGCTGCTGCTGTGCCTTCCTCAGAGCAAAGAGATGCTCTGGGGATAGAGCATCAAGCCTGGGTGTTGCAGCCCCTTCTCATCTGCTAAAGCCTTTGTCCTCTCTGGCCCTTACAAGTAGGACTGGGAGTCAATGGAGGTATTAGAAATAAATACTGAAACGAATAGCAAAGGTGGACAGTGGAGACTGTCAGGCAGATTTCCATGGGTCTGAGGCAATCAGCAGATTTCAGGGTGTTGCAGATGACCGGGGGCACTGTGGGGGATCAGCTCCCACCAGGGCTCTGCTGTCCTGCAGGGGACCACCTTTCCTCAGAGGCACACCATTCGTACCGTTCGTAAAATTGATATGCACAAGCAAAGAAGTAGCCCCAAGTTTGCTTTCCTTATAAGCTTCTTAGGAGAAAAAGCACTGTGAAAAGAAAAGGAAGAAAGTTTCAACTAAGTTATTATACATATGAGCGAAATAAAAGCGCCTTATCCTTGTAAAGAAATATTTCCTCCGCCCCTTCCTTGCCTTTGAAAGGAATTAAATAGCTATTAAAAAGTACCTTCCTTTTAAAAAGGACAATGAACATTTTGATTAAAAAGAGCTTTTAAGTATTTATATGATTACCTCTTTTGTCCCCTCAGCAGCATCTGTCTTGTTGACTGCTCAGCATCTGGCGTGTGCTGCCTCACGTCAAGAAGGCCCTGATTTCTCATTCAGACAGGGGGTGGGCGAGGGAGCAGGCGTATGTATACATGGAGAGGCTTTTGCCAAAAGAATAAGGCCATTTCCCTGGCTGGCACTGCTGCTGGTTGTTTGGCCACAGTACTGCTGGAAAACAACAGCCCTTTCTTCCCGCTGCAGCACGCCGCCTGTACCAGATGGCCAGCTCATCAGGTCAGCTCTCCATCACCCTACTTCTGTGCGCAGCGTGGCCAGGCGGGGCATCTCAGGTCGCTATTCCCAAAATTTCCTCTGCTTGTGGACCAGATGCCTTTTTCCTCTTGTTTCCAGGCTTTCTTGTTTTTCCGCAGACCGTAAGGAGGCATGGCGGGACATCCAAAGCGCTCAGCAGAAGCGAGCTGAAGCAGGCTGTCATGGGGCGCTGGGGAAAATCCCAGCACACCGTTTCGTGTGCTCACATCCACAGCACACACAGCAGGAGATCTTTGGGTTTTGCAGGATCAGCCTTATTTTGTGCATATTCATTTCTTGAAAACTATCTTTGGTAGCACGGTTGATGACTCACACAAGCGTTAGTCATACTTTGCACTGCGTATAATTCCTTGCCTTGCAGAATTTCAGAGTATTTCAAAGATGATTTAAAATATCCACTGTCTGTGAAAGACCGAGTGGAATCGGTCCATTTCAAGTGTAGCCACTTAATGAAGGCTGAGAGAGCAGCGACTTGCCCAAGACAGAAACCAGCTGTCAAGGGCCAAGTCCTGAATCTCCAAGTGCTGGGATATATGCACACTCCTTCTGCGCCAAGTCTCTTCCTAATTTCATTTTAAGATATGGTACATACCAACAACCCTACTTAGAAGTCAGCAAAATAGTAAAAGAAACCTTTTTGACTCGTACTCCATCATCCCCATGTCTACAAAGTTTTGCTTCCGAACTGAGAATTGCATTTCTACATACTTTCCATCTGTCATGTCTCCAAGTGAAGAAAGCTGCTTGTTCTGGGGATGGTGGTGCCTGCTTGAATCATCCCTCAATAACTAAAGTACACTGTTTCATTAATTCTCATTATTAAAGCCTTATCTCTACTGGCTTCCTCAAGATTTGGACAGAACCCTAAGTCACATGCTGATGTACAATGGAAGATTTTCTTGGTTTGGGGGGGGAAAGGCTTTGACCTGCAGTTGATTATAGGAGCCTTGTGGCCTGAAGGAATGGATAAATAATGAGGTAAAAAGTCAAAGAAGGACTATTTTGTCTGGCCCACTGCTGTGTGACTCTTCCATGTGACTGGGGACCCGTGTAACCTTGGCTGCATCTGTTGCAGGGCAGGGAAACACAACAGGCTAAGGAACACTTTGAACTCTTCTATTTTCACACAACAGCCCAATTAACAAGCAACAGCCACAGACGGTCTCTGAGCTTTGCACGTGGCCCTTGTGTGTGGAAGAAAACAGAACGAAAATCCTGGAGGGCTCAGCTCGTGAAGGAACACATGGCATAGCTAGTGGTTTTGGTGCTATTCATTGACCATGCTGTAAAGGATACTACAGCTGGAGACCATTTTACTTAAATACAAGTTTGCAAGGAATCTTAGGGATCATTCTGCTCTTTTATAGAGCAAAACTACTGAAAGCAAAAGGAAGAAAATCTGGAGTCTGACTTGAAAACCAGGTTAAAATGAAGAAGGGTTGTTCTTTTTTAGTATATCCTGGGTACTTTTCATTTGCATTTGACTTTTTTTTTCTTGTCTAGCACACTCAGCTCATGCTTTTTCACTCTTATTTTCCAGATGACTAGAAGCATAAACTTCTGGTTTATATTAAAAAAGGAAGGTGGTATTCTCATTGGTTTTCAATGCCCAAGGCTTCAAGAAACAGAACATATTGTGAGAGACCAGCAGTAAGATACAAACAATTGGCAATATTGCATCAGTGATTTAGATGTCTCCTCTCATTTTACCTGCTGTATTAGAGAGCAGTGATCCACCCACCAGAACAAGTAGTACAGCTGGAAAACAAATAACAAAGTGATTTTATTTTACTGAGGTGAGGAACAGTCTCTCTCTTCAAATAATGTGCGATCATAGCCTTCCCCATTACACTGCAACACAGGGAGGGATTAATTTAACCTAATTTTACTCACTTAGAAATGAAGCATCTGACCTAAGTTAGTTGCTTAATTCTTTCTGCGGTTGCAGTCAATGGAGGCAGTGCCAGACAGTGATTCATTCCACCTACTGGTATACCTGGCTTGAAAGGGGATGAATCAGCCCTCCGTTGCCGCTGGCTACAGAGGCAGTGCAGACACTATCTCAGCTGAGAGATCTCACTTCTGGCCAGGTACATTTGGGCGAGGTGAAGCCCTCTGAGTGCTGGCTGGGGGGCCAGGCTCCCCCCGCCTCATGGGAACCTCCCTCACCCAGATGATTGAGCCTTGGTGTCTCCTCTGACTAAAGAAGAAGGAGCTGAGCCAGCCCCTTTGGCCACCTAATGCATAGGCTGACTTGTCTCCCTGTGACACACGGGGCCAATGCCCTACGTGTTGGGGAAACAGAGCTGATCCTGAAATGAAACACAAAATAGGCTTAAGAGCATTTCCCAGAGGAAGCATAAGCTACACGGGAGCAGAAGCTGCATCAGGCTGCAGACGGAGAGGTACAGCATTGCTGCTTAATACAGGAAAGCTGTCCCCAAACTGTCAAAGCCTGGAGGTCCTCGGTGGTGAAGGGTATCATCATACCTACCCTCTTGGTTTCAAGCACAATGGGGTAACTTGTGCTCTATGATTGAACATACTGTAGCAACTCAGCAGTATTTCAACCTACCTGTACCTACAATGATCGTTGCATTACCCACAGAAGCATGAAGCTGTGTATTCTTACTTAGAAATCTCCAAACTTATCTAATGTAACTGTGAGTGGTTTCATTGTCCATATACACATCTAGACTCTTTTTTTTTACTTTGAAAATCAAGGTCTCATTGGTATTGTGTGACTAGATCTCTATCATCTTATTATGCACACTTCAAAACTAATGCTTTGTTCAACAGCTTCAGATGCCCTATTCATCCCATATCCTAGAAAACTAAAGAGAAACACCTGGTTTGCCTTCTGGTTATCCTTAGTTATTACCTAGATTGCATTTCCACCAAATCTGTACCCTGAGGATGAGATTTACCACACTTTACCGACATTTTACCGCTCTCTGAGAAACTGCAGTGGGATATTTGTGAAAACAGGAACTCTTCTGGAGCAAGGATGTGTAACAGAATTGGTCTCAAACTCTCTGTGCTCCTCTGTGTTGGAGTCTGTGCCCCAATTGTACACTCTGTGTGTCGATGAACCTCACTGTCTTCTCCATTCCTATTAAAGTGGGGTGACATGGGATTACAGAGTGGTTTGAGTTAACATTAGTTTTCTTCATTTTACTGATGCAGCTGCTAACTGCACCTCTGGGGACTTCTTAGACATATACAAGGTAGATGACTTCTCCATTTCCATCACTCTTCGGATTGGAAGCAAGTTACTGAGTGGAGAAAACAGCAGCAGTTAGGAAACAGAAAATAAATTAGATCTTCAAAAGATGTAGAAGACATAACAGAGAAGTCAAACAAGATGGTTGCAGAGACCAAGAGATGTGAATCCAAGGTCTAGATTAGATTACTGGAAGGGAGGCGCTACAGAAGACATCCAGATGAGCAGATGCATGAAAATCCTGCAAACTAAGGAATGTCCAGGGAAAGGCTGAATTGACATATGCGTTTTATATGCAGATTTATAAGAAGCTCGGTTTATGCAGAAAAAAAGTGTAAGTAGAAGTGAAGGGCAATACCTTCACGTTCTCTGGTCTGTGAGAATGCTCTAGGATGAAGAAAACAGGAGGAACTTCCTCTGTTGGTGTCAAACCTCACTCTAGACCGTGCTATTTCTAATTAGGTCTCAGAAGGAATTATTACTAGCAATTAATAAGAAACTGTAAAGATATCCAGAACAGGCCAAACCAGACCGTGTTGTGGAAGTGAATTACTAGTTTACAGGGAAACAGTTGTGGTGTCTACCCAGTTTGACCCTTACGGAGTGGAACACGAATAAGTAACTGACTCCAGAAAGGCGTTAGCTACCTGACTGGATCCTTCGGGGTGTAGCACTGGATGCCCTTTGGAGACCATTATACCCTGTTGCTGCCATTCAGCTAACGAAGAGCTTTTTAATATGTTTTCAAGGGCTATTTTAATAGATGCTTGTAATAATTTCCATCATGATTCATCTACTGGCGCAGGAAGCTGGAATCCCAGAGCAGCAAGTTTTGCCTGTCTGGAGTTGGAGGCAACCCTGACGAAGTGACCGGAGCTCAGGCAGCAGGAACAGGCAGCCTTTCACTTGCATAATGCCAGCGTGGGGATGGGGCGGAGGAGTGGGTGACACTATGTGGAATGAATTTCTATTTCAAAGAATAAATGGGGGTTATGGAAGATGACTTTTTGAAGGGTAAGAGATGCAAAGTGTACTTACGGCTCAGAAGCTTTCCATGTGCTGATGGGAAAGAACAGCAGAGAAAAGAGCAAAGGTCCCCCCCGGCACCCACCCACAGTGGCTGGCTGCAGCCCCGGCACAGCCACCGCATCCCTGGAGCGAGCACGAGAAGGGCTGGGTGGTAACACAGGGAACCACAAGCAGTGGACTGGAACAAGCTCATTCACCTTGCGGCTTGACTATCTGCAACTTCGAAACAAATGCAACTTAGAAATTGTGAAAGCAATACAGTCCGGTTCCGAGATGATCCAACCAGTATGAGCAGTGTATGTTCCCTTTCGGAATTTACCAGAATTATAACTTAACCTGTAACAATTTCAGGCTTTCTAAAAAGAGGATATTTTCCTACTTTTTTTTCAGCTTTGTTTTGCTGTAATCTTCTGGATTCCAATAAATCAAATGTAAATACTTGCAACGGCCACAAGTTTCAAAGCTCCCAGTTCTGCTCTCAGTAGAGGCTGGTACACAAGAGAGCAGTTTTGCCAGCTCCTTAGCTCCTGAATCCAGGGGTGGTACCCTCCCATCTCTCCTCACTATCCTGCCAAAAGCTAATGCGGGCTCCTCCAGCAAAAACATTTCTGACAACGTGTTAAGACTAAATTCTGGGAACTGATTTAAACTCTACCTGAAAAGGACTGTTTGTATCTCTCTGTGCGTGTGGGTGCACGTGGGAGAGGGGGGGGGGCCTGAATTAGGTTTTCTGCTGACTTTGTCAGTTCATCGAGACGTGCTGTTCCATAACAGAGCGCCGGTCCAGGCCTGCGTCCAGATGCTCTTCAGCTTCATGGAATTTAGACACTAAACACAGACCTACCTTTTGGGACTGCCTGTAATCCATATTCACACCTGCTATTGCTAAAACAGAACCCAGTTCTGCAGTCCCTACGTGGGAAGCAGAGCTGTGACCGAGGAGGCAAGTGGAGCTAGCATAGATATTTTACAGCAGCATGAGTAAAGGGGACAGAAATGGCTTGCAGTGACAGCTCAGCCACCTGCCTCCTTTACCCATTAACATATAACATTAAACGCTGAGGTCCTAGTGTTGACTCTGGAGTGAAAATGGGAAATGCACAAGCACACAGCTGTGAGCTACAGCTTCAGGCTATGAAAAATGTCTCCCACACTTTTTAAATCTTGGTTTATCACTTCAGGAAACACTGAATATGGCAGTGGGAAAGTGGTATTAAAAAAGTAATGGGAAACATTCTGTATTGCCCTGGTAACAACGTGAGCTTGGAAAAAGCATCAGAAGAGTAAGTGACCTTCTGTCACTCCTTAGCCAGAAGTTAACTTTGGAAAATAACAGGGCATCCTGCAAGGATGGGATAGGAGGCAGAGAGGCTTTCTGCATTCTGCCCTGGTTTTTTCCTTTCTTCACCCTTTCTCCTTTGTGTTTACGTGACGAGGATATTGATTCCAGAAGTGACAAAGACAAGGTAAGTCAAATGTCCTCTCTGTTTTTCTGTAGAGAGGAGGTTACCCTTGTTTCAAATCCAATGCTCCTGGCGCAGTCTCCTCCTCCCCGTGCTGCCTGGGAAGTTACAGAGTTAGCTGTGGGTTTCATTTACACTAAAGACTGTTCTTCTCACCCTGCTCCCCCCTCCAAGCTTACTAAGCTTTTTCTTTCAGCATGACCAACAAAGCATGAATGCAAATAGGCCTGATGTTTTTTTTCCCCTTTCATTTTTATTTTGCCACTTTTAGAAGTTACTGAAGAAAATAGTGTCATTCTGTTGCAGAAGAGCTTTTATACCAAGCTGACACTGTACATTTAAATATGTATTACTTCCTCTATCATTTGCATTTAAATGTTCCAAACCAATAATCATGAAGCCTTGTGTGAAAATGTAAAATAATAAGGATGAGGAGAAACCTGGATCTGATTCTAAACCTCGCTGAATTACACCTAGACGTGGCAGCTCACTGAGACACCCCTCTACGAAATTTATTTAGGTAAACGTAGATCTTCTGAGAGAGGCTGTGCTGAATTGCCCTGGGTGTTTATGCTCTTCTCTTGAAATACTGAGTCTGCACAGCCTAGCAGGCTTCTTCCGATGCAGCTGGTGCCCTGGCAATGTGTCTTGACTCTCTCTGCGAAGAGTCACCCTCCAGGCTTGCTGAGAGTACAGTCTCCGCAATCGTTCATTATTTGGCCAATTAGTACCGAGAGCGTTAGTCTGGTGGCATTTCATACATGTGTAGCCATCTACCTGAAGTTGGTCTAAAAACCCGTGCATGGTTGATGTTTCAAAACCAAGCGCCATTCAAAGTTATAGTCATAATATTTTCATGTTCTGCTTCATTGTTGCCATTGTTTAGCTCCACAGCATAGAAAAGAAGAGCAGAATATCCAAATCAGAATTTACCCTGTGGACTTCAGAATTTTGTCTTATGTGCAAAGTCACCCACTTGCAAGAAATTGGTCTATTGGAGGTATTGTGCTATGTAAGAAAAGGGTTTTTTCTGTGCTTCTCTTGAATAGTTTCTGTAGGTGAAGGCTTAGCTTGGAAGAAATAACTACTGGTGGCCCAGTTCTAGCAAAATATTTTTGTCTGCATTTTATTCTGCTTTTTTTTTTTTTGCTTTCAGGAGAAAAAGAAATCCAGCAATAAAGGCAAAATACATTTCTTCCATTACATCTGTCATCAATTTAAATTCCCTCTTGGATCCTTACCACACAGTGTATCTTCACTGCAACATTTTGCTCCTTTTATAACTATCAAGTGCTGAAGAACAAAATATCGAATATTTGAGGGGTTAATTTGACAGGAGGGTTTTCTTCTCAGTGTTAGGATGGACGCAGAAACAAATGCAGAAGGGAGAACCCTTCAGATAGCATAATAACTGGTGTGGACTTTTACTTAGAGCTGGAATGAAGCTCAAGATATTTCTGAGCTTAGAAAATGGCCACAAACATACATGCACGGGCCTTTACACGTGACTGCTTGCTTGTGGCTCCAGCATGAAAATGATCTGGAAATACTGTAAGAAGATTATTTTCTGCAAATCTCCTATCTGACTGAAGCCAGGATGGCTTGAAAAACATAGAAAAGCATCTGTTTACATCAGCTTTCCATCCATCCACAACCTGGCTAGATAGGTCACTAAAAACCAAGATAAATGTCTGAGCAATTTGAATCACAGAGTCACAGAATGGTAGGATTTGGAAGGGACCTCTGTGGGTCATCTAGTCCAACACCCCTGCCGAAGCAGGGTCACCCAGAGCAGGCTGCTCAGGACCGCCTCCAGGCGGGTTTGAATATCTCCAGAGAAGGAGACTCCACAGCCCCTCTGGGCAGCCTGGGCCAGGGCTCCATCACCCTCAGAGGGAAGAAGTTCTTCCTCATGTTCAGACGGAACTTCCTCTGCTTCAGTTTGTGCCCGTTGCCCCTTGTCCTGTTGCTGGGCACCACTGATAAGAGTCTGGCAATTTGAGATCAATCCATTCCTCATGCACTCTCAATTAAACTGTTTTACCGGTTCTTTGCCCGCTTTAGCCTGCTTTCCTTCCAGGCTTTCCTCCAGGTCACAGACCAACACTTTCACCAAGAACAACCTTAGTATGAAGCTAAACAGACCTTGCCCCGATTGTATACAGTTATGATCTATCTCTTCTTCAACATTTTCCTTCTCTCTCCCTCTTTCATCTTAGCAATGATACAGTTAGTTGCAGGAGAAGATGAAGTTAAGAGCAAGCAAGGGCAAGCATGAACAGAGTTAGAAAAAGAAAAGAGTGGATACCTGAGATTTCCCCTGCTTTAAACCTACAGATTTACTTTTCCTGTCCTTTGTATTGTATTTCATTTCCAGTAAGGTTTGTCAGGCATTTTGAAAAGCTGCTATATTATAATTAATTAAATTAAGTCTCTGGACTTGCTGCTAACAAGATGTTATCTTCATCATTCTTGGCAGCTTGTCTTTGTTTGTGGGTTGATGTGGCTTTGCCACCGGCACAGAAACATTTCCCGCATCAACACCAGTTGCTACAGCTCCCCATTTCCTGGCTCAGTGTGACAGACTGCTCAGCTCCTTGCATTTAGGTAATGGGGTTAAACCCCCGGCTCCATCAGATGGGCTGAGTGCTGGCTGATAGCGATCTCAGCAGAAGGGAAGGTGAAGCTGGAGCAGGCGGTTGGGCTCGGTGCTGTAACCTCAGGTGCCCTGCTGGAATTCACCCTTGGGATGCACAGACCTGGCAAGGGTCGGGCGCCAAGCACGAGCCCCCCTCGGCAGCCTCCTGCCTCACCCGCCCTCGCAGCCCTATCCGGGGTTACACCTCACCCCGTCTGCAGCACAGTGCTGGCTCCTGCCTTTTGCTCCGGGAGAGAAGCTCGGTGAGAGGTCTGAGCTCGTGGGGTGAGGCGGGCACCTGCGGATGGGATTTGCCAGAGCAGCGCACCGATCAGGCATTGCCTTAAATAGATGGTAGGAAACAAAACATGAAGGAAAGGGGGTGGATCTGGCATGAAACTTTTTCATGAGCTCAGTCCCTGAGCTACATCAACGCTTTCTTGCAGAAGGCGGTGGAGTTTCTCTCTGTGTGAAGCACTCTCTCCAGGAACGAATATTGTGTTTCCAAGCCCCCCAGCACTGTGGGTCTCACTTTTCCCAGGTAATCCTCGTCTGATCTCATCGCTCACAAGGGTGGGATATTTTCAGCATCTCTCCTTAAAACTGTACTAGGAGGGTCAGTGCAACCACGGGACCAGGCACTGACCCTCCCACGTTCCTAGTGGATCCCGTGTTTGGGTGCACAGGGGAAAGTGTCAGTGTTACCATGGGGACTTCAGCACCGTGTAACTTGGGGAGCCATGCAGAGCTGTGGCCATGGACTGCTCTGGAATTGAGGATGCGCTTGTCCAAAGCCATGATCTCATGTGGCCAAAGAGGATGACCATGTAAAAGGGACTTCTCATCACTCCATTGAGGACTTTCTCCTCAGGAAGGTGTATTTACTAGCTTTGTCTGTGCCGAAAATATTGGGAGGCGATATTAGCTTGCAAAACCAGACAGGACTGAGATATCAGTCAGGTTTTGAGACTCTGGCTTTGGGATTCAGATGCTGGAAACCTCAGGGAGACACCTGAATCCCGTTTGGGAGCCTAGGGTCAAATATTGCAAGAGTAGACCTGAACGTTGCACCATCACATAATCCTTTTGTTGGAGACAGAGTCCCTGCCTTGCTTTCTGCCTCCTTGCAGGGGCTGGAAGGACATTCCCTGGCTTTCCAGTTTCTGTGAAATGCTTTGAGATGTTTGGTATTTATGGAGTATTTCTGTCCCACATGCTGATCTACACTAAACTTACACTGCTCTGCAGAGTATGGAGACTACAGCATATACCCAAGTCAAAATATTAAGTGCTTCTGAAAAGGTTTAGTAAAAGAGCTACCTTTGTAAACTCTGTGCCTGACGTACAGCTGTCGAGAATCAGTGAAGAGTTTGCTGCTGCCATTCTTGGGTTTTCAATCTGGCCTTTCAAGAGAGCTGGTAGGAAATTGCACACCTAAAGATGTGCCTGCAGGAGCAAACTCAGCAGTTGGACACACACATGCACACAGCCTTATCTGTCTTGAGCAGGCAGTCATTCGGTGTACCCAGGAATGTGAACTTCCTTCTTCACCTGCCTTTGAATGCTTCTGTCTGCATGGTATTCGACCGTAGTCAGTGTAAGACTGAAATGATGCAATGTGTTTGGAGAATAAAAGGATCTGCTAAAAAGAGAGGACCTAGGACAAACCACCAGTGTCTGGGGCTCAGTTGTGAACCAAGAACAGTCTGAGCAGTCATACAGAAATAGGAAGTCTTGCCCCATTTGCAGTATAGACGGGAGGAAAGGAGATGAACAAAAAGGGTAGTGAATATGGGAAGTATTTTTAGGCTTTAAGGATGTTGCCTTACTGCGGAGGGTCAAAGTATGTGAGCATTGACTCTGCACAGGGCGGAAGTCTTCTTTGCAGTTTCTAATTGCCTGTGCTGTTAGCTATTATAAGAAAAACAACACTTGAGCAATACTATTCCACATGCTGCTCATGACTGTTGTGGTTGGTCCTTGTTTTCTTCTATATGCAAGAGATAGGAAATCGAAAAGCATGGTGCTATTTCTATGCTCCTCAAGCTGCTGGCTGTAAACTAGTTTGGCTGTTTCCTTCCATGCCATTTCCGCTGAATTTGAAGATGGTTCTAACAACATTGCTCTGTTTCGCCACTGGGGCCATACCCAAACAAGACCCCTGGGATGGTTTCTGATCCCCCAGGTCATGGTCAGCACCTTTATCATCTTGGAGAGGGAAAAAACATGTGAACAAACATATTGTATGCTGTTGCTGTCTGATGGATAGAGTTTCAGGGATAAAATATGAGGATATTACTAAGTTAGTAAGTTATGAATTTGATTCTGACACCTTTGTCTGCATGAAGCAGCACAAAAAGTCTCAGGGTGGATTTCTGTGAAATAAGGTGCTTCTCAGTATGAGCCAAGACTGCAGACCTTCCTATGCAAATGATATTTGTCTTCTTTGAGGGTAGAGACACAGGATCAGAATCTGGTCCTGGGGAAATCCATCTGGTAAAAGAACACATGTGACTGCAGTAATACAATTGTAAAGTTATAATGGAGGTTGAAACAGACCCAAAGAGAGTAATTTAGAAAAATTCTATTCCAATTTTAGCCATTTTATCTTCAGCTTTCCTTTAAATTCCATTTACATTTTTCAGCTGGGAGTCAATTTGAAATGGAAACATAATAGAATCTTTACTCAAAAATGAAACAATGCTGTATCTCATATTGCAGTATTTTGAAGTCTCCCCACCCCAAAGTATTTGATCATGTGTCAGTAGATACAGCACAACAGACCCTCAATAACTAGTTGGAGATTCAAGGAATCAGTCTTTTCAGTGAATAGTGTTTCATTCTCAACTAAATTTATTTTAAACCATTATTAAAAAAAATACAGTGATTAAGAAACCAGAGGATTTCAAGCAAGTACTTAAGCGTGATACTGAGAACATCAGTTCTTTTGTGGATCGCAATTCCTATGCGATGTGTCTAAAAATTTACAGGATACAGAATCTGAGTAGTCTTTCTGTGGTTAAAACAGAAGTCTAGCTATTCTGTAATTATTGTAATATACAGTAATGAAACAATAATTTCATTCCTGCTACGTAATGCACTCTACCAGCTTTAATTAAACCTAACAGCCTCATTAGTGAATATCATTATGTTGGCTTTAGGGAGGCAATACTATCTAGTGAATAAAGGATTATTACATGAGTTTGGAGATCTGGCATATCAGCTGTGCCACTGGGCTGCTGTTTGACCTTGGGTGATTAGTTTAAAATCTCTGGGCCTCTTTTTGCCCACTGGCCAAGTGAGAACCACGGTGTTTAGTGCCCTTTGTAAAAGTCTCTGCATCATGTGGATCACAAGTGTCCTTTTAGAGCACCGTGTGTTTACAGAGAAACTGAGACACAGAGAGGTCCTGCCCAAAATCACAAAATAAGCCATCGTCATTTCCTGGAACAGGGGTCCTCAGTTGCTCAGTAACTTCAGTAGCAATTCATTTTCCATGAATTAAAATAAATCCATTCTGCACCGTCTTTGTCACTTCGTGCTGGTTGGGAACTGGCTGCACACCCTGGCTGCACACTCCTGGTGCTTGGGTGCCCATGCAGTGGCATGGCCTGCGCTCACATGCCCGCTCACCAGTGGAAGAGCGTGCCTCTACCCCACCGCTTTACGCCTGTTTGTCAAAGGGATTAGGCTGAGCTTTGTCTCCTCTTGCATTTTAATTGGCTTTGTGATCCTTTCCCAGGCAGCAGCAGAGGGCTTTGTCTCGGTGGCTGCATGCTTGCGTCAGCCAACATGAGAGACCCCAGAAACTGGAGAAGTTTGACCTGAAGGTGTAGTTAGGACTTCAGAACTGGAATTGGAGCCACCTCCCTGAAGTGCGCAGCTCCTAAGTGGTTGCTTCCCAACAGAAAGGGGCATGTTTTTCAGGCAAAGGCAAGAAGGGCAGAAGAGGGTCAGAACAGGCTGCAAGCAGGTGCTGGAGACCACAGGGGAGAGCACCAAGCTGAGAAGGTTTGAAGGAGGGCAGCAGCAGGTGGATACAACAGCAGGGGCTGATAATGATTGAGCTACTGGAACTCCCTTTTCCCTCAAATGTCACATATTTGGTATTGTTACCAGCAGCAGGGAGCCAGCTTTAACAGAACAGATTTTTCTAGTTGCATCTTTATTTCACCTCCCTCCCTGCAGACTGCAGAGGGTACAGCTGGAGAGCCCCAGATTTGCTGTGCCCTTTCTGAGATGGAAGATGCTTCATATCCATGTTTCTGGGGCACAAAATCGTTAGCTCTGCTGAGCACAGTTCCTGGTGAAGCAGGCTTTAGATGTGAGCAGGACAGGGCTTCTGAAGTTCAAATCACTGACTAGGGTACAGTATGTACAAAGACACTTACAAATACTGCCGTTTTTGGCAGCTTTAAAGTGAGAAGAACCAGCTGGAGTATAAGGATCGTTGACATCCTTGGTGCTTGCGTGGAGGATGCTACCTAGTTAGTGGTTGCAGCAAACTGGTTGTTCATTACTACTAACTGGTTGTAATGGCAGAAGAACAGCACAGAAATGCAGATTCATCAGAAACGCACAGCTATAAGCTACAGGTTATGAAAAAATGCCTGTCACGTGAAACAGTTCACAGAATAATTAACATACAATGTTTGTACATCAGCACATTTAAGATGGCGTGTGTCTGACTTTCTCTTCTTCTTTACAGTAGCTTAAATCTCAGATATCCATTAAACTGGTACCACCGGTGTGAAACTGCAGTGAATTCAAGGTTTGTGCCTCCAGTCTCAGAGGGGTTAGCGGTGGAAAAGTGTGGATCATTGCAAGTTGCAGCACGAAGTTGCAATCTTTTCAGATTTACCCTCTAGTGATTTGAAGTGATTCATTCATCATGTTGGTTCAGTCCCTGGTTTCTTCTGAACAAAGAACATGCCGAAACAGAGGGTCATGTGAGCATCTGTCTACTTTCAAACACCAACTGCCACATTTTTCCAGTAAGTTGGAATCCAAGCAAGCTTTATCCAGTTCTAGCTTTGATACCCAAGCTGGCTATCTGTACTCCCAGCTGAACTTATGCTATAAGCTAGTAACATAAGCATTGTTATTATTAGATGTTGTTAATATTCGTAGTTTACATAAAGTCGCTGTGACAGGTCAGAGGTGGCCAAAGACACTGAGCTGAGACAGATCTCCACTAGTGAATTCTAGTGTCTAATCACCATTTTTTTCTGGAGACAGAAAAAACTCTTTCTTTTCTGTCTTCTCCCGGACACAGGGCCTGCACCCTGGATGTGTTCCTTGTGTGACACGGGCTACAAGAGCTCTGAATGC
This sequence comes from Opisthocomus hoazin, assembly GCF_030867145.1. NCBI lineage: Eukaryota > Metazoa > Chordata > Aves > Opisthocomiformes > Opisthocomidae > Opisthocomus > Opisthocomus hoazin. Next base: position 6,703,215 of record NC_134415.1, on the reverse strand, counting down.
AGGAAGCATCTTCCTTCTGTCCCTGATACATCCACAGGCTGGTGATGTGGGCACATAGCTGTGACAACTATCTGTGGCAACTGCTGATATGTTAATGGAGAATCCAAGGGAGTTGACTCAGGGAAAAGCACAAAAGTTCATGGATCATCTAATATCTCCCTGCATCTGCCATGCAGATATGGCAGCATATCTCTCTATAACTCTGCCCTCCACCTCCTGCGGCAAGTCACGGGTTTGTTGCCACCATATCCATCACTGGTCACTGCCAGCCTGTGCAGAGTTCAGCTTCACAGTGAAGGTTTTTGAAGCTCACACCCAGAAGTAAGTATTCATTCGCTGACATGTACATGTTTGACTAGGGTTTATGAGCAGCTTTGTCTTGACATTAGCTTGGTTTCCTAAGAAAACAGATAAATGAGTTTGTAGCATTCATCCACCTACCTGTGTCAACCTGTCTGTCCAACTGTACAGCTGTCTAGTATCTACCCTTCAAAAAAGCTTTTACACTGACTAGATGTTTTTCAGCTACATTTGATGAAGCGTTGGAGATAGCTCTGAGACATTGAATTCCCAACTGCATTGTGAAAACCAGTGGTAGAGTGCAAGGGCAAGGTGTGTAAAGACCCACTGGCATCACGCAGCTGTAACTGGGGCTCCTACCCCTCCAGAGGAGCAGCTATCTCCTGGCCCAGCAGCACAAGTGTTGGCCCCACAGAGGTGGCATCAACAGCACCATTGCCACCACTATGTTCTAGTCCTCACCCAGCTGAGAGCCCTAGCTGGGAGGAGGGAAACACCGGGAATAGTGGAGGAACTGGGGACTACAGGAAAGAGGTAGAATTTAAGGAAAAGTAGGACAGAAGTCTCTAGGAGCTGGGGAAAAAGCCTTCTCTTGTTCGTCTGTGTGGAAGGCACTCTGATAGTTGTTAATTTTACCACATATTTCACTTCAAAGTAATAGAATGAATTGAATTAGCCTGTTAGGTAGCGAGCTGCATTTGTCTAATGGTTTCTATCTAGCACTGAAATCCAGATGGCTTTTCCTGGTAATGCTTTCATTGGCAGCACCAAGATTGCAGTTGCATGTGTATGCACAAGATGCTCAGGTACATTATATATAATTAAAGATGAACTCAATTATTTCTCTTCCTAAAAAGTAAGCTTTGCTTGTCCCTAAGATACATAGGTTGATGCACAGATGCCTCATATATCCATAGAGTTCCAGCAAATGCAAATACATTCACAGACGGTCCAATCTGGGCAATGTCATGAGCAGGTCACCAGCAAATTACACAACAGGCATTTGCATTTAATGGGTCCTGGTTCTGGAGATAGTATGTAGGTGCTGAGAGGCCCTCCAGTCTCCAGTCTGTCCCAAAGTACTGGAAACATTAATGAAATCATGTTCACAGTACATCTGCATTATTAACTCTTTTTTTCAGAAGAAAACTGAGGTACAAGGAAAAGGAGCCTTGAGCACGACAACAGTTAGCATAATTGGACATCAAAATTCACTCATGAAGATCCTATTGTTTACCCTTAGCTCTGAGATCATCCTTCCATGATTAAGGAACTGTTTCATCGCAGATATGTGGGGGGATGAGAGAGAAACAGTCCAATGCTAAGATTTCAGCTGTGACTGCACCCTGGATTGGCCACAGTTTCTTGTGCTAGAGGTCATGAGTCTGACAGGTTCTTGCTGTACAAATCCCACAGCAGTACAGAAGCAAAAACCAGATGATTTCCATCAACTTCCTATAATTGTAAACAAAAACAATGAGAAACATCAGGGAGTCACATTTCACTGGAGCATGGAGACAGTGGGGGGCATAATTACCATTGGAATCACATCTGCATCAAATTGAATATTAGTAAAAATAAAGAAACCTCCTCACTTTGGCACTTCTCCGATGAAAAGCCGTAATTCTTCTATGCACAGCATTTTTTATTAAAATTGCTTTTTTACTACTTGCAAGATTTAAATAAAAGATCTGTAAAAATAGACAATTCATTTTTCCAGCCATCTGAGGGTATGTTCCCCACATGCGCTATTCATGCTCTGACAAAGAAGGGTGGATAGATACCTAACTGTTTCTGGATTATCATCTCTCAGCAGCAGCCGTATCAGCCTTTTTGCTCCATTCTATTAGATTATGCTTCCTCTAAGACAGCTGACGCAGGCACAAGTCACACCTCAGAGAGATGTGATGGAAAGCAGGAATCTGCAGGTCCCCTGTTTGTCTTCTGCCCTTTGCAACCCAGACAGATTGAGCAGGGCTTGGGTGTCTGCACCAAATATTGCTTTTGGGGGGATATGTGCTCTCCCGCACAGAGCAACACGCTGGGATTCAGGGGACCAGGAGCTCTTCTTCCTCTGCCCTTGGCTCGTGGGTAACCTTGGGGAAAAACTCACTTCAGTTCTCAAACCTTGTTTTCCCTCAACTGTAAAAGGAGGTCAGTGATGCCAAAGTTCTGTATGAATATTATGGATGAAAAGATGTCATAAGAGCTACCTATGCGTTACCACTCCCTCAGATGATGAGTGACAGAAGGGACTGAAGCCCATGTAGATGCTCCAGCCTCCTTCGTAAAAGGCGTCTTGGGACCTAGAGCCACCCAGCAAGGACACAAGGCTCAGAGATATGTCTGGACACCTCTGCCATGTCAGCCCTGGACACCTGACTCAAGGCAGGGTCTTTGTTTCCTTACTCCATCAATGATGGGGAGCACAAAGCACTCCCCTAAGCCCAGGAACTAAGTGGGGCTTGGATATGAATTGTAATTTAAAGCTTTTACCTAAGCACTCTTCGCTAGCATAGATCAAACAGTGGAAGCTGAGCTGACAGGTTAATCCCACTGTCAGATGATTTCTGTATTTCCAGAGCAGATTTTGTCTGGATTTGGAGTGAAATCCCCGAGGCTGCCACTCATCCTGGGAGGGAGCACAGTCCCTGTGGGCAGAGGAGCTGGTGGAAAACAGGGCATGGTTCAGCCAGGCCTGCACTCCGCCAGAGCTGTTTCTAAAACTAGCCTTTTATGGAATATTTTCACCTTGTCAGCTGGCATTTCCAACTAGAAAAATGCTTAGTCATTTTTTCTCTTTCCTGAGCAGCTAGATTCTGAAAATGTGCAATATGCATTTGTCCAAAAAGATATCTGTAAACCACCAAGCTTGCAAGTTTGAGTCTAAAGACTGAAAAGTTTCATGACCTCTTTGAATATTTGAGCCCTTTTATTCTGCTGCTCTTCTGACAATGTAGAGAAAGGCCCAGATGAAAACAGCAGTTCTAAAACAGTTCTCAACACAGATGAGATGATCTTAAGGCTGCAGTTGAGCACCCGTCCTACATACCTCCCTGTGATTCTAGGTCTGATCTACCCACACAAGCATAAGGCCAACCTCTGGCTAAGGTTTGGATGTCACTGAAAACCCACAAGAAATAATTGCTCTTCCTGAAACAACTTGCCTCAATGAGTGGAAATCATTTCATAATAGCTTGTAAGATTATAATTCTTTACTATCCAAGCCCCAGTGATACAATAAGATAATAAATCTCACTGAAGAGTGATGTGTGCTGTAACTGACGGAATATGTAGACAGAGAATGTAAATCTCAAAGTACATCTGGAGCATCTGAGTAGGTGTTATGTGCACACTGAAGATGATAGAACCAGGCATTTTGCACTTGGCATCATTAAAATTTGTTTGTCAAATTTAATTATAAACGTAAACTCTAATCTCAGTTTTCCGTTCTTCATTTAAATGCGTTCTGATAATTTCAGCTGCGCTGATGATCTTTGTGGCTGAAAAGTAACGCTAGGTCACAATCTTGCTTTCTCAATTTCATGCCAACAGGAACAGCGTCTCTAGATCATCACTGTATCACTCCAGAAATCGCTGTACATGTGACAATGCAGAAAGTCTGTCTTGTCTCCCTGACACATACACAGGCACGCCCCTGCTTGGGGATCATTTCACCAATTTCCACACCGTCAGCTGAAAAAAGAGTGCATTTCTTCCTGGACAACAAAACAGTGAGAGGTTTATTTTGAAAAAGGTTCTAAGGTAGTTTGAAGAAAGTGACAAAACTCTGCTTATAATCAGCAGTGAATAGTTGTTAACAAATGCAGAAACACTTGAAGAGATTAGCACACAAATAAATCATTACAAAAAATAGTTAGGCTTTCCATTGCAAAAAATGTTCTAAATCTCTCGGGTACTGAAAAATAATATGCGTGTTAAGATATTTTCTTCTTTCAGCACATGTTATAAATTATTTCTTACCAAAATATTACATTAAAAAGCCATCATTTGTATCTGTAAATGAATGGCAAATCACAAATTAAATGAGACGGAAAAACAATCTGCTGTCTTTATGAGTCTTTCTTTAAACATTACTTTTTAATTTTGTAAAAGGAAGTCTTTTGCGTCCAATAGAAGCATATTTTGCAGCTAGTTAGATTGATTTGAATATTGTTGCGTGACAAAAAGAAAACAATCTCATTTCCCTTGGTAGAAAGAATGACTGGAGTTTCAATTCCTTAGTGACACCAATCACTCCCTGATTTTGCTCTCTGTCTTCAGGTCTTTTGTCTTTTTTTGATGTTTTCTACCCAGCGAGGCAAAAACTGTCTCTTGTGTTACTTAGAATCTTCTGCTTGTCCTTCACTCTCGTCGTCCCGTGAGCTGGAGGTTGAATTTAATGCAGATGGAAAGAAGGACTGTGATTTGAGACAATGTCTAAGAGACTGAGGCACATGGGCCTGTGGAAATGTCACTGAATTGTGCGTTTTTTCATTCCCTAGGCTATTCCAAAAACTCTTGATCAGTCATGCAGAGTCCTAAACAGCACTGAACAACTCATGTGGTAGAGCTTTAAAACACTGTACTCCCCTTCACAGTCTTCTTAGTAGCAAGAGGTGAAAACAAATCCACAGATGTCTCACGATTTGAAAAAGTAAGGATTAAAATCTTTGAGCCTTTGGCTTAATTGTCTGTTATGATGTTGCTCCTATTGTAGGTTCATATGACACCAAGTTGGGTGGGAGTGTCGATCTGCTGGAGGGTAGGAAGGCTCTGCAGAGGGATCTGGACAGACTGGATCGATGGGCCGAGGTCAACTGTGCGAGGTTCAACAAGGCCAAGTGCCGGGTCCTGCCCTTGGGTCACACCAACCCCATGCAGCGCTGCAGGCTTGGGGAGCAGTAGCTGGAGAGCTGCCCGGAGGAGAATGGCCTTGTGGTGTTGGTCTACAGCCAGCTGAACATGAGCCAGCAGTGTGCCCAGGTGGCCAAGAAGGCCAACAGCATCCTGGCTTGGGTCAGGAATGGTGTGGCCAGCAGGAGCAGGGAGGGGATCGTGCCCCTGTGCTCGGCGCTGGTGAGGCTGCACCTCAAGTGCTGTGTTCAGTTCTGGGCCCCTCACTACAAGAAGGACATTGAGGGGCTGGAGCGTGTCCAGAGAAGGGCAGCGAGGCTGGGGAGGGGTCTGGAGAACAAGTCTGATGAGGAGCGGCTGAGGGAGCTGGGGCTGTTCTGTCTGGAGAAGAGGAGGCTGAAGGGGGATCCTATTGCTCTCTACGACTACCTGAAAGGAGGGGGTAGTGAGGCAGGTGTTGGTCTCTTCTCTGAACTAACTAGCGAGAAGATAAGAGACAATGGCCTCAGGTTTCATCAGGGGAGGTTTAGATTGGATATTAGGAAAAAAATTCCTTACTGAAAGAGTGGTCAGGCATTGGACCAGGCTGCCCAGGGCAATGGTGGAGTCCCCATCCCTGGAGGGTTCAAAAAACGTGTAGATATGCACTTCAGGACATGGTTTAGCAGGCATGGTGGTGTTGGGTTGACAGTTGGACCTGATGATCTTAGAGGTCTTTTCCAGCCTTAATGATTCTGTGATTCTGGGGGGATTCATGATTTTTCTTACTGTAGTTGCATGCTGCTTTTCCTTACTTGTAGCTGTATGCTGGAGAAAAATCACCAGCCACAGTGTTGGCAGCTCCAGATTCAGACTGCAGTTTAACAGCTAGGCCTGAAAAAATTAAATCATCTTAAGATAAAACAATTGCTTAATTTCTTAAAACGAAGGGAAAAAAAAAAAAGAGTTACATATGCTGTGTTTGCAAAGAGGAAAAGCCTGATAACCAATCATGGCATGTAAACTGTTTTCGATACACTGTTTAGGTGACCACATTATTATGCTTTCAAGACACTAAAAGAGTCTGTCATCACAAATGTGCAAATCAGGTTTCTATGCATGTATCCTTTGGTTTCACACTTCACTTTTCTTCACTTTAAACATATCTGCATTCACAGAGTCCATATTGCAACATCAAGCTGTGGGAAATGAGTTTACAAATTGAGGTTGGTTTTCAAGGAGCGCTTGCATGCTTAGTGTTTGTGTTGATGGTTTTCATAGATTCTTTTAATGTATAAAGACGTGTGATGCAGTTGGGATAACATAACACAGAATCAGATATACTGAGGGTGTTTCAGTTCCTGGAGAGGGGGAATCCTGGCAGAACACTCAATCGTGCTTGGAAAGCCACGGAGGACTCCGTGCAGAGGAGGGAAGGAAGTTGCTGTCCATAAGCAAGCACGAGCATTCAGCTCCTGGGCTCCAACAGCACCGCAATGCTCAGCCCCACCACCTGCAGCACTGATGGCTGACTTCCGTGGGACACGATGATTTATGGAGGGAAAGGTGTTGTAAACAAGAAGCAGCCTTATTTACTGATTTATGACTTCGCTTGGAAGAAAGAAAAGAAGTGGAAAGAACAAAAGTTAACCCTAGATGAGAGAGCACAGCGCGTGTCCACGGTACGAAGGCTTCAGCAGCTCCAAGGACAAAACGGGCAATCTGTTGTGCGGCACAGCGGCGAGCTGAGCAGTACAACGACGCCAGTACACGGGAAACAAAAGGCGTCACAGTTTGAAGCTACAACTGCTCTCCGAATCACAGGAAAGGCTTCTCACCTGGTATACGCCTGATTGCAGGCATAACGCTGCATCTAATTAGATGTGTCAAAAAAAAGGAAAGCTTGCAAAAATCCTTTCACAACTGTTTTGGTTTTTGAGAGGAAGAAATTCTTCCTCCAGATACATTAAAGTCTTTCTAAGGATGCACAGGCAAACACATACAAAATGCCCTGCGTGGGAATCTTCAGTGTTGTGATTTCTCCTTCACGTTGTTCTTCTGTGGGTGCGGCTGTACGGGGAGCGGTGAAGGCGAAGTAACACTGGAAAGGCAAGAAAAACAGAACTGTTGACCCTCTAGCCAGTTAGTAAATAGAAACCCCCCTGGGCATAGCAGGGAAGTGCATCCTCCACCCAGACTTTGGTTCTTCAAGGACATTAGTGTGGGCTGATTTTCATGCACTAACAGTTTGCTCTTGCCAGTGCATGTCTACCAGCTCACCCTGTGGCTCTGCTCTATTAGCAGTGATGAATTCCAGCCAAGGGAAGAAAGTTAAGCTACTGTACCTCTTGAACTTTAAAACAAGACAGAGCATCAGTGAGGAACATCACTGGCTTATCTCCATAGAGTGGTGTATGATACTTCCTTTGTTTTCATGCCTCCTACCAGTAGTGATTTGCAAGAGTTTCTCTAGAAATCAAACCCTCCTTTTCCCAGCGTTGCCCACTGGTTACAACAGACCCTGCATATTTCTGGGAATGACTTTTTCTTGGCTGCACCTGCACTAGTAGCCACCAAGAGAAGCAGAGTGTAGAGCATGGAGAGGGAAGCCTACCAGGACTGATAGTTAATTCAATGGCACGTGCTGGTTTAACCTCTCAGGGCTGCACTCTCCACACTGCCATGGTAGTGGGCTGTAGTGACCCACTTGCTCTCTGCTTTGAGTGCTTTACCTCCTGTTTCTATTCCAAATCCTTCCAAGAAATGTTTGAATAGATTTTCTGGTTGGAGGATGAGCTGCAGTATACGTGTGTGTGTGTAGTGATGGCAAGGAAAAAAGACACACTGAAAACTCATTAGACTAAAAAAACCTGCAGCATACTCAACATAAAAGCTAACAGCAAAGGTTTAAACCCACCACAAAGGCTTAGAAACTGCGTGTTAAGGCACCGCACCCTATGCTTAACCCACATCATCCTGCCTTGGGGCTGTGCAGCACACCGGAGAGCCGCAGCATGCCTGTGGGAATGAACCAACACTGGTAACATCATCTTCAGGTCCCGTTTGGCGAGCGGCTGGAGGGTTTGGGTTTTCTCCAATGCTTCCTCTCCCACTGGAGAAGCTCCTCGTAAGCACCTGCAGAGTTACTTCATTTGTCCTCTTTCCAATCTGCCCTCACCCCCCTCTTCAGGCGCAATAGCAGCGGGGCCAAAGGCGATCCCACCAGTCCTCCCGGCAGGTTGATGTGCAGCGACGCAGCCTTTCCTCGTGGGACTGGCATAGGTATTGCTTCTTGCCTGGTGTTTTTTCTGCCTGTTGGAGCTGTCTTTTGCTCTGTTTGTGCAGTGGCTGGCACATCGGGGTCCAGGGGCAGCTTTTTTAACTACTGTCATCACGCAAATGGGAAGAGACATCCCTGCCTGCCTTCCAACCAAGCAGCTGGTTTGGAGCCACCTCCGCAGTAAGATGGAATGAATCTTCACAGTTTTCATACTGAGGCATGTGGTATTTGCTAAGCAACTGGGCACTCCTGTGCCACTGTCACATCTTCAGGAAGGCTGCACCGCCTTTGCCCAGAGCAGAAGAACTCACACCGAGCTGGCAGGCTGTGCTGTTCCACTGCTTCTCTTACTCATGCCCAGGGAAGCAGGTAGGTTACACCAGACTTGTTCGAGGTGGATGAACCGATACAATAAACGGCAGCAAGACCACCACTTAGAGCTTAACTGTTGCCGTCTGGAGCATTAGAAACATTTGGCTACCCTTTAACCTTTTACTGATTTTTGCAGTCCTTTGGGAGCTAGAATTTTTAAAGCCAAGCTAAATGTGATTTCCAGGTGAGACAGGAAAGGTGTGTTTCTTGGCTTTGTCTAGTAGAAGGGCTCCCAACTGTGCTGTGGAGTTACGGTGCTTGATATGAGCAACAATCAATGAACTCCTTGTTACAAATGGCTCTGCCTTTTGCTGCAATACCGATGCTTGTATGCCATTCATTGCTGCTGCCCTAAGACTTGAAGAAGTCTATGAGTAGGAAGATGAATATCGGAGTCACCTGTGCCTTTTCCTGAACTTTCTTTTCTTCTAAATTGATTATCTCCCCCCATAGTGGGCTTGATTCAGAAATCATGGGAATTAGCCCAACTTCAGTGAGCTTTGCATTCCTTTCTGGGCAACTGGAAACATGAGAGGGGAAGAGAATTAATTTCATCTGATGCTAGATGTAGAAAAGTAAGACAAGGTATCTCTCCTGAATCAGTCATTCAGGCCCTGCAGTCCTCAGTGGAAAGCCAGCTCTGGAGAGTGGTTTAGATAAGTACCGCAGCAGACGTTCAAGGCTCATGGGCACGTCCTCTGAACGAGCTTTTCTCCCTCCATGCACTGTGGAGGGAATCTGACCGAGCTGATTGTATTAAACACCTTGCTTTAAGATCACTGAAGTCCCTCTTTGGGTTCCTGGATCCTGCTCCTGGAGCCTATAGTAGAGCCAGAGACGGCTGTTGGATCAGTTCGCTGTTGTTGGTTGCCTCTTCCAAGGATGGCTGGAAAACAAGCTGTGTGTTAGGGTTTCTAGCAATGCTTACTCAATGCACACTGTGCCAGTTAGATCTCGCAGAGTCTATGTGCAGGGCCTGGGCTGAGCCAGTCCCTCCAGACTTATGGGGTTAGGACTCTATGATATTCCCACAGATTGATCCTCTCTGTTTAGTTCCTGCTGTTTGTTTTTCAGCAAACAAGAACGATCCGAACTGGGGAAATGCTTGCTACTGGTATCTGACCAGCTCCCACGAAGATGCTTTGCTGTCACTGGAGTGTATACGGAGCATAGGATACGCTTGCTGTGTCCACGGGGCAGCAGTAGGACAGGGGGCTTCTGTGGTGAGCCTGGTGCAAATGTAGGATTAGTGGGAGGACTGTGCTCTCAGCCCCGCAGCAGCACTGATGACGGAGTCTCCTTGAGGAAGAGCAAACTTCTGCTGGGCAGCCCCTTTGCTCCCAAGCTGCAGCTACAAACCACTTGAAAAATCCCACATTTCAATCAGAACTCAGGTCTCACTGCAACAAGAGGAAAACAGCCTTGTGCCTCACTCATCTGGTTACCACCTCTGACAGCGCAAGGGCATCAGGCTCACTGAGCACTTGTGCTGACTGATCCCTCTCCCAGCTGCGTTGTTCCACACGCAGCAGAAGTCAGCGGCGCAAAAAATTGGATGTCCTCCTCCTTGTGACACAGGGGCAGGATTATTCCTCCCTGTAATATATGCCTTTGGCCCCTCAAAGACCAAAGATTCAAGTAATGTTGCTTTTGCAGCTCCCTGAGCAAGCATTCAACAATTTAATGGATCTTACCATTACTATATTTTCTCTGATGTCTCCCTTGCATTCTTTTCATGCCAGTGGCTTACTTGTTTTTCTATGCCTAGGTTTTAGTATACTCATTTGACTATAGCTGTTTATAATGGGCATCACGAGAGATGTGGGGCTCTGAAAACCTTTGCAGTGGAAGGAATGCAATAGCAGACTCCTCTACTGAGGCTAAAGCCTCAATTGGTGTAAATCAGCAAGGTTTCATTGCCAAGCCTGAAGTTTGCACTTATGTACATCATCTTTTTCCCTGAGAACTTCAGTCCACCGTAAAACAAGATTAAATTTTTCTCTCTTCTTGTTTCTGAAACCACGCTGGATTTTAAGCTTTCTTAAATTCAGCCCTGTAATTCTCATTTCTTTGAGTCAGTATTATGGACAATCAATTAATCTACAATGAACAAGAAGGGAGCTTGAAGCAAGGTTTTCTGTTTTCGATTTTTTTTATGTCCTTTTTTAGTGTCCTTCCTCAGTCCTAACTCTCTCCCTCTCTCCCTCCCTCCTTTCCCTGAAATCCTTCATGCTGATGCCTCTGAAAAAACTGGAAAACAGAGTATGTTCTTTTGGTTTGGTATTTTGTTCCTCAGCCTTATTATCTAGCACTGTATACACCATCATAATTGTGGTAAGATGCTGTCAGCATCACTGGCTAGTTTCACAGATTGCTCTGACTGCTTTCCAAGCATCACTAAGAATAGCTCGAGGCAGTGATGTATGATGCTGAGTAGAAACCTGTCACTACAATGGCTCCTCTCTTCCCATGGACCTCTATCAGGAATCACAAAAATCTTAAACTGGACACTCTCCTTTTAAATATTGGGGTGGAAGAGATGGGCAAGAAGAAGCTGAGGTGCATATTCTGCGTTCCTTGTATCCTCTGACTCCAGGCTACGCTGGCTACAGATATCATCTAAAGCTGGTTATCAGTGCACTGTTTGTTCATTCTGTGCAGGCAGTTTATTTGCGATTGTTAATCTGTATTGCACTACCTAAAAATCAAAGCAGAGGGCATTTGCTAGAGTAATGACCTTGTGAAGAAAAGAAAAGCAGCACATTAAAGCTTCTGCTTGTTGTGAAGGGTTCAGAAATGGACATTCCGTAAGGTATTTTTTGTGTCTTGCACTTCTTACAGACACAGCAATAAGTGCTGCATGGCTAGAAACCACACGTACATATGTGCACACTCTTAAAGGTCTGCCGTCAAACGAATCAGATTTTAGAGCCACAGACAGTGCTTGAAAAGTGTGCAAAGGCTTGCTCTTTGCTCCCTTTGTTTGATTTTTATACCTATTAGTAAGGACACATCTAATTAACTGCAGACTAGCTGTCCCACTGACAAAATCTGCAAACCTGCCACATAGCTATAGTGAAAGATAGTGCCTTTGGGAATGAGAAAAGTACAGATTTTTTTCCCACAAACTTCTTTTGTACGAGCAAGTGGCCAGAGACCATCCTTCTACCAACATCTGTAAGCCTTTATCGATCTGTGCAAAATCTGTCTTTACAACAATTGGCTGAAGCAGTCATGACAATGTTCAGATGATTATTTTTTTCTTGGTCTTTCTCTTCACTTTCATTTTCCCTGTCAGAAAGGTACCCAGTAACTGTCCTGCTCCTTCTTGGCCCTCACTGGGTGGAGTGGAAGAGCTGGCATGGGCTGGGACCAGGGGGACTGCCTCCACCTCTCTGCCTGCTGGGGTCTGTCCCTGGTACAAACTAGTGTCCGTGGTGGTCCATACCTTGAACAGCTGCAGGGGAAGGCAACTCAGTGACGTCTGGTCCTAGGTGAAGATGGTCTGGGCTCTGTTCCCGGTTCTGCTGTGCCATCCTTCTGGCACATATTTCTCTGTGCATCGTTCTCCTCAGAAACAGTGAATAAGGGTGGGGTGGGGTGGGCTGCAGAGGTGGGCTGCCCGCAGTGGTGGTGCCTCCAGTGCTTGGCCCCACCAGCTGGCATGGGATAGCAGGGACAGACCCCAGAGTGGCAGAGTCTATGTCCAGGAGCCAGCACCCACTCTGCAGCTGGAGGTGACTCTGGAGCAGGCTGAGCTCCCCTTAGCAACCAGGATGCATCTTCTGGTTTTGTTCCACCCTCAAGGACCACAGACTGTGCATGTGGAGGCTCCTCCGCTGTGTGAACTTCAAGCACAGCCAGGACGAGCACCTGGGAGACCTGGACTAAGACAGGAGTGCAGATACACTGCCCTGGCCTGTTTAAAGCAGCTCCAGCTACCATTTCTCTTTCCATAATCTGGCTCTGAGCGAGGTTTTTCTTAGCCTGACACGGTGCTTTGATTCCCAGGAGAGTCCCCTTCTTGCAGACAAAGCAGATGCCACTGACTGCTATAGGCTTGGTGCCGCCGGAGCCGGGCTGGGAGTCCCTGTTCAGAGAGGGATAGGGATGTTTACCTGCTGCTAACTAAACTCGTGTCTGTAGTGCTGTTTATGACCCCTGGGAAGCCCTCGGAAGGGGCTCAGGAAGGCAGGGACACCTCCAGAGGTTCCCATCCTGCCATCTCCAGTCAGGAGCCAAGGCACAGCCTGTCATGAGTTTTGGGAGGGAAGGAAGCTTCTAGTACACACATCCCGCAATAAGGAAGGCTCATCTCCACCGGGTCCCTGGAGGCAGCTGCAGTCTGCTGTTTTTCTGGAACAAAACTTGCAATTTTCCCCAGTAAGTGCTCCCAGTTGTAGCAGCAATTCTTAAGTCACGTCATATTTTACTAACTTTGCATGCCTTTTATACCAAGTCGTCATCAAAGACATGCATATGTTTTGATTCAAAGTTATTCAAGATGTGGAGCCTCCAGATTTTATCAATGGAAAGGGACAAGTTCACCTACAGAACTTTTTCTTCAAAAAGCATCTCTTAAAATTTATTTACAAAGGCACAGAAGTGATCAGATGTTCTTCTATCTAATGCTTGGTATAACCGACTGCAGCTTTGGAAATGCTGAACTCCGCTCTCTTCCAATTTAGCTTTTGCTCTCTATGACATCTACAAGCAAAACCAAATCCAATGAAGCATGAAACATCTGGCCCCAACCGTTGCCAATCCATGTGCCCACGATTTTCAGTTTGAACTTGTACGAGGGAATAGTGCTTGCCCCTCCATTGCAGACTGGCAGGGCTCGAGGGCAGCACGGGCAGGTTTGACTTAGAGTCTCTAAACTGAATTGCATTTACAAGGAAATGGTCCCTCATAAAATCATTTTTTTGATTAAACTGTATTTGCCTACAAAGTGGAAAGAGCCAGAGGAAGCCCATGGGCTGTTGCTATTGCTGTGGGGGTCCAAAACCACCTGCTTCACATGCAAGTCTCATTAGGCAGCACGGGACTGTGGCTTTGAGGAGGCATTGCTGGAGGGAGTGTGTCCCAGCCAGCATCTTCCTGGGTGCCCAGGGCAGTGGGAAGGATGCCCTCTGTGAAGGCCAGCGACAGTGGGTGGCACGGCCGCGGCTCTGACTTCAAGGAGGATGCAGCAATGCAGCCCAGTCCAGCACAGCCATTGATGTGGCTCCTGGCACCACATCTGAGGAGACCGCTGCACGGCGATTATTTCACCTCAGGCATTTTGCACTTGAAACAGCCAAAATTTCAGCTGTTGTTGAACTAAAAATATCCAGTTTCAGTGAAACTGTAGCCCCTCCCTGAGATCCATTTACCCCACAGCAGCAATGGTGAAACAACCAGAGCAAAGTATTACTTGGAGTCTAGGAGCAAGCAGCAGATGAACTTTGCAGCCTGAGAACGTCCTTCATTTCTCTAACTTATCTAAGCTCCACACTGGAAATCTGATGGAAGAATATAGCCCTAAGAAATGAAGCCAAGTGAATATATGTGAAATGAAGGATTAGCTTCATTTGATACTGTACAACAGCAGGCCTGTGTGCAAAAATGTACTTTTGAGATAATCCTTTTTTCCTCCCTATCCTATTTCTACTTTGGAAAATTTCGTATACGCTGTCCAAGCTTACGGTATTTCTAAGAGATAAGCATGTCATCATCCAGAATGCAGTAAAGGGTATGGAAAGGAGAACAGTCAATATGTTTAATACAGTCTCACTGAAATGGATCCTTTTTTTTCTTGATGATAACAACGTGTTTAATATCCTTATACAGTAAGGCATTTTGTATACGACCATCAGAAGCATAGTTAATGTGAAACAGAAGCTGATACCCAGGGCTGTAACTGTGTCTTTCTCCCACCCAGCTCCTCAATCACACGCTGAAATCTTGCCCCAAATTTCACCCTGCAGCTTGCCCCAGACTTCAGCCGCTTTTACTATCCCATGGACAAACACAGCTCTGGGCACCAGGTGTCAGAGGCAGAGGAGCGCCAAGGAGCCCACGCAACCTCCCCACGCACCAGAAGAAAAGCAAGGACTGTGGTCCTGCCGACCCTCCCGCTGCCATCTGCGCAGGCAGAGAGTCTTCAGGGAGAAGGTGGGTGGGCTCATTTCCCACTCCTAGGTTTGGACCTGTGCAAAGATACATGAGGGGTTGATTGCAAGTAGCAGCCCTTAGATCAGAGGAAGGCAGGGTGCCAGTGCAAAGCTACACACTCCCTGCACGCAGCTAGTTGCAGATGCGTGCACCCAGCCTGATCTGGTTGTTCACAGGGCCCTTGAGTACACACGGCTCCATCTGAGGTGTCAGACTTGCATAGATCCATACTGCAAGAAGCTGAGAAGGTGGCTTTGGATGGAGCATAATAAAATGGCAGAAAGAACAGAGATAAGAGTAAAATGTCTTAAATTATTTCACTCTAAGAAGTTTGCAATTGGTGAACTGCATAGAAAAATTCCATACTTGCTTTTGCCAGGCAGCTGTTCTCCAAAGGCTTCCAAATCAGCAGGCTTGGGCTCTTCAATCCCAACACTGTCCTGAAAATATCTTGGTGAAAATATCACCCAAAGAAACAATGGCAAACGCGCAGAACAGCATACCTAGTTATTGAGGGGAGAGTCCTGCTCCATGCGCTTGCACCCTGTCTAATACGGACCCAAGTTCCCAAATACCCTTCATTTTCCAGATTTTAGGGAAAGATTATGAGTGTCTGAAAGACTGCCTAAAGCTCGGGGACATAGGCGGCCATCTACGCTGCACTCCTCCGGCACAGTGGAACTTGCTGCAAGGTAAAACCCAGGTTTGTGGGAGACACAGCTTTCTCAAGATTAGCCCAAAATGGTGGTAAGAAGCTTCCCCAGAAAATAAAGACATTCCCAGCCCTCCTTCCCTGCTGTGCTTACAGGAAAGGCACATTTCTATGCGGTTTCCTTCTTTTGTATAAATGCAAGGCAAAGTGTGTGGGTGCTTATATATGTATCCATACATGCATGCATATTTACCTATAGAAATATGCACACTCACACACATATATACACATATACATAAAGTTAAAAAATCTCAGAAGTGAACACTGCAATGTGCATGCATCTTCCTATGGGGAGAAGACGAGAGAGCAAGCACATGACAGATGTTGGTTGCGTTGCTTAATGAACCGCCATGAAGCATTATGCTTCTTTGTGTGATATAACTGGCACAGACTAAACCAGAATCAAACAAGCAAGACTGGGTGCTGAGGAGCGAGTGAAGAGGATCCTGGGGAGAAAGGCAGCTGAGGGAGACCGGGTGTTGGGTAGGGGAGGCACACAGCTGTGCAAAATGGCATGTCACAGCAGCTGGAGCGGGGTTTGGGAGTGCTTAGGCAGAGGGGTAGGTTGGGTAGGAAGAGAGGGTAGTAGGGAATTGGGATGCAGTATTCAAAAGAGATAGTGTGAAGGTGGAATATTTTGGGGAGGTGACTGGAAATGGACGATTCAATTAAAAAGACTTCTGTGTGTAAAGGAGGTAAGGTGAAGGAAGGGAATTTTTGCACTTACTGTGGAATTTAGGTCAGAACAATATTTACAACCTTCTCCTTTACATCACTAGTCGTTAATCTCACGGCAGGATTGCCCAGCCATCTTGGAGAACCCAAGATGGGGTCTCTGTAAGAGGTAAGCAGCAGCCTGTGTGACTTCACTGAGAGGAGACCACCAGGACCTGAAACAAACCTGTCATTCTCCATCATCACATACTTCACCTTTACTTTTGCGCCAGGCTTGGTCATGAAAGTGGAGAAAAGTCTTCCTGCAAGCTATTTAGGATGAAAGGAAAGAAATTGCTGGTCATAAATGGAACAGCATGTCTTTTTTCATCTGTATATTCACAGAAACAAGCAAGAGTTGAAGATGTAGTTACTGAAGCAGATGAACAGACATCATCATCTCTTGAGTTCTGCACATGAATATGGAAGAGGAATTAAATCATGGGCAGTGTGTGATATTTTAACCCAAAATTACAATTTGTCCAGAATATTTTCTTACAAGTTTGTGCTCAAGGAGGTTACTAAACCATCATCCATCAGAATATTTGGATTTCTGCAAAGCCAGAATCACAGCATGAACTTGACAAATCAGATCAGAATGACCTTCTCAATGTTTATTCTCCATCGTACTGTGGCCTGCTGCACAATGTGAATTTCCTTTTAGCGGCAGTCTGTTTTGCTGTCCATCAACGGGCATCATGGAGTTACCTCCTAAAAGGAATCCTGGCCATTTCATAAGCATCACGCTGTCTCCTGTGAGAAGTATCTGCTATTGGTAGCAGCCTACTTTTACTTCTAATCAACAAGATTTACAGGCATGAAAAGCACAGTCAGGATGGAGCACTTAGAGTTTTTGTTTCCAGCTTCATACATGGCCAGGCAAGTGACAATGTCCCACAGAGAGAATATACAGAGAGGCTGCAGATCAATCAGGCCAGGACTTGAGATGGCACTATTGGGGTGATGAAACACACTGGGTATAACTTGCTGTATGTGACATTAGTTATATCAAAAGGCAGAAGGAGATAAAATCTGGTTGTAGAAAAATTACACTATGGTGCTCCATACTGCTACACTCATTCTCCCCGACTTTCAGATGAAACCCAATGGCAAACCAAAAATCAATTTCATTCATCACTGGTAGTCCTGCAAACTAAAATGGGGAGCTGTAACCCTCTGAGTCCCAGGGAGTTTTGTCACTGGCTTCAGTAGTCCAGGATTTCCCCAATTCTCTTAGTGTATCCATCTGGCAAAAAAGAGAGTCAATATCAAAGACCCAACCTCAGCCACCTTTGCCCACCTCACCTGATGCAGGAGTATTTGCCCCACTCTTCAGGGCTGGCAATAGATTACATCTGCACCCAGTTGGGGTTACTGTTTGTCATCACTGTAGGATCTAGGGGACTCAGTTAAACCAAAAAGTCCCACATTTTAGGAACTGAACACATAAACATGCTTGAAATTCAACAGGGGCAAGCTCATACCCACCCTGTGGCAGCAGGGGAGGGGGATGAAGTGGCCCCAGGTCAGCCTGCAGCAGAGCTGGGGGTCTCTCCACAGTGCCTGGACCAGGCGTCCAGCTGCCTGTCTCCCCGGAGAGGAGCCACAGTCCACGGAAAGATGACAGATCTCACCGGCACAATCCCCAGGCGTTTTCTGAGTATAACTATAATTCAGACTGATGGGATTTTGGAAAAATGTTTTACCGCCCCATCTATCTAGGTCTGATTTGATTCCATCAATGAAGTAGCTGAGTTTTCTTTCCCCCACCCCCTCCCATCACGAATGCAAAGTCTGTCAGTTGCAGGTGTCAGGAAATCTGAACATAACATAGCAATGGGATGGAAAGAAAAATACATAGTTCCTCTGCTCCTACACATTAAACAATAATAAAAACATAGCACAAGGTAGAGCAGATAATACTGATTTACTGCAGCCCTATCTGCATGTGTACATGAATATAAATATTTATACTTTTATTTGGACTTGATGATTTATTCATTAAATATATAAAGACATAATGAGCAACAGAACTGCATGCTATGAACCCAGGTTTCATTGAAGGTTTTTATTGACAAAGTAGAGACAAAACCCCTGAAGATGAACCTTCTGCTCTCTTCCTGGTTTACCATATTTGGGATGTCAAGAGGTTTTTTAAATTAGTCTTTTATTTAAAATAGATACACAGTTATCATGAAAGCAAGTATACAGTCACACAGAAAGACAGACAGACTATATATTCAAGTTAAGAAAACACATTTTTTGACATGAATTTTACATGAATTTTACACCTGCTTTCTTTTTTCCTGTTACTGAGAAAATCAGACAAAACAGGAATGCACTCATTAGAAGCGACCGAAGCCATAGTTTTGCAAACGTCTCTGCACAACGATGGCTTAGTGCAGCAGAATAAAATTCAGCAGTACAACTGTTCAAAACCTTCTCAGAGAAAGTAGTGATGACATGTAGCTGTTGGACACGATAATTTTCACGTCAAGTTTTAGCTGTAATTGTTTTTAATCCTTCTGAAGTGCAAGTAAAATACTGTGGGTTTTCCAACAATCAAAAACTGTAAAGCCTGTTGGGTTTGGGGGGGGGGGAAGCAACAAAGCCAAAAAATCCTTCCGCCCAATGTACTGACATTCTGAAATGTGAAATTGTAAAAACCAGCTACCTTGATTTCGTTTCAGTAAGAGCTCACAATATCAGATCCAGGTGTAGCAGCAGTTCTCCTGGAGAAATACACACAAGCCAGTCTAGCATAAACCAGGCATGTGAAAAATTTTTTCCATCTCATGAAAATTTAAAACTTTTCCAGAGATTTCAGCAGAGCTTTGAACTCCAGTGCATATAACATCTGATTGCCTAACACTTTCAGCTGCAGAGCTCCAGTAGGTTACTAACTCTGATGCCTACACCAGTGGATGCTGTCATTTCCATGAACCCTCTGAGTGTGCCTGCAGAAGCTGTAGCTCTCAAATTATGCTTTCCCAGGTTGTAAGATACACTAAAAGCAAAAGTGATCAAAAGTTCCTATGATTTCATTGAATCTGTATGTCCTATCTCCTTTCTCTGTAATTTGATAGGTTAAAACCATATATTCGATGTTAAGTTTTGTAATCTAGCCACAGATTCTACATCAAAAAGTTGTAAACGTGCAGCATGTTCTGTGCATTTATTTGGAAACATGAACACAGCGCCTGGAACCTTGTGGTCCCCACAGCTGAAGAAGCCTGTGCCTATCTGCCCCCTCCCTGGCAGTGTTCAAGCCCAGGCTGGATGGAGCTCTGAGCAACCTGGTCTGGTGGAAGATGTCCCTGCTCACGGCAGGGGGGTTGGAACCGGATGATCTTTCAGGTCCCCTCCAATCCAAACCATTCTATGATTCTATGATCTTTTGTGGAAGGGTGGATGAGATGACGTCCACAGGTCCCTTCCAACTTCAACCTTTCTGTTTCTAGTATATATATGCAAAAGAAGTTATCAGTATATTAAACTTCGTCCCATCGGTGATGCTCCAGCTTGCAGTAAAACAAGCCTGCTGCAGTCTACTCAAAGGGGTGTAAATAAAGCCAGTGGAGTGCAGAGAAGGTATCTGTTATCCCAGCAGGTCTGCGTCAGCCCCTGTGCTTTTATTACGGCCCTGGATAACTGGAAATTAGAAAGTGAAGGGTACATAGTTTAGGAGAAACATTACAAACTTTGAAATATGTATCATATATATGAAAAAATCTTTGTCCAGTCTGCCTAGGACTACAGACTCAGTTCATTAGCAAGGATGCATTACAGATCTGTCTTGGCTGGTGGTGTAAACTCACCAGCAAGTCAAATCCAACATGTTCCACAGTGCTGCAGGTGGCTGAGAAATCTGATTCCGGAAAGCCTTTGCCTACGCAGACATATGGGGACAGGAACCATGGAGGAACCTGGGATGCCTAGGCTACCACCGCTGCCTCCATCTGTTCCTCTCGAAACGCCTTCCTTCAGCTTCCCCGTGCCCAGGAGCTCTCATAGGTTTGGCTGTCTGAACCGGCTCCGCTCGTTATCTATATTGTTTCTCTTACATACGGCCCTTTAACCATCAACAGACAGTTTCTGCTCTCAGAAGAATACATCAGCCCCCAAAAACATGCCCAGACATCTGAGGGACAGCACAGGGCCTTGCAGCATGTTTCTGTTCATCTCCTGGCCCCTCCTGCTCCTTCAGGACCAGCGATCCCATAGATTTCAGGGGGAAATGAAAAAAACGCTCTAAGACATCTTGAGTTTCTCATCTGGTTTCTCTTCCTGCAATCTTTTCCTTTCCCAGTGCTACGGTAATTTTCATGCAAGGGGACGAGGGTGAAGGAACAGATGCTGCTCCTGTTTCCTCCCTGTTATCATCCCGCTCCCAGTGATGCTCCCCGTAATCGTTCCATTGTACGGCTGCGTTTCCTATAAAGCTGAACAATGAATAATGGATGCAAAGCTAAGTGGTGTTTCAGGTTCATTAGTATGCATATTGTTATAAATTCGTTTCGGGAGGTGCTGTGAAGCCACTCGCCTCTCTTTTGTATTTTGAGGTGTCACTGCTTCAGGCTCTGCTGATGTTAATTGTGTATTCATCCATTTGCGTATTTAGCTTTACCTGGATTGCAGCCTATTGTTCTTATTTGCAAAGCTTGGGTTTAATTTCCTGTAGGAAGCTTTTCTTTTGTCTCTAGGGCTCATTCTCCTATTATCATCCGCCTTGAGAGTACTAAAGCACTGTCCTGCTGGTAAAATATAATTTGTTTTGTAGTGTTCTAATGAAAATTTTGCCACTTCTGTCTTCAAGAAAATAAAGATCAAGATTTTCCCACTTTCTCATTCTAGCTGTCAGTATCCAGAGCTTTCCTTCTCTTCATTCCTATTCCTGAACCCAAAATAGCCTGTGAGCTCCTCAGCCACAGCCCTGCAACTCCTTGTTCCCTTTGACCCAGCTGCCAGCAGAGGCTTTGCTGGTGACACTGGGCTCCTGAAAAGAATTCCTGTCAGCCACGCAGAAAGCAAGTCGTGTAACAGCATTTTCTTATAAAGTCGAACAGAAGCGACTTCCTGCTCTGTTTCAGACACCCGGCCCTTCCTAGTACATCTTGCAGTTGTTCCCTTTATTTGTATGACATACACATTTTATTCCTTCTCATTAGGCTGTTCAATAACAGCCCATTATCTTTCAACAGATTCATAGCAGATAAAACATCCATATTATTGCCGCTATTTTTATTTCTGTTTTATGATATTCTCCTTCACACATTCCGACTCCAGCTTCCTAACAACAGCGTATCATTAGGCCTTGCCTTCAGCTATTGTTAACAAAGTACTGATAAAATGTAGTAGGATGCTACAGAAAATGTAGAGCTAATCCCGAGTCTTTTTTCCTCCCTGCCCTATCTGTATTGGACCAACAGTGGTACAGAGCTGTCAGCTCGAGAAAGTACAAAACGAACTCTGGGGACAATGGAAGAAAGAGACAATGGTGAGCTATAGCTGTGCTCTCGCAGGACACTTCACACAAAAGGACAAGCGCCCACAGCAGTCGCATTAAAAATGGAATTTGCAGTTGATAATATTCCGTGTATGCACAGCGCATATAAAGTAATGGAGTAGTCGCTGATAGCAGTTTCTCTGTGCAAGAAGAACATCTCTTACTGAAACTGTTTCTCATCTTTGATGGTGTATGTAAAGCCTTCTTAACACTATAAGCGGTTAAGTGTTAAGCACAAACTATTCAGACCAGGCTGCCAAAGATAGGTGTTGAAATCCAAGTATGGAAATGAGTTGTCCTACATTCGGTACCTGGAACCAGTAGCCACATTTTGAAAATGCTGGTGTGACTCTCTGAAGATGAAAAGGAGAGCCCGTGGCAGAGCAAAGAGTAAGTCCTCTCTACCTGGATCAGCATCACCTTTTTTTCTCCTTTTTGATGCCTACAGTGATAAAAAGCTCTCCAGTTCTTCGGTCATATGAAACCAGAGATGAAAATGGATTTGCTAACTCTACTAAAAGCTACAAAACCAGGTGAGTCAGTGTCTTCAGATGCTTCATCAGGAAGCTCATAATCTCAGCTATGTCCAGGATGCCTGTTTTATTCATGGTGACAGCAAGCGTGCATCCGCTGGAGCCTCTTTGCTAAGAGAGCCGAACAACACGTCCCTGAGCAGAACATGGGTGCCCACAGATAAGCAGATGGCATGGACAACTGGCAGGTCTAAGAGGTACAAGACTGTGACATGTAGACCTACCGCATGAGGAGACAGAGATCCATCATCAGCAGCTCATTTCCACGCTTATTATGTTAAATTGCTAGCTTATGATTAATTGAACAGACGCTGATCTCTAAAGTCTGAAATATGAAAAACTTAAATCTTACAAAACTATTGTCAGTGTGCGTTTCCACTGCAGAGATTACCATGACACAGGCAACTTCATAAGTATCACAGTCTCACACATTGTGTGCACGTGTTTATGTATGTATATATACAAATATACTTAAGGAAACCCATGCATATATACTGTAATATTATTTATATGCAAATATATATACTCACATATCTTTCTCTACATAAACATACTAGCTTCCCCACAGGTATGTATATGCAAGCACAAAACATATGCATGTAGATACCCTAACATAGGCATATTTATCATAGGCTTTTTAAAACAGGTTTGCTCTTATTTATAGAAATATCCTCTTCTGCATTTATATTTAAGGAACTGTACTTGGCCACATTTTTTTGGCAAGGAACACTTGCTATTAGCCTGTTCCCTTTGACTTGTGTAAATAGGGTTTTACTGTACATTTCTTTGGGAACATGAATGTATGAAATAAAAGATAATCAGCTTTAGTATAAAGTGCATAACCTCTGAAGAAGGAAGTGGCATGGGGAGTGATTAAAATCAGGGCTAGGCTTCTCCATTTGAGTCAAACCACGCCAGCATTCGGGCACCCCAGAACCTCAGTAGAGGCACAACCGAGTAACTGAGAACAGAATTTGTCCTGAATGCTGAATGATCCTCTCTTTAATCACAATTAGCATGTCTTATAGACCACAAACCCACAAATTCCTGACCTGTTAGTATTTCTCCCTTCCTTGTCGCTTGGTGCTGTACCACCCACACAATGCCCTCTTCTTCTGCTGGGTTTATGTCGTCCCACTACACTAGTGAGGGTCTGCGGGTGAACACCTCCAGGAGACACATCTTTCACCCACACCAAGTGTGCAAAAGGTGTATATTTTGTTGTTCAGGTTGCCTGGAGTCTGTGTCACCGCTGCAGCCTGCTGAGGTGAGGGTCCTGCTGTGCGTGCACTGGACACCCACGGAACCAAGACACAAAGTGACCGCTGGAGGTGAGGACAGAGGCCCAGCTGTAGAGGCAGTAAGAAGGTGCAGCACACTAAAATCCCAGCCTAATCCTCTGTCTGCCATGGACATCTCACGAAGGAGAAGAGCCGCAGGGAGAACTGAATTCTCTGCAGGAGGGGAAAGCATGACAGCTCCTCTTCATGCTTTGATCCCAAAACAGTGGTGCCTGCAAAGGGGCAATGTGCTGTGCCAAGGGGCAGGAGGGGGCCAGGGGGGCTGGGCTCCATCCTGTCCCTCCCCACACAGAATCATAGAATCACAGAATCATAGCATCACCTTCCCACCCAACCCCTCGCACTTGAGCTCCCTGCTCAGCCCAGCGGTGATAAAATGCCTGGACACACTCGTGCCTCCAAGCTGTCACTTCTCTGCCTGTGAAAGGCAGCAAGAGAGCTTCCCTGACCTCACAAAGCACGTTTCACATTGCCTACACTCGGATGTTACTGCAACGGAGGCCAGAGAACAGACAACCTACTCAGCTTTCAGGTATAGAGCTCCAGTTTGCAAAGCTGGAATTGAGCATGGTAGTTACTGTGTTCCCTTTTCTTTCTTTTCACTCTTGGCAACTTGCTCTTTGTTCTTGTAGGCTACCTGATTCTAGGGATTTTTTCTTCCAGTGAAACATTTAATTTTTCTTTTTAATACATGCCCTGCCACTGAGCACCTGCTGCAATTAAAGCGCTGGTATTTGGCTCCTGTGAGGTCTATTCTATTATGAAGTCTCATCCATTGATTGTAGACTAATGAACCCATCAATTCATCACAGCACTTCTATTACCCTACTGCTGTTGTGGGATATTGTATTGCTGAGCTCGGGTAAGAGGACTGACTCTCTTGCTACTGCCCCAACTGTTGTTAAGGATGTAAAAAAGGTAAAGTAATCAGAATTTCAATTCAGTTCAACTTTGTGGCCCTTCTGTGCCATGTTGGTTCCTCCTATAGTAGGACTTTCTCATTTAAAGCAAATCAATTTGAGCAAGACCTGCTGTTCAGAAACAGTGGGTCGTGAGTGGGATGGAAGAGGGGAAGAGACTTGATATTTTGCTTGGTAATAGAGGGGGACACAAAAACTGGTCAGTTTTTTTTCATTCATAGAAATTGTGTGGAGTGCGCCATCAGCAAAACCTAGAAAAACTCAAGTTAAGGTAAGTAGAAACAGCAAGAAATTATTTCAACAGCAATTGCAACAGCAGCAATATGCTTTTCTCCCTCTGCTTCAGATGCTGCTAATACTGTTTTTTAAAACCTAGTCTCAGATTATATGTGGCAGATTTATTTATCATTCTATAGATTGTTTTCTAGTTTTTCCAGATTCTCTGGTGTTATATTGATTCAGCACAGAAATGCCAAAATGCACAAATGGAATTGGGAAGAAAATAAAACCCAGAACCACAAAAATATTGCCTTTATGGTGTCACTTTAAAGTTTGAGCAGTCAAGAACCACATATAATAATTCCGGCAGTCTTCGTATCTGTCTTGAGAAAACATTTTGGTGTTGAATTCAGAGGGTGAACACTAATAAAGGAACGTACTGAAAAATAAAAGAAATCCGGCTGCTCTTCATAATCGTGTTAGAGAAATCACGATGTCCCTACAAGAAGTATGTAAACAGAGAGTCCACAAACACAAACGAGAGGAATGGAGATGTCTGAATACAGAAGATGCCTATAAAAAAACAAGGCTAGCAGATAGGAATGAATACAACTTTTTCAAACAGTATTCCTTGCTAAAAACAATTAAAAATTCCCAATATTAGCGAGTAAAATGAAGCCAAAAAAGTAGTTTAAATATAGGCAACACAAGCCCATGCAAAAAAAGGTTTCTAAATTCCAAAAAGCGAAACCCCTTTCCACCCAGCACAATCCCCATCTGAATTTAGCCACCAACTAATTCACTTGTTGTTTTTTAAGCCAGCTGTTACACACATATAGTACTCGGATTGTCCAAGCATCTCAGTTCTAGGACTAGGTTGTTTTTCTGACACGCATAATCTGACGCCACAGTACAGACAAGGGATTTGGCTAGCGTGGGCGTTTTAATACCATGTCCATCTGCTGCACATGTCCTGACATAGGTTCTTCTGGAGGTGGGAGACAGAGGATCTAGAGCAGGCAGAAACTAATCTTCTTTAAAAACAAGGCCAACAATTAGCTAGTAAATAGTGGTGCTGCAAGTCTAATTAATTAATGTTTGAAAAATGTTCTGAGATTCCCCAGATAGGGCACGTTGCAGAAGTGAAAAATATTACAAGTAATCTTTACCGATGTATTAATAACACAGAAGGCAGGAATGCAGCCTTGTTATAAAACAAGGCTCATAATGGGTTTCTTTTGGAGAAGGTTTGCTAACAGAAGCAACTGACTGCAGAGCAAGGACAGAGCTCTGCTCCAAGCTGTGGTGCCTCAGGAAGGCAGCAAAGCTCATGCACATTCTATGAATCTATGATTCACATTAGCAATTTTTGTCACTGATAGCTCACAGCGGAGTCAGATGCTCCATCCACCTCCCGATGGGTCCCTGGAGGTCTGTGAGCCTTTGGCTTCTTTCAGCCTCTCTCCTCAGAGTCCACCATGAGATCTTGTCACTGCTCTGCTACAGCAACCCATAAAACAAGGAAGTGGCTTAATAAATAAGAGAATCACTTCAGCTGATGAAACTTCTGGATTGGAGTGTGACTTCTTCATTGCTGAGGGTACAGGAAGGGCAGCAGAAGATCACCAGTCCAGTGAGACCTTCTCCACTGTGAGTGTGGGTGACAGCATCACCATTCCCCCTGTGGTCTCTTTTGGGGTCATGTGCTGACCTCTTACATCTGTGAATACAGTGATCCAGTAAGAAAGATATGTACCCTCTCTGAAATCTTGCAGACTACCCTTTGCAGGGAACTACCATCCAGGTCCTCTCCCTCTCACCCAGCTCAGCCCTGAACAGAGGGACTGAGGCAACAAGGGTGGAAGGGTGAGGCGGGAGATGGCATTCATCTTGTTTCCAGCTGGGAGCCCAAGGCATGCTGGAAGAGATGTTGTGTGCTGACAGGGTCACAACATGGTGGAAAGCTGGTGGTTCTGGAGATGTGTTGCGGAGCGTGGGAGGAAGATGGCATCTCTGCAGAACGACTGCTTGGCTGCTGCGTACTAGGTACACGGAGAAAGCAAATAAACTGGCAGTGACTGGGAAATGACTGATCCTTGCCAAAGCTGTGAAAAGTTGTCCTCACTCCTGTGTCCTCAAGTCTCCAAAAGCCTGCTCATGCTTTTGAAGTGTTGAGGTCCTCCTCTCCTCTTCCTTGTTTGTTCTTGCCTGATTGATCCCTTTGCCATGCTGATTAGGAAGCAGCTGATGCCTGCCTGGCTGATCAGAGGGACCACGTATAGGGACTCCTCAGCCAAGCAAAGCCTGAGCAAGGCTATTCCTCCTTACACTGACGTTCACTCCTCTTTATTCAGAAATAACCAGCTGTTTTTATAGAAAAATAAACCAGCGCTGACATAAAAAGCTGGCTCAGAAAGGGCATGCAGAAAGTGGGTAGGAGCCCTGGGTCAGAGCAGGGATATGTGTAGAGATGTGGGTAACCTCAGCACAGAACACGGAAGGGACTTGCCTGATGTAGGGAGTCATTTCCTGTTCCTATTACAAAGCAGAATGCTGGTAATGGAAGCAATGGCGGGGTCTTCGTGTAGACACTGGATGAGGGGATTGAGTGCTTCGTCAGTAAGTTTGCAGATTACACCAAGTTGGGTGGAAGTGTCGATCTGTCTGAGGGTAGGAAGGCTCTGCAGAGGGATCTGGACATGCTGGATCGATGGGCTGAAGCCAACTATATGAGGTTCAGCAAGGCCAAGTGCCGGGTCCTGCCCTTGGGTCACAACAAGCCCATGCAATGGTGCAGGCTTGGGGAGGAATGGCTGGAGAGCTGCCCGGTGGAGAAGGACCTTGGGGTGCTGGTCAACAGCCAGCTGAACATGAGCCAACATTGTGCCCAGGTGGCCAAGAAGGCCAAGGGCATCCTGGCTTGGATCAGGAATAGTGTGACCAGCAGGAGCAGGGAGGGGATCGTGCCCCTGTGTTCGGCACTGGTGAGGCTGCACCTCGAGTGCTGTGTTCTGTTCTGGGCCCCTCACCACAAGAAGGACATTGAGGGGCTGGAGCGTGTCCAGAGAAGGGCAGCGAGGCTGGTGAGGGGTCTGGAGAATAAGTCTGATGAGGAGCGGCTGAGGGAACTGGGGCAGTTTACTCTGGAGAAGAGGAGGCTGAGGGGAGACCTTATCGCTCTCTACAGCTCCCTGAAAGGAGGTTGTAGTGAGGCGGGTGTTGGTCTCTTCTCCCAAGTGACTAGCGATTAGATGAGAGGAAATGGCCTCAAGTTGCACCAGGGGAGGTTTAGATTATATATTAGGAAAAATTTCTTCACTGCAAGAGTGTCATTGGAACAGGCTGCCCAGGGAGGTGATGGAGTCTCCATTCCTGGAGGGGTTCAAAAAAACGTCTAGATGTGGCACTTTGGGGTATGGTTTAGTTGTCATGGTTGGACTTGATCATCTTAGAGGTCTTTTCCAACCTATGATTCCATGATTCTATGACCTGTAAGTGTGCTGGTGAGGAAAGGCTGGGTTATTTCTCCAGGCTGCTTTCCTTGGAATGACGTGCTGTCAAGTGACAGCTTTGCACAGCGGAGTCCTGGGTGGCTGTAGCACACCCTGTGTGTTCACATCGAGCAGAGCATCTGCAAACAGGCAGTGTTTCATACTGCACATCATGTTTGATTACTTCATTATTGTGGTTGCCACTGGTATGAATGAATAGACACACCCCGTTTCTTTCTGAGATCTTCTGATAAGATACACTCATGCAAGCTTAATGAAGGTTTGTGGGAAAGTCTGCAGGCATCCATAAATGGCATTTATCCACACTGAATGCAGGATGTGCGGGTCTTTACACCTGCTCTCCAGCCTCTTTACCTGTGTATATAGTAGTGGAGTTTTTCCAGCAAGTCCCTTGGAACCTCCAGAGAGACCAAAGAGGCTGAGCAGCTGCAGAAGCAGCATGGAAGGTCAATGCACAAACTCCTTTCTCCCTCAGCGTGAAGCAATAAGGGTGTAAGTGATTTATAAACTGGAGTCTGAGGTGATTGCAGTACTCAGGGCTAGACATACAATTCCATTACCATCACATGTTCAGCGTTTGCCACAGACCTGGCAAAATAAACCATGAGGTCTCCAAAAACCATACCCTTACTCACTGCCACAGAGGATGGGAAATAAAATCTTTGATTAGGTTTTGCAAGCTGCAAAGTTACGGACACTGACTGTAAAATGTGAGCAGCAGAGAGCGAGTGAAAAATACTCCTCCTTGGTTGATCTCTGAAGCTTGTGGGAAAGTTTGTGTTGTGCTCACATAACAGCCCAACGTCACTCCTGAAGCTGTGATTCAACTGTATGTCCCATACCTCCCTCCCAGGGCTTTCTACTGCCTCGGACCTTCACATCCTTCCTCCTCGGCTTTTACTGTCCCAGATGGAGAACAGTTATTCTGAGGGACTGAATTATTCCATTCCTTTATCCCATCCTTCATGTTTGCTGCAGAATCACAGCCCAAAATATTTATCTTCTCCCCTCATGCAACTCCCTTTTGGTCATCTCTGCCTTTGGGAAACGGAAGCTCAGACTGGCATCTAGCCCTGTCCTACCTCCTACATTTCCTCAGCTCTGGCAGGGCTACCACTGCCTTACAAAAGCACAACAACAAATCGCTGCCTGTTCCCAGTTATGAATCTGTTACCCCCCAAAAAAACAGAGTCATTTTGATTTCTTTCCTCTCCATGTTTGTGTACAAGGGCTTCCTCACCATCTCTAGGAGGCATTGCTATTCCACTGTGTTTCCGAGAGCAGTCAAACCCATCCTCGCCGGAGCTGAGAGATCCTCTGCCCCTAGACTGAGCTCATCCACTCCCACACAGAATTTCCTTTCCCTCACCCTCGCTCCCCGTCCAGGTTTTACGCAGAAAGCTGAGAGGCAGCGAGCTCCTTTCGGGCTTTGCAGCCAATTTTTGGGTGGAGCAGCCGATGAGCTCACTGGGGCTGCACGGGCCCGTGGGCTATGGTGTTCCCCTCCGGAAAGAACAGCTGAGACGCTTTAACCTTTGTGAGCGTTTAGAGACAGGAGAGTGCTCAGCCGCTTTGGAAACAATGTGCAATTGAGCTAATTGTCCGTTTCAAAAATAGTAAGTGGCTTAAGATCTACAGAAGTAATTAGAATTGCCACACCATTGCTATTAAGAAGCAATAATGATGTTAATCTGATAATTACCTCCTTTAACAGGGATTAAATATCAGGTTTGGGGTTTGGTTTTTCTGTATCTCCCAGTGCATGAAGAGTCCAGAAGTGGGGCTACAAACCCCAGCTGGTTCTTCTTCTGTGGCTTTTGGAGGGGTGAAGTTCCCTTTCCTCTCCCTGCACCAAAATCTGTCTATATCTCCCTCTCTCTGATAGATATACGTATACACACACATATACTTCTTTATATACATACATGTGTGTGTAAGCAGGGCCCTCGGGGAAGCTGCTAGGCTCCTCAGGGCAGAGAACTTATGTTGCATTCCCTGCTCACTCTTAGCTGCTCCCCTGTAAAGGACAGTAAATGGCAGGTTTGCAGAGCTCACACATCCACCTCTCAGCTAATTCCTGGCATCAAAACACTCTGAGCCTATATTTTTTGAAAGATTCTTAATTTGTATTATAACTCCTGAAAAGCTACCAACTTTTCTTAGACGTAAGGGCCAAAGACCTACCCAATATCCTAAAGCTTGGATAAACTCCACAAGAAAACAAGGATGGGAATAAATATGCTCAAAATGGAGGTGGGTGGAGTGTTAATAGCTCCTTAGCTTTCTGCAGATGAAATCAGCAGATGCAGGTGTGCCTTAATTTTGAAACCCTATACCCAGATGACTGATTATATTGGTCTTGGAAAACTCTCAAGCGAGTGAGCTTCCATAAAATGAAACTAACAACTGAAGTTCAAGAAAAGTCAAAGATGAACTCCTGGCTCTGTCGTGTGAGGTGGATCATAGTGGGGAATGGACGCAGAAAAGAGAGATTGCTTGCTGGATGCTGACAAATAGATTTCTTAGAATAATCTTGTTATGCACACCATACTCGCTTCTCTATACAAAACAAAACGAAAAAACAACAGACTTCAGGCATCGTGATTTTGGAAGCAGTGTTAAGTCTTTTTGACCAACGATCTTTCTTGCTCCTTTGGAAACAGAGGTTTAGGAAAGTGCTGGCAGATACCTTCCTGCAGCAGATACTTTGTGTTTAAAAAAAATTGACCTATTCTTCTTTGCTTTCATGTTGTGCTATCACACACTGATAGAGCCAGCTGTGGTATGCTTTTGTATAGCTGTGCACCTTTCTGTCAACATGCACTTATCAGGAACAGTAGAGCTTTAGTTTATAAGCGCTGCACTTCCTGATCTTTGAGCAGAAAAATTTTCAGAAGAGGTACTTTTTCTACCTCAGAAAACACCACTCCTGGATTTTTCGGGTTTTTTCTCTCTGTAGCCAACCCTTTCCAGCCCCGCTGAAGTGAGGTTCCCATAGTGCCCAGCACTGCAGCTCCAGACTCTGCAGCACTAAAATGTTCCACGCAAAAATGGTTTACAAATCCTCAAGATCTGCACTGCCTCTCCTGTTCTCTCCAGCCAAGACATTGCATTGAGAATATGCTGAATGTGAGGTTAAAATTCTAGGCTCGCAGTGTTAATGACCATTAGCCAAAACCTGATCCTTGAAACTGAAAACTTTAAAAGAAAAC
The DNA here is from genome assembly GCF_030867145.1 of Opisthocomus hoazin. Lineage (NCBI taxonomy): Eukaryota > Metazoa > Chordata > Aves > Opisthocomiformes > Opisthocomidae > Opisthocomus > Opisthocomus hoazin. Next base: position 6,671,642 of record NC_134415.1, on the reverse strand, counting down.
CTTTTCCGTCATTTGGTTATGCCCATTGAAAGCTGAACCCACCCCCATGGCTTTGGTCCTCTATTGGATGCAGAAGCGGTGGAGAGGGTGAGGCTTGCAAAGGGACGGGCCTTGGGGAGTAGGTCATGTTGTTTTTCTGTGTAAAGCTGGATGCAGCTGCAGCTTAAGAAAAACAGATCAGAAAAGCCCCAGTGGTTTGCACAAGACTTCCACCCAAGGTGAGGGAATCATCATGAGACTGTCTGGGTTTTCTGTTGTTTGGTGCATTTTTTTAACCCTGAATTCCTCACTCTTTAATCACCAATTTTGATATGGCCTAAAAATCTGCCTGATGGTGTTTAGTAGAGACAAACAACTTGATAATTCACATCTATCCATCCTTAAACTCTGGCATAACTGAACTCAGTCTAATTCAGAAAACAGAAATATAGTATTGCTTACCCCACTGGAAGGTCTTTGCTGGAGGAAGGGGCAGAGAATGGTAATTCATATTATCCAGAGAAAAAACCAAAGACTTCAAGAGCCTACTCTGGCTAGCCCAGCAAAGTGAAAGCTGAGAGGGGAAGACTGCTTCCTATGCTGGGCTGGGAAACATCAGAAAAGGAGGGCCAAATGGCAAAGGAACAGGTCAGCACCTGCTGCTGGTCATAAATTTGGGAAGGAAATGAGAGAGAAGTTGATGACAACTACAGCAGTGGAGCAGCCTTATAGGAATGAAATATGCAAAGTAGTTTTAAGACAGTGTTAGATCTATTTCTGAAGGAGGGTCTGTGATGTGTCTGTCTCCAGCACATGCTACATTCCCAGTAGAGCAGGTATGATTATTTGGAAGTCACTCTCACCCTTAATTTGAAAGTACTCATGGATGAGCACCTCTTATCTGCTGTGAAGTAGATTAATTCCAGATCCCAGTGTTTTGCCTAGAGGAAATGGATGTCCTCACAGCCAGCACTTTTCTCCACTCTGGTCATGGAGACTGGATACTGGTGCAGTACAAGCGGAACAGACCACAGAAAGTGGCCAGCTTCACGTGATCTTCCAAACTAGCATCTCCCAGTTTTCCTGTCATAAACTGCTTGCTGGGCAAAAGGGTCTGCTCCTCTGACACTCCTCAACATTTCTTACTTTCTTTTATGCTCTTAATTGCTTTCTTACCCATAAAAGTGAATCCTCAAAATTAGTTTTGCAAGCATGTTTGTGGAGCAGTATCAGGAAATCTGATGTCAGACTCTCTGGGTTGGGTGCATCATATCCTGAAATTTTTCCAAACTGCTTGCCACACTTCAGCAGAAGAGCCCAGACAAGGAAATACCATCAGGATGAGGGTGAAAAGTCCCAAAAATGTGGGGGTGAAGAAACAGTGAAGACAGAGGGGAACTTGAATTAAATCACAGGTAGACACAGTTATGTGCAAAGTAAGAGAGATTTTTGAGGATAATGAGGCCCCTGCACAGGCAAACAGATGCAAGCCTGTTTTCGACAGGGTTATTCAAGGAACAAGGAATTGTCTAGGGATGTCTGGAGGCCCTCCCAGCTCTATTTTTTACAACTGAGTGATTTCTGTGACTTGTGGTTTGAAAGGGTAGCTGATGTCAGGCAAGTCAGGCTGCAGGGGAGCAGAGGATTAGGATACCATTCATACTACTCCCAAGAATAGAAGGCAAAGCACAATCACGCTCAGACACCGGGGCCTGTGGCTGCCGAGGTGTCTGTGCAGATGAGGGCAAACAGATTGAATTCCGTGTGACTGGAACAAAGAGCAGCAGCACAAGGGGTGGAAAGGGAAAGACACGTCAAGGGTAGAAGTGCTGGTAGAAGGCTATTAGAAAACACTGTCATCTCTGGACAAAGCTGTGAGGTGATTGGTTATGGCAGACTGCAATACACAGATTGGAGCGCACTGCGTCCAGCGAGCACAGTAACCCGTCCGGCTATTCCCATGACCCATAAACACGGAGCTGCAAATATGTGATCGACAGGAACAACGGCGAGATGCTGCAGTCACTGCTGTGCCTCAGTTCAGGCAGAAACATGTCTGCAAAGGGTGCAGTCCAGCCACGAACTCAGAAGCATGTTTGCACCCGCGCTCGTTTATTCATCATCAACAGCGTGTTGCAAACAATCAGAAGAATGGCAGCTGCTTGCCAAGGCACCGAGATTTCTCACGTCTGTCACTTGAGCCGGGCACAGCAGTAACAGTACCAGATTCCAGCTGTGTGCTACATGCAGCTCAGTATTTATGAGTTTCGTGTCGTGGAGGCATTTGTTGTGGTCCCATTCATCTGGGTACGGCTAATACAGCCGCAGCGTGCCAAGCCCCGGGACGGCTGGCACTGGCGTGGCATCAGACTGACTGGTGGCAAACAGAGCCTTGCTGCCTCCAGCACAACGTGACACCGAAAGACGAGCGCGGGCACTGAAAATGATTAATTGGCAACCATGCTATGTATGTTGTCATCAATATGCGTTCTTACGGTTAATAGGATATCCTACAATCATCTCCTCCTGCTGTGCTTTTTGCCGTTCATTTGCTGCACAGCAACACTTTGCCACCTACAAAAAAGCCCAGGATTTCACTGTGGTAGGAGATGTACAAACACAGAGTCAAAAAGGTGGCTCCTGTCCACAAATACTTCTCATCTAACTGCCTGGTGAAATGTCACCATCCATATATAGCCATTTGCTGAGCAACCCGTCTGTCATCTCCGCAGTCTGCTAGGCAACGTGACCATCAGCTTCGCAACGCCCAAGCGCTTGCAGTGTTGAAGAGAATATTCAGCCAACCTCTCTCGCATAAGCATTGCTCTCTGCCAGCCCTGTGCAGCTCCAGATTACCAAGTTTGCTGTATATGAGTGTTTTCATACAGCATTGTGTATTAAAACTGGTACTTGGCTGAAGCAGCAGCTGCAAATATTTTGCAGAACAAACCCTACAAACGGTTTCTCTGTTTTCAGCTGCTAAAGGCCAGCTAACAAACTGATGTTATTCAGTACCCCTGAGAAGGCATAGAAGTTTCAGGGTGTGTCAGAAGAGTTGAGCAGTATGATGTCAAAATTGCATCCTCGCTGCAAGCCTCCCAACCTGCCCACTCTGCAACTCAGTCCAACTTCTCATTTCCTTCCCCAAAATTTCCACTTGATTCTTTGTTCTTTCTCATCACGCAGAAGGTCCCGTCTTTCCTCCCTTTTCTCTTTGGCACCTCCCTCCTCGTAGACCGGCAGAATTTAGGGACATCTGCAGGAACTGCCAAAGGCAAATCCCAAGGCAGGATGCAGGAGTACAGGTGGGGTTTCAAGATCTCGGTGGAGGAGCCAGCCCCAACAGAAGTGGCCAGGAGCCATGGCTGTGTTCCTGCCTGTAGGGCTGAACAGGGAGCCTGAGAAAAGGCACTCCTGGTCGTCTGTTAGAAGTCATCAGTAGTCAGTGGAGGAAGAGGAAAGAGGAAGATGAAGGGCGGAAAGGATCATGGCATGGCATCAAAGGCGTCGTTAGGGTAGGGCATCACGGCTGCAGAGCCGAGCTCACTTCGTCACAGCTCTCCCCAGCATGACCTGGTTATAGACCTGGAGCTTCACTGGTGAGACAGCAAAAGCTCAACAAGAGAGGAAAAAGGGGCTGGGCAGGGAGGTGCCCTTCAGAGTAGGAAGGCAGGAACTGCAGGAATAACATGAGGGCAAGTTCGCACTGGAGGCACGGGGCACAAGCACTCTGGAAGAGAAAGGCTGGATGCAAAGGATATATGAATATGTATTAGGTGAGATCAAGCAGACGAAGAGGAAGGCATGTCCAGCCACTGCCACAGGAAAATCCACCAAGGATGAGATACTTCCCCACCAACCCCACCTTTGCTTTTGACAGTGCCCATATTTTTCTCCCACTCTGAACAGATTTCTAACTGTATCAGTCACACTGTACCAAAACCAGCACGGGTAGATTAATTAGAATTGAGCACACTTCACAGTGTCGTGGCAGAAATACACAGACTCAGCAAGGAGAGGCATTGCTCTGAGGTTTGTATGGAGCACTCCAACCCACCATCCGTTCAGTTTAGGACTAGTTCCTGCCCTTACTCATCCTGAATCATGTTCTACCGCAAGAGCAGTCCCGTTGCAGCCAGCAATCCCAAGGTGCAACGCGCATCCCAGGCAAAAAACGGCCAGTGAGGATGACAGTCCTCTCTAACGTCAGTTCAAAAAAAACTCCTCTGAGTGCATGGTGCTATACCCCTGTGGTTTTATATAATGAAGCCAGACTGCTGTTTAAAATACAAACTTGCCCCGGAGCTCTTTTAGCCGTTCTTCCCTGGAATATGAATCTGGACATTTCCTGGACAGTGTAGCCCAGCGGCAGTAGCTGAGCCCCGGAACTGCATTCGATGAAGCAGTGAAACAGCTGAATCGAACATATTCGAATCTGTGTAATAAAAATCTTCCATCTCATCTTTTTCCCATGCTGAAAGCTATGCAATTATCTTTTTTTTAATAGTTCCTCATATTTCCAATAAAAATAATTATTAAAAAATAGCAAAACAGGAAAATTGCTTTGGAAAACACCTTAATTGATATTCTGAAGTCAATTTTCATAGTTTATTATGAAAACTGGTTTGAAGGAATTATCTCCTGTGGTCAGTCAGGGCAGTTGGCAGGTTTTCATGTTATTTTTTCCTTTTCAGAAGATGGAGCTTTGAGCTTGAATTCAGTGTAGTACTCCAGATAATTGTTGGATCAGGTAGCCATTCCAGCCAATAAACCTGCAGAAATTGTAATTGATATTTTATAATTAAAGTCCACACTAAGAAGGAATAATAATAATTAGTAGGGAAATCAAAGCACATAATAAGATAAGAAATCACAATATAGCTGAAAGACTTCCTTTAGGCAAAGGAAACAAATCACCCCTGAGCTTTCTTAAAGCAAAATCTGTTTCTCGCTTTTTGGGAGTGGTTTTTGTTTTTTTCATTTGAAGTACTCTTCTGGCTCTGGTAACCACTAAAGGGATGACGCGTTTTTCTGAGGAAGCGTTAATAGTCTCATTTGCATCGTGTTATTCCCAAATGTCCCAAACAGGAGCTGCTCATCCTCACTAGTAATTGTTGCGCAAATACAAAGCAGGAGAGAGCATCTGCCCCTCTGGGCTTCCTAGACAACCTGATATCTCAAGACACAGAGCAGGCTGCAAGTGCTAATAAGAATTTTTCAACTTCCATCTCTAAGGGTTTTACCTTTCTTCCTTTTCCCTCATTAAAAAGACCCTGGCAAACATTCAGACAGAGCTGGTGACCAGGGAGGGTCTGTGTGGTGTGGGGTGTTAGTGCCTGGCCCGGCACAGGGGAGTACAGCTATCTCAATCCAGTGGATGCCTGGGCAGATATATTCTGGGCTTGGATATTTAGGTGTCCCCTAAGCTCATCTCATGAGTCTGGAGTTCTCCTTGCAAACCTGTTTGTGCACAGATCTCCATGAACCATGAGAAAACACAGAAGAAATTCAAACTGTTTTCACCACCAGTTCTCATCATCCTTCTGCTGTGGGAAGGAGTTCCAGGGAGCTGAAACTCCTCACTTCCAACCCCCATCTGCCTGAGCCTTTCATACCACACGATGGGTCCAGGGAGAGATATGAAAAGGCTTATACTGGCAGCTATGTAGTGCCTCGGGAAAATGTCATTTCCACTTTGCAGGGTTCTTCAGATGCTGGCTGGTGCCATTTCTTCACATTTACTTCCTGATATGCAGTGTGACAAAAGGAAAGTAAGACTGAAGAGCTCTCTCAAGAACACTTCTCAGAAATGGCTTCCCTTCATTCTTCTACTCTTTCTTTTTTAATTAATTAAAGCCATGCAGAGTGGTAACAAGGAAATTAAAAATCAAGAAGAATATAGCATAAGAAATATTTTATCAAAGCATTTAAAAAAAATGCTTCTTTGTTCTGATTTTTTGAAGGCTGCCTGTTTTGTTGTCTCTCTCCTTTTCCTCGTACCCTGCAACTATCCTCAGGTAGCCCTTCCATACAAGTTCCTTTTCGTCACTGGAGGTTCGAGGTCCAAAGAGATTTTGTTCTTTTGATTGAGGAAATTCTATGCTTCTCTGACACTTGGGACCTTAGGCTCACTGCCAATCTCATGCAAACCCAACCCACTTCACAATTTACTTCCCTTAATTTAGCAAAGATTGCCATTTTGAAATAATGATAGTAATGTATTTAGAAAGGTACTTCAAAGCTTTTTTTAACCTGTCCACTTACAGAGACCGATTAAGCATAATCAAATTACAAGCAACATTACAGGCTAATGTACAAGAATATTAGTATCATCTGGGAACAACGCAGGGTTATGAGTCACACACAGTCTAAGGCCAAACTGAAAAAAGTATCTGACAGTATTTGTCTTAATAATACCACAATCTCTGTACATTTCTCACTGTAAGAATTCGTCAGAGACCAGTAGCACCTTTCTGCTAAAACCTCTTTGGCTGTCCTTCACTGAACTGAGTTTGACTTAAACAGATTCTCTTTCCCCCGTATTTTCTCTTCATATTTCTTTCAGTCATCTTTCTTGCATTATTACAGTACTCCTTCATGACATTTATCTTCATTTCTGCTGTTCCTCACCAGTGCATACTTTTCAATACCTGTGTTACAATCTGGATGACAAGCGGGACATACTTCTATTACCTTAACACTACCTAGTTACACATCCTACACTTTTGAGCTGTTCTGTTAGTTGCTGTGGTGGTTCCTGGGTGTTCTGCCCACCAGTGCCATTCTCCAGATTAATTTAGGCTACAGAAATCTTTTTTTTTTTCTGACAAAGATTCACCAGTCACATATACCTGCTTCTTCTAGGTGCTGTGTTTCTCAGGTTCTCTCTCTTCTGCTCCTACTTCTGATTTCTGCCCGCGGGTCACACTGATCTCCAATTAGTTTTCAATTTAACTAGGCATGTGAGTAGTCAGAGTCTGCCCGTTCAACGTCCTCACAAGCATGTATAGGCAATGAGGGTGGGATTTCACAACCACATTCACAAGTTGGCACCTGCATCTGGTCTGTTGTTGCAAGCTCCTGTTATAACCAGTTGCAATTAAGTCAAAACAACTGGCAAAGCCTAGGAAATGATGCAGTTCATGCTAATATAGCAATCTAAATATTTATTTATGTTTATATTTTATATTTCAGTTGATTCTATATAGATGTCCAGCATTATTTTAGATGTATTATTGTACCAAACGTAGCATCTAGTGGCTATCCATGAAGGGTGCGTGTCCCCCAAGGGTCCTGTGCCTCGTCAGCCTCAATGTCTTGTGTGCCACTGGACTGGATCCCTGTGTTTAATCAGCTGAATTGGGTCCTCAGTGGCCAGCTGAGTCACCTGCAGGCATCACTGCCTATGAGGACTAGGGCTCAGTTACCCACACTTTTGCAGCCTGTGCCATTTTAGATGTTCCAGTTTGACGCCCCTTTGCAAGGTAGTCTGTAGGTCATGCCCCATACATGGAGGTATGGGATGCCTTTCAATCACTCAGATGCCTATGTTCAGCTCTTGGAACCTCTGCCACAGCTCTCCACTGACTCTGGTGGGATCTAGGACAGCTGGAGGCGTGTAGTCCCTGAGACGTAGGTGTCCCCAGCCTGAACGGAGTCTTGCCCCGAGATATGTGGTGGAGTAGGAAACCATATCTCCTGCACTACTGTCACCTCACCAAGTGGACCGTGCAGTATGTGACAAGGGGATTCGAGGCCAGCAAGGTGGGGAAATGTGTCAGAGGGAAGCCGAAGTGTTTTCCATAAGTGTTTATTTGTTCATTTGGGATTATTTTTCTTAATACTGGAATCAGTGATTGGAGTTTTATGTTAATTTTTGATAAATTTATTTGATTGAAATTCCCTGACATGAAACTGTTTCTTTTTGCCCACAGCAAGTGGATGACTCAAAAACTCCGGAGAGTTCAGACTAATTGAAGTAATTTTGATGTCCCGGAAACTTTGCCTCACTTTTCAGCTCCTGCTGTCTTTTCAATTTTGATTTGTTCTTTAAGAAATACTAAAAAACGCTCTTGTCCTAACTTGAAGTGTTAAAAATAGGGAAAAATCCCCAACAGCATGACAATGACTGTTTCTAGAGGAAGGCAATCACCTGTAGCAGAGTCAAAGGGGGTCCTCACTCACGGATGGGGTTACACGAGGGAAACAGCCCTCTTTTAAAGAAGGACCACAGTTACCTTTTGCCAAGCACAAGGCACCAGGCAGTGGTTAGAGAAAGCAGGAGCTTTGCATGGCCCGCCTGTATTCCAGGAGCAGACACGTGCCTCCGGGTGACTTTCCACGTTTGTCAGGCAGGGAGGAAACAGAGCGGGTTTTGTAACATCAGGCGGAAGGCGGCTGGGTCGCCTGCAGATCTGCCATCCCACTGGTCAGCAGCGAGACATCACTCACTAGAGGGGTCTGTCCCACGGGGGAAGCATCTGCTGCACCCCCATCGCTTCAGTCCCCTGGACCAGCCGCCCCGGGCCCCTTGGCAGCCGCAGTCAGGCACCCCATCAGCGGTCAAAAACAGGTGAGCCACACGAAGCAGATCGACCACGTACCAACTTCTCTGTGTGCAAAGAAGCGCTTCAGGCTTCAGATGCTTCAAATACTCTGCACTGAAAATGGAAATGATGATTTAGTATGAACGTGGATATTAAGAATGTTTTTGTGCCAAAGCTGAACTTTATCAAGAAAGTTTTACAGATGTATGCTAATTTTTACAGATCCCCATCTGCCTTCTTTTGATTTCTGTTTCAAAAAAATACAATCATCTAATTACGGAGAAGAAGTTATGCTAGGTGACCACTGTGCACTGAAAATAAGTAATTTTGTGGTCTAATGAATGAATTCCAAAAATACTGCTGAATGAAATAAGCACCTCTAAACTATCAAGAATATTTGGAAATAATGAAAGATTTTTTACACGTAAGTTCTGTACTGAAGTACTGAAGAGAAAGCTGGCCTTATCTGATAATTCATTTGCAGTGAATAATCTCACTGCTTTTACTAACTGAACAACTCTGCACAGTCAACAAGTTTCATTAGGTAGACATCAGGGAAAAGAAAAAGAAAAGAATGTTTATCCAAATATCAGCTAAAGAGAAATGCTAAGATGCTGAGATTTCCATGAAAAAATGAATGAAATATTTAAAGATGTCATGTTAGTACACATCCGCTATCAGTAAGGGGGAAAATACAATCATGTGTATCGATCGGGACTTCAAAGTTAAAGAAGCTTAACCAAAAATGAACGTATATTTCTGATGCCTGGCGAGGAGCAAAACCTATTTTGCAAACACTTGCATCAGCAGGTCAGAAACTGCATGCAGAGGAGCTGGGGTTTTATGGAGACAGTGAGGGCTAAATCTCTGAAATACCCAGGCACTGAATGCCACTGAGGTCACTGTAACAGGTAACTGACAGTAGGATAAATTCCTCAGAGTCAAATTTTAATCTGATTTAAATTGAGATTTCAGAGACCAGGTACCTAAATCCCTATTTTAAAAATGGCTTTAAAGCTTTAATCCTGCTCTCAATTACAGCATTTTAAACTGACTTCAGAGTGGTTATTTTGGATTTACATTAGCACAAGTGAGATTAGAATCAGAGCCAGAGGCAGTTCACACTCCATGCAGTTCTCAACAACAGGAAGACAAGGGTTGAAGCGCACTGTATCACACTGTAGAGTAAAATAACTAGGATTTAACCTAGATTTTTACCTTAATTTATAAGATATTTTGAATATCTTTGCCTTTGTGCATGTTCACCTAACTAAATAAGAACATCAGTTACCATCCAGAGCATATTATTCAATTTTCCACTCTGTTCTTACCAAAAAAAAAAAAAAAAAAGTTAAGTATTAATCACTTGATAGCTTGATCTAAGGTGTGGGGTTTTATGTTATTTGCAAAAATTACTGTCTGGCACTTCAAAAGGAGAAGAAACCCACTGAAAGAAGTAAAGAAAGGTGAACGTAATTGTTTGTGTAGAAGCCGTAGGACAAAGAAATTGTAAGGTTATAAAGAATGTCATGGTATATTGAGGGCTCTCATGGGAATTCATCAAGTAACAGAAAGTCTACAAAATACCATTGAATTTATCTTCGCAATTCATGGTAGGATCAATTACTTCTCTGTGCTCTCTGCTAGGTGTTTCTCTCATCTGTTCTTCAGAACCTTATCCATGTCGAATATTCTAGAGGTGCTTTCTTTTCCACATTATATTTCTGTTTGCCTACAACATTTGTCACACCATTCCTTGGAGATTTTCTGACACGATGATAGTGTTCACTTAAATGTTTAGTTAGCACTATACTTCATACCTTATATGCTGGCTGAACCACTTGTCTTCAAAGAACTATGAAATTAAAATAAACCCCATTCCCTGTTTTCCATTTCGATTCACCTGAATTAAGTGGCTTAATTCAGAGTTGGAAAACTGCATAGATTACTGAGATCGTCTTTCCTAGCTTATCCGCCATAAAAATTGTCCTTTTGGTTGATTCAGTTATTTCACAAGTGAGGTTATCCCTCATGTTATAAAGGATTGCAGTCTCCTATATTCCAGCTATCTGAACAACGGCTCTAAACTACTCCATACTCAACTGAAAGTGATGGGAACCTCCTCAGGTGACCCAGTCTCTCCGAAACCAGAGGCAGCAGCACAACTGCCATCCACGCGCTCTGTGGGAGGACTGGCTCCCTACCATAGTTTAGACAGAGTGGTGCCATCAAACACGTGTACCCAGCGATGTTAGAAATGTCTCAGGCACCCTGCCAGGCCTCCATCATTGCCACAGAATATGCACCTCTTCCAGGGTTTCTTCTGTGTCATGTCTGTCTGGTCAAGGAGGGTGTGTCAGGGATCCCAGGGCAATTCAAAGGGCACCAGAAATCTGTTTCAGCACTGGAATCGCTCTCTAAATATTTAGATGCCGAAGCATCGCTCAATCCCTGGAATTCCTATTGAAGAAAGTCTCCAGTTAGTCCTAGATGGCTTGGGTCTCCCAGAGCATGGTGGGGAAAGCTGGACTATGGTCTCTGAGGAAGCCAAGGGGACTGTCAGCAGATACCAGGCAAGGTCTACTGTTGGCAGCAAAATGCAATGAGTCTTGCGCAGTATCATTTTTTCCATACACTGTGTTGGCTACTTTAATTTCTTTCTAAAACTGTGGCTGTCCCTTCCCTTTGATGCTGGCCACAACTTTTAAATGGCATCTGTCTCAGATTAAAATAGCCCAGTACCATCCTGTGTTGATTGGCAGCATTGATCTCCCAAGTCTTTGCGTGGTTCACAGCAGAGGGTGAGGAGCTGAGGTTCTACATGTAAATGTGATTGTGGTGTTTGTGAGGCATAAGCCTCTAAACTCAGCAGAAGAACTGAGTCCTCTGCTCCCCAACTGACTGATTTCAGCAGGGTTTGGGTCAGGCACTAATTTTGCATATTTCTCTTAGTCTTCATACCCGTTACCAGGCAGGGTGACTTGACTGCTGCACATCTATTTAATACATGTTTGCTGTATTTAATACATGATTCCTTGCTTTGTTTTTATCATAACATGTACTTGTGGAACCCACACATGTTCTGGGAAGGCTCAAGTCTTAAATGACCTTTTTCTTGAGGCAGAAAAACAATCTGAAAACCCTTTAAATGAACTAAGAATGAAAACACTAACTAAAAAAGTATTGATTGTGTCAGTCTCGGTCACTTGACTCACTAACATCTTTGTCTGGGTTTTACGTTTGTAGAAGTCTGTTGAGCTTGACAGAGCTATTCCAATGTGAAATGAGAGCAATGCAGCGATGAACTAGGCTCTTGATTTACCAGTTATTTTGTCTAAATCCCACTGTTTGGGATTTCCCGTCTTCTGTATGTCTTGCTAAATGGAAAATTTGCTATCACAGTGATGTTCAAGGAGTAGCCTTTGCTTTTCCTGTTAATTGGCTAAACTAGTATATTGGCAATTGTCCAAGAGGCAGTGATAAAATAGAGTATATATAGCATATATCATAAAGTTTACCTGTTATAAATAAAAAGGTCATGACAATTTTCCTTGCTGCTCTTCCCATATGTTTTGCATTTTCTCTCTCAGTATCATGCTCTTCCTTGTTTTCTTTAGAAATATTTTTGCTAGCAGTACTAGCATAACGGAAGCTATTGAAAAAATTTGGGAACATTTAGCTGAAGAAAGAAACTGTTGTCCCAGTAAAAACTACAGAACTAGACACAATGTCATTCATGCACATGTTTTGTATTATATAAAATTGCATGCATCACATTTTTACAATTGAAGAAAATAATTTGAAAAATGAGCCTATGATGGATAACTGAGCTTTTCATCTGTGCCTCCAACTAAGTGCACTTAGCAACCCTACTGTATGATCCCAAAGCAGCTGGAAGACTTCTGAAGATCTTGGACAAGGAGATAGCATCATTCTGCTGTCGTTCTGTACTACAATTATACCCCAATAAACACACTTGCTAATAGCAAAATCTAAGAGAATAGATAAGCTAAGCACCAATGAAATATAACAGATGTTTTGATTTGAAAACCCAGGAAGCTTTATGCTTTGGTAAGGAGAAAATGCTTTAATTTCAGAGTGACCAAAGGAACTGTTTCGTACTGAATCTTTCTTTCTTTTCAGTGACCTTCAGCTTCCTCTCTACCATGTTGCCTAAGGTAATGAGAATGTCAAAGAAACAGGACGATAATTCCTATACTCCCAGGAACTTAATTTGTCCGTTAATCGAGATGCATTTCTTTAAGCTCATAAGGTTACTTCCAGGAAAGACACCTCAGCTAAATAGTTAGCCAGCTAAGCCTGAAACTCCATGGTTCATGAAGGCAGCCCCTCTCCAGCCTACCAGCTATTGGGAATCCCCTTCTGGGACACGTAGCAGTCCCCACACATGGTACGGAGCTGATACCTGCTACCAATTTCCCATCAGGTAGCTATCGCCTTTGAAACTCTCTCTTACCTGCATACAGCATAAAGAAAATGAACTTTTCTGCATAAGTGGAAAACTTTTTGTCTGGCTTCTGCTGGAAACAGAAATGTTTCTTCCATTTACCAAGAAGAAAAGGTGCACATAGTGCACATTCCATACATGCAGTAAGCCTTCTCAAGTGTGTACAGTTCACATAGCAGGCATCAGTGTGTCCTCCATCCTGCTGGGTAATTAAGGTTACAAAGTCATCTGTGAGATGAGCAGAATAATGTGAACCTGGATACACTGCTGCCTTACTACTCCAAAACCCATAATAAGGGTACTTGATATTCACTCAGAAAAGTAGCCTTATGATTCTAGCTTGTATAACTGGCACTGTCTGCCTTTTTTAGCGTCTTTCTCCTGCTTGCACCAGCAGGCTTTCACCTCCTGGTTCATGAACACCTTGTGAGACTGGTTTCCGTTCCTGGTTGGTACTGAGCTGCCTTCCTCCTCACTCTGCTGCACCTCAGGCAGAGCTTTCCCAGGACCAGGGCTGTAAGATGGGAGTCTACCGTGACACAGAAAACCCAGCTTGAGATTGCCTCCTCCTGTACTCCAGATAGTCATTCAGAAACATAGGGCCGGCTATGCTGCCTTCTCTGTCCTTTCTGTGTTGCTCTGCTGGCAAAGGGAAACAAGATCCAATTTCCTCCCTTACTCTTGCAATTCCTGCTTTCCTACAGTGGTCCCCCCAGGCTGGTCATGTCCTTCACCATCCCAGAGTTGGTGTGACAGTGCTGGCACTGCTGTGTCACACACCACGCTGTCTGGGGAGCAGGGTGAAGAAGTGGGTGAAGCAGGGATGTCATCTTCAAATCATCCGCAACCACCTACCTGCAACCCTACAACCAGGTGGACATCTCCCAGACTGAAGATCCTCTCTCAACAGAGACGTGTGCAGCTTGGACCTTTATAAAACCAGACTTTTAGAAGTCTGTGGAGAATGAACAGTGTCAAGTCTGAAACTTAAACCTTGCACTGGCAGTTTTTGTTTCTCCCACCACAAAAGCTTATGTTCTGTGAACAATAGGTCAAACAAATTTTGCATCAAATTTGGGCATATATATGTATTTCACTAAATAAGTACCAGGCAAAACCAAAACTGGTTGTTTCACACAGTGCTGACCTGATGTATTTTCTTTCTCTACGTACCAGTTATCTGAACCTGTCCTCTGTTGTCTCATGAGCTGTTGATGATTACATCTAATACCTTATCTTTTAAACACAGTGTGAAACTAATTACTGCCACCTATATCTCTAGGCACCATGGCTGCAGCTCTGAATATTCTTAGCTCTAGACTGAGAAACCCCACTGACCTCTTACTTTATAAATTCTCCATTTATGTATTTTCTCTGTGCTGTGTCTATTCTTCAGGCACATCTTTTAGACAAGGAAATACCATCAAGGACAGTTGTTTGACCTAAGCCCTAGCCTCCATTTCCCGCTTTCCCAAAATACTTTGTAGCCATAGCTGCACAGGAACAGAATCACAGAATCACAGAATAGTAGGGGTTGGAAGGGACCTCTGTGGGTCATCTAGTCCAACCCTCCTGCCGAAGCAGGGTCACCTACTGCAAGCTGCACAGGACCTTGTCCAGGCGGGTCTTGAATATCTCCAGAGAAGGAGACTCCACAACCTCCCTGGGCAGCCTGTTCCAGTGCTCCGTCACCCTCAGAGGGAAGAAGTTCTTCCTCGTGTTCAGACGGAACTTCCTGTGCCTCAGTTTGTGCCCATTGCCCCTTGTCCTGTCACTGGGCACCACTGGAAAGAGTCTGGCCCCATCCTCCTGACACCCACCCTTCAGATATTTGTAGGCATTTATAAGGTCCCCTCGCAGCCTTCTCTTCTTCAGGCTGAACAAGCCCAGTTCCCTCCACCTCTCCTCGTAGGGGAGATGTTCCAGTCCCCTCATCATCCTCGTAGCCCTCCGCTGGACTCTCTCCAGTAGCTCCTCATCTTTCTTGAACTGGGGAGCCCAGAACTGGACACAGTACTCTAGATGAGGCCTCACTAGGGCAGTGTAGAGGGGAAGGAGAACCTCCCTCGTCCTGCTGGCCACACTCTTCTTGATGCACCCCAGAATCCCATTGGCTTTCTTGGCAGCCAGGGCACACTGCTGGCTCATGGTTAACCTGTCATCCACCAGGACACCCAGGTCCCTCTCCGCAGAGCTGCTCTCCAGCAGGTCCATGCCAAGCCTGTACTAGTGCATGAGGTTGTTCCTCCCCAGGTGCAGGACCCTGCATTTGCCTTTGTTGAACCTCATCAGGTTCCTCTCTGCCCAGCTTTCCAGCCTATCCAGGTCACGCTGAATGGCAGCACAGCCTTCTGGTGTATCTACCACACCTCCCAGTTTGGTGTCGTCAGCAAACTTGCTGAGGGTACATTCTAAATCTTCATCCAGGTCCTCAGAGCAACTACACCAGGAGCAATGCCAGTGACCTCAATAAATCACCTGTGAATGAATCTGATGTCTGGAAGGAAAGGGCCTTTTGTGCCTCTTTTTTTGAGATTTAGTTTTGCTGCTGCAGATTAAGGCTTCAGCCTTCCTCTTTTAGGTACTATACCATATTATTTACTCAGTGTTCATGGACAAGCCCCCCTGAGTGCAAAGGACACCTCTCCCTGTGTTGCAGTGACAGACTGTCTGCAAGGGCTCATGAAAGATGATGCTCTCACACTGTGGCAGCTCCTCAGCAGTATGAGGGGCTGGGGAAGAACCAGAGCCCTCTACCCAGCAGCCTTCTCTTGCAGGAGCTGTTCTCCAAAGCTTCAGTAAAAGAGTGAAAAAGTAAAATACTTTCTGAGTCAGAAAAACTCTCTTCTTTGTCGTTTCTCTCACTAGATTAGCGGTGGACCTTAATGCTTTTCATGAAGTGCACTTTGCATGAGGTGAGACCAAAGATAATGCAAGGCAGAGATCGGAGGTGTTTTGCCTAGGCTAGGTTACAACGCACCAAAAGAAATGATATTTCCACATTTATGGGGTTCAGTGTGTTTCATCCTAGGTCCTTTGAAGTCCTGTCTAATTAAATCCGAGCCATTAACATCAAGATCTTGTGAAGAATAGGAACAGAAGATGGTTCAAAAGGCAAACAGTACACCTTGTTTGAAAGGGATAGGAACAGGATGATCTCGGGGATGACAGAGCTGGCCGTTCGGTTGCTAAAATACAGCAATCACCAGTCAGCAAGATAATCTGCATGCCTCCATAAGAAAAAACAAATAAAAAACAAAAATGTGTAGGAACTGGCATAGATTCATCAGGGGGAAGTTGTGTTAAACTGATCTAATTTCCTACTACAAGAGGGTTTGGGGCTTTGCAGGTAGAGGCGAGGCACTGTTGTCTTACATCTCAGCTTAGAAAGGCTTTTACAGTGTATCACACAGATTCTCATAAGGAAATTGAGGGTATAGGAGGGGTGAAAGACAGATTGGGAAAGCTTCAGCTGGGCCAGAAATGGAAGGACAAACCGTGTGAGGTAGGGTCTTTCTTGTCATTTATGCTATTTGGTGCTTTTGTTAATGCCCTGAACAACAGATAACGGCCGTCATTCAGCAAGCTGCTGGATCTCAGAATGAGAAAGCACATTAAGAGTTGTCAACTGCGCAGAAGGGTGCTGCAGGATGAGATGGGATAATGGATGAAGAAATCCATCAGGAGCAGGACAAGAAGCAAAAACTTTCAGGGAGATGCAGATTAGGTAGCAGGAAAAGCTTTCCAGGACTGGGAATAGCAGGACTGTGGAACAACTTGCCCAGTGAGGCCTTTTTGGAAAGTTCACCGACAAACAAACTGTATGTGGGCTCCCTGCTCCTCCTTTTTTTTCTCTTCTTTCCTTTGTTTTATTTTCTTCCTGTTTCCTCCCTCCCATCCTGCAGGAGTAGACAGCAGCTTCAGGCCTCTTCCAGCTCAATGACGGTACAGAAGCCCAGAGGTGCTGAAGATAACTATTACCTTCAAGAGTGGGAGGAAGTGAGAGAGATTGGAGTGCAAGTTACGGATACATCTGACAGGTATCGTCACCCTGAGGGGATTAGCAAAAGACATTTAATTTTCACTTATCAACAACAAGCTTGCCCTACAGGGAAACACAGGAGTCCATCTCAGACCCCACCATTTAATTGCTTTGAGCTATCCATCCAGCGCTGCCTTTCACCTCCACAGCCTCCAAGGGTGCCCCTGCCTCACACATGCACTCAGGCTCCCAGATGTTGCCTACAGCAGGGAAGTACAATGCCAAGTGACTCAGGGTGACCTCTCTTCTGATATCCTAATGAAGACACGGCCCCTGGGAATCTCTGTCTGGAGGAGCTCAGCATTGCCACCCCTCTGCGCATAGTGGGTTACCCAGGGACCCCCTCACCACCTCCCCTCCACCACAGCCCGGCAGCGCAGGGACCAGAGGGCAAGCGCTGCCCTTCCTCACGCGAGGAGGGAAGGGAGGTTCAGCGCATTTGAAACTGTTCTCTTTTTGCAAATGTTCTTCTTCGGAGAGAGTGATTTCCAGCTCCCTTGGGACAGTCACCCGTCCCATAGTGGTGGAGGTAACAACTGGCAGAACAGACAAGCAGAGCCACCCCACTTCCCATGCTTCCAGCCGTGCCCTGCTGTGACTTGTTTCCACGGGACCACGGGAACTGCAGTAACACCCTGACAAGAGCTGACACAAATGTTACACCATAGGGCACTGTTTGCATTTCCTCTGACAAAATATTTTGTGTTCTCATCCTCCTGAGTCGCAGCACAGGAAACTTGGCATAGCATTACCGTGGATTGTTGGGAACAGATTTGTTTCTTACTCTTTGGAGAAGGCATGAGCCACCTAGCTAAAATGCACTTTACACCACACTGCAAAAAAAAGCCAGTGCAAAACTTGCCAAAGCATATTTAAATCTGGCTTTATCATCCATCCCTGCTATTTCCTATGGATTAAATCATACTTTAAATGCATTGGGTGGAGATGGTTCCGAGGTGCACGAGCCCGAGAAATGCTCAGGGAACAAACTTTGCTTCCTGAGGATGCAGAACCCTGTAGAGTAAATGGCCAAGCCACAATTCCGATTCACTGATTTGCTATAGGTCAAAGAGAAGTTAATTGTGTGACACCGCGCAGGATGTATCATCATTACCATTATTCATGTTTATTGTGCTAGTGTCTTAAGACCAGCCATGGATGGATCCTTGTTGTACAGATTAGCTGACGGTCTCTGACCCATGGAAGCTACAGTTCAATAACTAGAGAAAGGGTTGGGAAAGGCGACTAATAAATGCAAGCAGAAACATTCATGCATCGTATTGCTCTCAGAGTGCCTTACTTCATTTCTGTCTCTGCATGGGTAGGTTAAATAAGCATGGGTAAGATAAATGGAAAAGTGAATGCAGGATAGATGAGGAAGAGCAGACAAGACAAGAGTAATAAAGGAAAAATACACTTTTTTAAAATGAGTTTCTCTTTGACCCAGAACCCCTATGCTTTTGCCAGATCTAGAATCCAACCCATATGTTTGCACACGCTTTCTGCAGTCACTGCCCCATCCACCTGGGGAGGGCTTGAGGAATTTGTTGCGTGAGAGATGCAGGTTGTCTGTCAGCCACGCAGGTCTGTAAGTTGTTCTGCCTGTTTATGTCTTTCATCCAGCCACAGGAACACAACTCCTAGTTTGATTTCTATTACTGGCAAGTATCCATCTGCCAGTCCCATCTGTTCTGCTTAGCCTGCCTGACATACACAGCAGACTCAGTCCTGAGGGCAGGCTGACAAGGGGCTGGTGCACACTTGCATTTCCTACCAGTGACTGAAATGTATATACCGGCATTTTCTGCGGATGGAAAATGGGAGAGTACCCAAATGTCAGGGAGAGGCTTGACGTCAATCCTTCTAAAAGTCGGTACTTCACAGACAAGATGGCAGCCCCGTTTGGACCTTTTTATATTTCTACCCCTAATCCTGCCTCCAAGACAGGTCTCCTACTGTCATGTCTGGGAACCGTTGGGGTATTTCCAAGTTCTCTTCTCTGCCATCTGGGCATGTTCAGTGGCTTTCCTCCCTTCTACTTCTTGGGTGCAAAGGACATGACAGCAATCCATATGTGTATTCAGCAACTTTAAGTTTCAACATTTATCAGCTTCCATATGCTTGGATAATTCAGTGTCTCTTGACCTTTGCTTCTAAATCAGATACCAGATGATCTGTTCATATAGAATATTTATTCCTGATCCTTAGGTCACTTGTGAAGTGGTGGTGCCCAGTGCTCCCACACTGTCTTTAACCATTGCATAAGCAGCTGTATCTTGAAGGGCTGCAAGTGACCTGGAGAAGTCCCCTCAGCCAGTAAAACCACTGCTACTGAGACCTGAGAAATGTCACATCTAACCGTTACAGTTGTATAAGGGCAGTACTGAGGAGCCCGACAATGGACCACCAAGTAGAAAAATTATGTCTCTCATCAGCTGAGGTGTGCACAAGATACTCAGAGTATTGTGTGGATGAAACTGAGTGGATGGGGCAATATCCAAATATAATATCCAGTGGTATGACACTAACAGAATAAAGGTATGACTAGTGTTTGTAATGTTCATATGAGCTAAATGTATGGATATCTAGCCAATTAAAGCAAAGTAAAGTAAGTGCGTGACAGAAGATGGCAACCAAAGAGAACACATGATGCCATGTAGAGAGGAAAGATTAGAAATGCTTATAAAGGAAAGCCTTGCTTTGAGTGTAGGTTGCTGGACAGCCAGTCCCTACCCTGTGCTGCCTGATTACTGGCGCAATGTCTGCCTGTAGCTTTTTCGCTTCGTGCCTTGGTATGGAAACCTGCCAATGAACCCTGCGTTCAGTTGGACTGGGCAGTTTGTGGAGGCCAAGTCCCGGGTTAAGATTAGGGGCACCCTCTGCACTAGCTGACTGTGGCCAGGTCGGAGCATCCCCAGCACAGAGTGCTGCATGCTGCCTGCAAGCCCCTGACCCTCCTGCTCTGGGAAAGACTGCCCAGAGCCCAGGGGCTGTAAAACCTGCCAGCCAAAACTTCTCAAGAACCCCCAGTTTTGGTTCCACCCTCATAACTCTGCTCATGGCTAGCTCCATAGATCCATCTGCTGTGTTCCCTGCCCTCTGCTCTGCAGCGTAGCAGCTCTACACACAGATTCTAGTAAGGTTGCAGCTAAATGACACCTTATATCCATACATCACGTTTTCCTTCCCATACTCAGTGTAATGTGGTTTCTTTTAAAGGACTGGGCTGTCTTGAAGATACCAGTTTAGTTAAAGTAATGTATAAAAAACGTATAAAAACCAGGCAGTTTTCCTAGTAAGATTTGGCACCTGATAGCAACTCTGAACATAAGTTCCCCTCTGTGGTAGACTAGCAGGGCTGTATCCCTGGGTTCCACATAAAAATTTGCACAACTCATTGTATTAATCAGTTTTTTGCAGGTCATGACTGCTTCCACACCTTTTCACTTGTCACACAGGAAAACATATGGCTCTTATGCATTCTTGCTTTGTATTTTCCAAATTAATGTGTGGATCCCATTGCCACACCACTTGCAAGCTGTTGTTTATTAAAGCAGTGAGACACAGGTGTTTCGTCCCCCTTTGTGCCAGCGTAGGCAAGCGAACATGCAGAGATGGAGTCCATTTCATGCTTCACTGCGTTCTGACCTGTAAGGTCCCTGGGTTTTGTGTGATGTCCATGGACATGTGCAACAAGCTTGCTGACTAGAGGAAAAAAATCCCCCTTCTTGTGGGTGAGTTCTGCAAGGTAATTAAAGTTGGTCAGATGCACATTAAAAACATCCTGCGGCTCTGCATCCCTGTAATTTGTGGCTGGCGGGCAATCACAGAGGAAGCAGTCAACGAGTCCGTGTCTTCTCAAGGCACTGTGCCTCCAGAAAGGCCTGGCAAGTGAGGAACAGCCAAAGGAGAGCAAGATAGCATTCATAGGAACACCAGGCAGAAGCACCCATGTTGCTCCGTCATGTCTGCTCTTTGCAGATCATTGGGTTCAGTAGGTTTTCAAAGGCTAGAGCTTTTCTTTTCTTTGCCAGGGGCAAATCTTCACTTTGCTGAGGTAAATATGTGGCAGCAGTGGTTCAGAATGAAATCTGTGGGATTTGATGTGTTTCGCCTTTCTCGCGGGCTCCCTAAGGTCCATAACAGTGATTGTATTGAGGAAACCATCAGAGTCTGCAGTGCTGCATCGAAAATGCCCATTAAGCAGCACAGAGAGAAAGAAGAGGGAATGCACTTGGGGAAAAGGCCTGTGGAGAAGGATGCAAGACGAAATAAGTTACCTCTCTGATGGCCTTCAGTGTTTCCAACTCAGATGTCACATTCTGCCCATTCTGGACAGGGTGTACCACAGGGAAGGAAACCCAGCTCTAGTGGCTGTAACGTATTTTCTATGGTTTCACAAGGTATTTTGCCTCAGTTGGTCTGGTTTTTATACAATAGCCTGTCAAACGGAGTCATTCCGTTGTTCTTTCCAACAGTTCTGAAGTACAGCATGTGTTGATTATCTCATTTGGATGAATCTGAGTTCATTTATAAGTTGCTTTGTTTTGACATTTTTTTTCCATTTCTTTGTTCCTCCCTTCTCTGTCTAAAGTGCACAAAATTGTTTGTAGAGGGAAAAACACATAAACAGTGTGATTCAGTACAATAAAGAACAGCTTGTTAAAAATGTGCTTTTGGTGTATGTGGAATTGAAGCTTTTCCTCTTTCTATCACGCCTTGGTACAGAAAATATTAGCTGAGGTTGCTCTGGGACTTCCATTAGAAAACCCGCTTTTCTTCTGCCCGTAAAATTCTTAGTTTCAGTTGAAATGATGTGTATTTTCCTTTAAGCTGAAGACAACATTCTACAAAAGTTTGAATCAAACTCATACACCTATTTTTTAGTTTTATGGAACTTATCAGAAACAAATCTTTCTGTGATGATTAGCCATGGGATGGAAAATCTCTTTATTCTTTTTTTTTTCCTTTCTTCTTTTTATCCAGCTCAAAGGAAGGCAATGAGAGCTTTGCTATCTTTCCACAGAAACAGAACCAAATCCCTTCCCTTCAGCTGACAAATTGCGTGTGACTCATTCTTTTGAGCCAGACCACCCTGCAAATGTGGGCTGCCATCAAAGTTGGCTTTAACTCATGAAGAGTTGAAGTGACTGAACATCTGTTTAGTAGGCACAGTTGTATGCATTCACTGAACATCAACCTACATGTCTGGGGCTACAAACTGACATAAATACATCTAATGAATGTTAATTATGAGGTAGTGTTTCATTCTGGAGATCTATCACCGCATAAGCTTCCTTAAAAGAGTACAACTGTCTCAGCATTGAGACTGATGTGTTGGGGCCTGCTTCTATGGCTTCACTCGCCCGGGCAAACTGCAGAAGCAAGAATGCTTTGAATAAATAATTCAAAGCCGACACTCTGAATAACAAATAAATAATGGTGTGCTAGTAGGGATGCAGTTCTGATGAGCAGCTTAGGAACCACCCAGCTGCTGGGAATGGTTTGCATGAAGGGGAGGGGTGCCATGCTGAGGCCGAGGACAGATCTTGGGGCTGGGGAGGGAGGAATGGGGGCTCTGGAGTCCCCGTCACCCCCTGCGTCCTCCATCTCCCCACGTTCCAGGTGCTCGTGCTTCCCAGGCAGCAGGACGAAGGGCGAGGCGTTTGCCCTGAGCCACAGGAACAGGGATGGGGAGCCCGGGCTGGACGGGCAGTGGTGGATGGGGTGGTGGGTGGAGTCACCAAGGGCTGGGAGGCTGCCCTGTGGTCGTGGCACTGTCTGTGGGTGTAGGCACGGTCCTGTCTCCTCGCCGTGCCCATCCTTCTCCCTCTGCAGCTTGGCCGGGCTGGGGAGAGGGGAGCGGATCTCCCTTTGCTGCAGAGCAGCCATCATAGGTTTTCTTTGCAGGGGAGAAGATGGCTTATGTGTCAGATCTGGAGGGGGAGGCTACAGGCTGGGGTGCAGAGCATCAGGACAGGCCAGAGCAGGCAGCAGATGTGAGCAGCGGAGGAAGGGATTCATGCATACATAAAAGAAAGGGGAACATGAACTAAAAATATTACAGACCACTGCTACAGAGAAAGTATTTCAGGGCCTTCTGTTCTTTCTTTATATAGAAAAAAGGAAATGGGGACAGACTCTGGAAATAACAGGCCACATCTTCCTGAAGAAGGAATCCATTTCCAGCCGAATGAAACGTGTGGTTGTGCTGCTGCAGGAGCTCCCGAAGGTCAGGGGTACCTCAGGATTCAAACAGGGGACAGAATTCTGCACAGCAGTCAAGTGGTTTATAGGGAACCTCTGTCCTGCTAATGAGCAGACATCTCAGAAATGTCACAGAAAAGCTTGCTGTCATGAGATTTTCATCTCAATTTGCAGACACAAGAGGCTGAGGTGTTTTATAGATAGATTTCGAAAGAACATCTGATGTTTGGATGCTTATGTATATATAGCCTTCTCCAGCTGGGGCTTTACCCTTCTCCAGCAGAAACACTAGCATGAGGAACAGCTTTTGCCGCTGCAGATATGCGAGGAAAGCAAACACGATCAGATTCATCAAGCTGTTCCCTTAGCGCGGCATGAACTTTAGCTTTAGAGTTTCTGTGAAGAGAATTGATCAGTCAGTCTCTAGAAGACAGAAACCCTTAGGTAATTAGGAAGATGGCATTATTCAGAAGCCTTTGCTTTTAGTACCCTTTAACGAACTGTTGGGTTTGGGTAATTATAGTCCTTGGGGGACAGGTTTCAGTGACTGACAGCCCCCAGCGATGCTTAGGCCTCATCGTCCCAGCTGCACAGAGAAGTGAAACCACACACAGAAGCAGTTTTTATTTGAATTTGCAGCAGCAGGGATTTGTGTGTGTGTGTGCTTGTGTGCACGTCAGGTTTTTTTCAGGTTTATCGGTTCCAAATATAAGAGATAAGTTGTGTCCACAACATTTCCCTTACACCAGCACCAACACCACTTTTGGAGACCATGAGCAATTAATGTACTGTGATATTTTAACTCCTTTTTTACTGATAAGTTGCTCTGAAAACTCACCGAGCTGAGTGCAAAATCCATTAACTTGTATGCACCATGAGTACAGAATATGAACAGAAGTACAGGCTTTTATTCACCTGTTTAAAGAAAGGAAAAACATTTGCTAAAATTAATGGATGTGTGCAATTATGCAAGACTCCTGTATATGAGAAAATGTGGAACTATTAACATTAACATGTCTCTCAGCACAGTACGTAGGGCTAGAAATAAAGTGTTAATGGATGATGCTGCTCTGTAGTTTACTGCAAAGAATTTTCATTTGGGGCAGAACCAGCTACACTTCTTGTTCTGAATAGCCCAAGATATTTCAGTATTTCTGGAATTTTCCACATCACTTTTCTGTGAAAGAACTGGGAGTTTCCACGTATTTTCTGCCGAGTTATTTGGTGTTATTCTTTTTCTTTTTATTTTAATCTGAATTCCGAATTTCCTGGATTCCAAATGTCTTTCTGACAGAAGATATTACCCATCAGGTTACTGATGTGTATCTCTAACCTGAACACCACATTAAGTAAGGAGATTGATTGGATTATCAACTCTTCATTAGGCTTTCTCTTCTCATTTTAAACTAACATCTGTGTTTTCTTATTTAAGATTTTATAATGCCATAAATAGTGCAGGGTAATTTCTTACCACGAAGTTTTAGATGGAAAGATTACAATTAATTGAGAGCTGCCTCTGGAGCCATTTTGAGATGTTCTTTTTTATGCTAAACTATTTGACTAAGCAGTCATCCAAGTGAGAACCAAGGACTCAGATTCATAAAACAAGGGCAAAAAATGCCTCAGAAATGAAGTCTGTGGAGAGGTGGAATGCTTGTGGAGGTGCCTCACAGGCTTTAATTATGTATGGGCATGGCGTAGGGATGCATCATCCAGAGGTAGCTCTGATCAAATGAGCCTAAACCCTGGGAAAAATTCAGCCACGTGAGTAAGCTATATTAGCTTTAGCAAAACAACTGGCTGGGAGGGCAGCACTGGGCTGTGTGAACGCACCCCAAAGATGCACCCTGAGACAGCATGGAGATCAGGGACATGAGGCTTAACCTTTTAAGGGAACGAGGAATTTGATCTGAAGATAATATTTCAGGTGAAATACCCTTTCAGCAGTTAGGGTGAACGACGGCTGTCACACATCCAGCCTTACACAAGTGCCAAACTTTCAGTCCATACATAGGGACCATATGAAGATTTCTCTCTCTCTATGACCTCCCTGCTTCACGTAGGGCAGCCTACCTTTCCTGTGCTGCAGAACACAAACTCTTCCCACCCAAGACGATTTCATCAGATTAACAGCCATCAGTACTGCCCAGCCAAACACCTCGGTGCTCCCTGTAGCAGTCCTGACCATGCAGCGTAGGAACGATGTATTATAGAAAGCTGCTGATGAGCCCAGGGACTTGCATCTGCTCAGTGCTCAGCTTCCCACAGTACCATTTTCTCTGCATCCATTTATCCCTTAATTAGTGTGATGCCACATGAAAGCCCATACTCTCCCACATTTTCTCTCCTCATTGAAGATGTTCCCAGTGTATTTAAGTCCTTCTTACAAACACAGCACAGCAATGCATGTTTTCATTTGCTCCCCTTGAATGGTATAAGCACGAACAAGGGATGCTGGTTTGAAGGGTGACAAAGGACCAGGAATGGATGCTGTAGCAAATGGCCAGTAGCATTTAGGCTCACAAGCAAGTGGCAGTTATTTGAACCTGATGGTTTCTGACCTTCTGAGGCTGTCAAACACCGGGGTCATATTACGATGCAGGTATAGCTACAAAAATTTTGTATGCATACGATGGTTCCTCATGATGTTGTGTATGGTGATGCACACTGTGGTGCTCAGAGGGCATCCTTGTGGTCATTTGAACCACCAGAAAAGGCACAGGACATCAGGAAAGAGGCAAAACAAACTAGCAGAAGGTACCATGTGGGCAGAGCACAGGTAGCGTGCATGGCCCCTCACGGGCAGCAGAACATGAAACAGAGGAGTGGGTACCTGTGCAGGTACACCACAGCCTGGCTGCTCACACGCATGGACAAGCAGTGAGAAAGGTTCTTCCGAAATGAAGAGAGACGTGAAGTGGCAGTCTGAGTTTTAGTCAGCTTGCCCTTGCCCACCGAAGCTCACAGCCACGGCAAGAGCAGACTCTGTGACGTGCCGTGGGGTAGGAGCAAAGCTGTGTCCTTTTTGGCTTTGCGTTGCTAGCCAGAAGGTGCATGAGGGCTCATGCCATTGCGGAAGGTGGTGGAGCTCAGCCAAAACAGGCCTTGAGTGCTAGTGATGCACAGCCACCTTATGTATAAAATAAACTTTCTGTTGTCTAATCTTCCTAGCACAGGGCAGGATGGAGAGGAGGCAAGCAGTGAGGTAAGGGGGGCAGGGGAGAGAAAGAAAGAGAAAGGACAGTGCAGGAGAGAAAAAAAAAACCCAAAGAGTAACTGGATAGTCACCCAGGATACACAGAGGGGAGAGAGAGGCAGTCCCAGGAGTCCCACTGGGTCTGCCTGGTGTCTTAGCTGCCATCTGAACCCACAGTTGGATCCTTCCTCCCCTAAGCAGAAGAGATCAGCTCCACCTTGATGCCAGCACTTTTCCCTAGGTCAGGAGAAAATAAGAATTAATTCTTCAGCTGCCAGGCCCTGCCTGAGATTGTTAGCTGCTCTGATTGCTGTGAGGCATAGAGGCAAGTGCTCAAGCCTGCTCCTGTTCCAGGGAAACTCCCACTGCTGAGATTACCCAAGCCTGCATGATGCGTAAGATCTGAGGAAGCCCAGTGGATCTCCCTGATGAGTAATTTTGTTCATTTGTTTGTACAGATGCTAGCAAAAACCTTAAAACCTTAGTGTGGGATCTCTGGTTGCGGCACTGTCTGGTTTAAGAGGCTTCCTCACTTGCATGTAAATTTGGTTGTTTGCTTCTGGTTTTCTGTAACCATCCTTTCAGCTGATCCCACAACTGCAACAAACAACCAGTGCTAGACCAGTGAAAGCTAAGCTCCTAACAGTGCTGTACAACTTGTTGGAAATGTGATGCCCCACAGGAATTTGACATCCCATTTCAGAATGCCAATGCTGAAATGCATGAATATTTCTCTGAACAATTATTCCAAGTCTCACCTGACTCCTATTCACAGTGTCTCAGATCTAGACCACTGAAAAATGTTCTCTGTCCCACCACACAGATGGTGTTCCTACTGCCTGTGTTAAAAGACCTAGCAGTGATGTTCAAAGTTGAAACAGCTCCCTTAGCTTTTGCTCATGGCCCAGTCAACACTAGAAGGTGGAAGAAACCTTCCTGCTACAAACTGTATGCTGACCCTAGATGCACTTAACAGGACTACCAGGATGTCTTCACTTGTGAACTGTCACCAAAAGTGATGTGATTTATGTCTTACTGCTTGTGTG
Source organism: Opisthocomus hoazin (assembly GCF_030867145.1). Lineage (NCBI taxonomy): Eukaryota > Metazoa > Chordata > Aves > Opisthocomiformes > Opisthocomidae > Opisthocomus > Opisthocomus hoazin. The sequence continues at coordinate 6,644,158 of NC_134415.1, read as the reverse complement.
GAAAATGGTTCTAAAAACTTTCTCTTTTTTGGTATTGTCTTTTTGTCAGTGGTTCGCTTTTCAGACAGTTCTTAAGCCGTCTGGGGGTCACCTTGTGCATGGCTCCCAGAGGTGGAGCGAGACCGCTTGGGTGCACCTTCAGAAGAAACGTCCACGCTGCACGAGAAGCAGATGCATTTAGCTCATTCAGGCATGCAGCACAACAGGCAGGACCGATACCTCTCCAGCTTAAGCGGGCAATCTTGTTCCACTCATCAGAAGATGGACCAGCAGTTTATCCAACAACACTGATTCTTCCATAGGCTATCAAATCGTGGTGTCTACATACTTAGCAAACAGTGAATTAAAAGGTAGTAGATCAATAAATACAGTGATTTCAGTTGACATGGAGACCTGGATAGCGTTCAAAAGATCTTGAAGAACAAACATGTATATAAGGAGAGAAATATCGGGCAAGAAAAACAAGGGGTTTACTGTTACTAAATGGACTCTAGCTGTTGCTGCTGTTTTTACAGCAAATGATGGGAAGTGTGAAATTAATTTAGAAGACAGTACTTTCCTTGTCTGGATTAAAGCTGCACTATCTCTGTCAACTTCCCTCATCAGCTTTTTGAGAAGCAAGGAGTTTCTTGTTAATCAAACCCTGGAGGAGTGAGTTTCCAAAAACCACATTTGCAATTATCTTAAGCATGCTATGCTGCAAATCCTATCCCCCAGCCAACTCATCTGCGTATCTAAATGCCATTTTCTGTCTCTTCTGTACAAAACCAGGCCTGGACAGGCAGAAGTAGGAGAGGAGGGATGCTGTTAAGGCGATCTCTCTCAGCCCATCCATAAAACAGCAGCCACTGGTGTGGGTGCTGTTGGTGGAGGGGAGGAAGCAGTAGGGTTGGCCTGCAAGCTGCAGGGCGTACAGAAGGAATTTGATTTTGCAGATGGTGGTCTGAGCCAGTATCCCTCTCTCTGGTCACCATTCTGGAGCCCCTCAAGGGCTCATGCGGAGCAGCTGAGGGGCTGCAGCCTTGCTGTGATGTATGCAGGCACCAGTGCAAGCTGGCAGCATGGGGATGGAACAGGCAGAGCTTCAGGGAGCAGCGAGGAAGCAGGTGAAAGAACCTGGAGAGTCTCCAGAAGGCCTGGTGCTCCTCAAGGGCCATGGTCCTGTTGTGAGACATTTGGGGTTTGGGGGCTCCCAATGCCAGGGCAATGGCTTGCCACACGCTGGAGTCAATTCCAACAGCCATGAGCAGCACCACACTGCTAAAGTTTAGCTGTCCTAACCCCCCCCTTTTCTAGCTTCCCAGTGCTATGGGTGCTCTACCACCGCTGTCCCACTTGTGCCCTGCCTGAACGCTGTTTGCACGGTGCCCTGCATTTCACTGGAGCGCCCATGCCTGCTTATGACCCCACCCGTGATTCCTGCTGGCTTCCCTGCAGCCAGCCTTGCTTTCACCTCCACCTCCTGCCGCCACAAGCCCCTAAGTGAATCTACTGGAGCCAAGCTCTGCTTCTTTGGAGGGTCCTCCTGTCCCACGATGACTATAAGCACAGTGGCTCCTCCTGTGTGCCCCACAAATGTTGTCCATTTCTTCTTCAAAACCAGATGTTTTTTTCCCAAAGTCTTCCTTTATTCTCTTTGCTACTATTTATTCACCTATTCTGCATTTAGAAGAGGAGACAGCAGAGGAATACAACTGCATTTGAAAGTCTGTGCAGTGTTATGAACTAGACCCAAAGCATACAAGAAATGCCCTCTTCTCTTTCCACCATTGCATGAAATCTCCACTAAATTTTTTTAGGAAGCATGTAGTACCTCCAATTTTAGCATTTTAGGCTCGTACAAAGACCTTTAACACCACTCAACTAGAAAAGAAAAGAATCAGTCTCCATGGAAGCCATCTTTGTCTGCCTTGTTCCTCCTATCTTCTTGAATTTCAACAGCATAAAATAGTCTCCCTTCCTATGCTTCAGATTCCACACATCAATTCCCCTCCATGATGTTTCAGACAGAAGAAAAGACTGTGAATTCTGGGTTTTAAACTTCAAGACTCTCTCGAGCACAGGCAAAGTTGCCATTCTGTTTTATGCTATATGGAATTGTAGTTAAATGTGATTGTGCATACATATTTCCTGTATTGCTGTTATGCAAAATATCAGCAGAAAAGTTTTGCTCCTTTTTGTCATTTTTCAAGTCTATTCTAGCATCCAAATTGATGAAAATCCTGTTTTGATTCACAGAAGATTGACTTGAGTTGGGATCAATATTATTAACACCATAGACTCTTTCATCTCTCCAGGGAGAAAAGGAGGCTTCATTTACCTCAACATCAGTCCGGTCTACTGAAGAAAGGCTTTTTTAAAAAAATCATCTTGCTGCTTCTCTGTTCGGGGTCTTCTTATAACTCTTGTGGTCCAGACCACGGGGAAGCACAAAATCCCTTCACCTCTTCCAACATTGTCAGTCACTCACCATTACTACCTTCCTGCGCAGACAGACTCTGGTCTTCACTATAAAGCTGCCTTATTAGATGTTGTGCAGATGAGGCACTGAGCACATCAGCAGTGTGTACATCAGCAGACACATCTCACCATTAACTTGATAAAACCCTCCAAAAGAACAGCACATTATATTTAAATAAAACTCTGCTGCAACAGAGCAGTTCCAGCAAGAGAGGGCTGTCTTTTGGCCTTGTATCTGTATGTGGTTGTATACATCACCAGGTCCTGCTGCTGAAGTGAGCAGTGATAAAAGATTTATTTTGAGACAGTACATTACCTTGAATAGCATCACAGTCCTGGGTACTAGTGACAAATGAATAATTGAAGTACTTTTTCTGCCAATAGCCTTCATATTTGTCTATTGTAGCTCCTGCCAACAAGTTTCTGAACTAGTGTTTGTGTTTCTAGGGCATGAATTTACATAGAGTATGAATAGATATTATTTACTATGGGTTGTTTTTTTTTGCAGATGCAATACTTTTTTATACTTTTTGTTTCTTAAACCGTATTCCTCAGAAGCCAGAAAGCAAGCAAGCAGTCCTTGCATTGATTTTTAAACTGATGAATGCAAAGTGGCAAAGCTGATCAGTCCTACAACTCCACAGTAAATCTTCTTTGGAGTTTAGAACTTAATATGCTTACACAAGTGGTCTGCCCCTTTTGTATGCAAACCAGCAGCTAACTTGCACACAAGAAGGAAGCAACTCCTGTTTCAGAGAGGTTACATTTACAGGTCTGTGCTGGTAAACTTCTGTATAGATCCTGTTATCACCCAGCCTGTGCGCTGAATGAAGACCAAAAGGCAAATGACTGTTTAATTAAAGACCAGACATAGCTATTCTGGGGTGCTGTAGGAGTTTAACCGCACCACCACTACTGACCAGTGCCTGCACAGTATCTGCACCGTCTGCCGCATAACCTGGCTGTGGCTGTGCGATGGAGACTGGGGGCCTGGATCATAAGGCGGAGGCAGAAGAAAAAGATTAAGACCAACTGTACCTTGGCCTATTTCCCATCTCTTTCTGAAGAGATTTATTCCTTGGAGGAAAGCAGGGACAAGCAGTCCTCACTTGAGGGGACGAACCTTGGCAAGGCCAAAGAACAGGTTTGGGAAGCCACTGTGTGCCCATGCCACATCATGTGCAGTCTGCACAAGAACTGTCTGAGCTTCGGTCCTTAATAATTGAGACAGACAGAGACAGGGTTTTTAGAAATTAGTCTGACATATCACATTCCCTTGGCAATGACCAGTGCCAAGTCACATTGACTTCCACTGTTTCCTTCCCAGTCCAGACCTTACCCCAAGGTTGTCTCAAGGTTGTCAGGAACCACGCTTCTCACTTCTCCTGGCCTGAAGAGCTGATCTGTGTTGATGTTTGTTTGTGAAATTACTTCCTCCCTGGTTACCGCTGTCCTCGTGGAAGGGTGTCATATTTATTTTTATTGAAAATTATTGGCTAAAAATCACCATATTGTTTGGACACCTGCATTCATTGCTGGCTATCGCTTTGTGTTGTATATCCCTCAATGACTTCACCACTGACTTCCAAACCTGCAACACTGCCTTTCTGCTTCCTGCTCCTGGACCACCAGCTTCTAGTTTCTGGTCCGTTTCAATCACCCTCTGTCCCTTTCCCTCATATTCACCCTGAGCCCCCAAAATTTCAGTCCTCCAACCAAATCCCAAAACAGACTAGAAGCAGCTCCGCAGGAGACAGGCCATGGACCACCCCACAGGGATGGAGTGGGCGAGTGGCTGTCACTGAGCGGAAATATCACCCTGAACGGTCAGACAGCAATACGGTCCGGTGAGGAGAAGCTATGTGAAAATTTGTGTTAAAATCTGATCCTAACCAAGGCTGTCTGCAGTACACAAGTCTTGACTCCTCCCAAAGGCTTTTATTACACATTTCTTCATTGCTGGGAGAGTTGCTAGGTCAGGAGATCATGAGACGTCTGCTTTGCCTGCCTAGATCTGCAGAGCTTTCCAGGCTGTTCTGCAGCTGCATTGTCTCACTCATGTCCCCTGGATTTTTTTTTCAATATGAATTCTGATTACACATAAAACAGCACACTATTAATAGACAAACACTGATGAAAAAAGAAATCAAAACATTAGTGGAGCTGACTGTACTGCACATTGATTTCAAAATCAAATTTTATAGGACAGCAGATTTGTGCAAGTCTCTTACTCCAATTAGGCTTCCAGCTACAGCAAGTGCTGTCAGCCAAAAAGAAATGTGTTAACAGTTCAGCAAATGCTGAATCACAGTGGACACCTTATAACTAGCCTATCTCCTTCCAACGTACATAAATTGGCTGTTGTCATTTTTCCTGCAGTGATGGGTGACATAATATACTAACATCAAGACACAGCTGTAAGAAAGTCCAACTGAGAAGAACACAATCTTAGTAAGTGTTAGATTTGAGGAGGGATTTATAAAACTGCTGCAGCAAATTCATTCACCATCCTCATTCAGTCATTACGCACAGAGAAAAGCACGTCACCAAGTATAGCGATGCCTCAGCCTCCTCAGCCGTGCCTGAAGACAGAGAATAACCCAGTCTGCAGGCCAGTGCCATGCATTAGTCACCAGGCACCCTTACCTTTGAACTGTAGATCTAAGCTCCCTTTTTAAAAGCAAAGGAGAAGAACAGTAACTGAAAATGAGCAATGCTGCAAGCATTTCAATCCACCTGGCACCACAGACCTCAGCCCAACTGCAGACAGTTAAATAGAACGGTGTATTTGCTACATAAATATGGTCAACTAGGAGTGCCATCCAGAGCAAAGGAGTAGTGCTTCATACTTGTCTTAGGCCTTCAACACTGCCGTTGTCGCAGGGTTTCAATTTGTAAGAGCTAAGGCACAGAGCAACTAAGTACCAAGAACGTGTTGGAGCTGAGGCAAGTTTCAGCCCTAAAGCTTGCGCTGGTAAGAAGAGGAACAGAGTTCACATTCAGACCATCTCCTTTAGGTCTCTGATCTAAACTCTGACGCTGGCCACTGGCAACAGAGAAAAACTAATGTTTAATGTCTCTGTCTGCCTTGTGTAAGAGATGAGGCAAAGTGTTTTTTCCTTCTGTGCAGAGGCTGCTTCTGTCAGAAGAGCCCTGTTATGTGGCAGTGTGACCTGGTCTATCCCTCTCCCTGGTGAAGGATGACATGGCTGCACCATCTATCCCGGAAAGTCTCGCTCACCGGGGCATGGGAGGGCAAGCACCGCTGCAGCCCAGCTACCTGTGTCCCCCTCCTCGCAGGCCACCACACAGCGTAAGCCCAGTCACCTCCTAAACTACATTTTAAACCAGCTCAGTCTTTGGCCTTCCTATTTCTGAAAGTCCACCACAGATTTTCACTGCTCTGATTTCATAAGAACATTCTTGTTTCCCAACCAAGTATATTGCTGACTGAGAAACAGTCATCTTGACCAGCAGGTACCAGCCAGGCTCACATGGTTCCCCTGCCCTTAGTTAGTGCAAAATGCCAGGGACTGCTGGAAAAGGGATGATAACAGTGCTGTGATGCCCTACAACAGGACTGCTCACAGACCTCTGAAAAAAGGAACCTTTTGCCAGGGCTCAGCTGCAGGTATTGCAAGGCAGCAGGGTAGGTAGTGTGGACTCCCGGGGGGTTGGGACACGGTGTGACATGTTCTGGAAAGGACAGGGGAAAGCTCTTTCCACCTTTATCTTCTTTACACATCCGTTCAGGAATCTGGCTATGAAGCTGCAGATCACTGCATCTGTTAACACAGCTGGAGAGAAGAAAAAGATACATTAAATTCCTGTTAAACTGACAAAGCAGCAGAGGCTCTGCCTCTGCTGAGAGTCTGGAACAAAACTTGAAGCTACCCTATCCTCCATGCAAACAGTAAAATCATGGACAGGATCCGGATCCCCTCTTCCCTCGCTTTTACCTAGGACTGCTGCTGGGAAGCTCAGTTGTGCTGCTGCTCACTGTTTACTTCAGAGACCTGCATGATATCCAGACTGTTTTTAAAGGCTCAAAATAGGCCACAGCTTGGCCAAAAATCTAAATTAAAACTCTGTTTCCAAGGTTTTGGCCAGAAACTTCAGCCGTCACGGCTGCAGGCTGGAGAGCCGGGCGCGCAGCTGTGCACGGCTTCCCACGTCCAGGGCCGGAACATTTTAATTGGGAAAGTGTGGGGAAAGCTAGAGGACCAGGAACCCGTTAAGGAAGATGAAGGCTTGAGGATGCTGGGAGGATCTGGGGGTTTCCTTTGACAGAGGTGGAGTGGTGGGCTGCTAGTGATCCTGGCCCTGCCGTTCATTGAGGGAAGTGTCCCAAGAAAACAGCTCTACAGTAAGAGACACTGTAGCTGCAGGGGTGTCCCCTTCAAAACATATATAAATAGAGTGAATGATGTATAATGCATGCCTAAGTACTTGCACACTTAGTTCCCAAGTACTTACACACTTAGTTTTTTGCTTGCTCCTTCCCGGTGTTGTGTACCTGCTGAGCTCACTGTCAGCACCAGTAAAGTTTCGCTCACTTCCCAGAGCAGTGAATTTGGCCTCTTTGTTGTTCCTGTTCTCTCCCAGGTGCCACCCTTGAACAGACCCTTTCAGGAAAATATTTCAGTCTTCAGTATCACGCCGGCAGACTTCAGCTAGAGAAAGCGGCTGAAGGCAACGCTGTGATGAGGGAGCGATGTACTTGGAGGGACCAAATTCTGAGCAACTGGTTTTGGCTTGCTTTTAGCTCTGAAGTCAGCTGCTGCTTTTCAGACCTAGCAAAGGTGCTACGTGCTGGAAACCTTGTCTAATCTTTTCCAGCCATGCCATTTAGTCTAATAAAAGACAGCCTGTGGAGGAAATTCTGAGAGTTACAAAGAGTAGCAGGGCACCCGGCCCCCACTGCTCCTAAATGGGCTACGAGGATGGTGAGGTGACTGGAGCATCTCTCCTACGAGGAAAGGCTGAGGGAGCTGGGCTTGTTCAGCCTGGAGAAGGGAAGGCTGCGAGGGGACCTAATAAATGCTTATAAATATCTCAAGGGTGGGTGTCAGGAGGATGGGGCCACACTCTTTCCAGTGGTGCCCAGCAACAGGACAAGGGGCAATGGGCACAAACTGAAGCAGAGGAAGTTCTGTCTGAACAGAAGGAAGAACTTCTTCCCTCTGAGGGTGATGGAGCCCTGGCCCAGGCTGCCCAGGGAGGTTGTGGAGTCTCCTTCTCTGGAGACATTCAAGACCCGCCTGGATAAGGTCCTGTGAAGCCTGCTCTGGGTGACCCTGCTTTGGCAGGAGGGTTGGACTAGATGACCCACAGCGGTCCCTTCCAACCCCTACCATTCTGTGATTCTGTAAATGTCCCTTCACTGCGGCAGAGGTGGCTCTCAGAAAAAAGCTCAAGGGAAGATGAGCACAAAGCAGGGGTGCTTATTTGTGGAGGCTGCTCTAAACAAGCACCTTGTCTTACCCATACCCTTGTACTATCACGGTTATAGCACGACTCTCACTGATGTATTTCAGTCATGTCATCCACTTGCTGTTATTCTGGTGAAGCAAAAAAGGAGAGGACTCACGTTTCCACTGCACGGCCACAGCATGTGCGATTAGAAATAGCTGCATATGTGTCAGTGGAAATTTCCAAGGGCAATACACAAGGTGCTTCCTCTTTTCTTTCATAACAAACATAGCTCTGGCAGCTTCCAGGCACAAAGATCTGTGTGAAAATCAGAACAGTCAGTTTTTAACTCTTGTATTCTTTCCTTTCAATATTCTCAATAAAAGCAAGAATCACAAAAATCTTCAATAGGGGATAAACAATCCTCATAGCATATAAAAACACCTCTTTTTAAGAGCAGAACTGTTAGAACTAATCTGCTTGTGCAAGAAGAAGCTTTGAAAAGCAATAAAAGTCTTTAAAATGAGCACCAGTGTTGAAAAGTAGATCAGTTCAAAATCTATGATTTGTTTCCTGGGGAATTTCATCCATGTCCGTCCAAATATGCACAGGCATGCTCATGCACACACACACACATAAATCTAAATACTTTTATTGAAACAATATTTTTATGACTGAGTATTTTTCAGCAGAAGTATTCTGGACTGCTCCACCAAAGAGTTCTTTTTTAAGCAAAGGAAATTGCGGAGATCCTCGACAGCATGAAATGTGTTTGCAACAATCCTTTATTATTAACTCCTGATGGTGCATCTGTTTCATCCTATTCAATAAAGCCTTTTACAGATTTTGACTCTTTCCTTTCTTGCAGCAGGCTAACGCTTCTCTCTGTAGGCTCTGGACGTAGACCCGTTTGTTTCCCTGTCCTTCTACGTGCTGTTGCTGTCCTGGATCCTTCCATCTGGACATCATTGATATTTTTCCCTGCCGCTTTGGTGCAGATCAGACAACCTTTTTTTTTTTTTTTTAACTTTGCTCTTAATATTGTTTGTGCCCTTAGAAATGTTTTTAATATTTCACTTCATACAACAGCCCACTTTGATAAAACCTGCAAAGACTGGTAGCGTTTTCAGCAGTCACACCTCACACTTCAGACGTATATCTGCCTGCCTTCCACTTTGCTTTAACAAAACACTTCTTCTCAGCCTTCCACCGCTTAATGCCACCTATTTCTTTTGCTGTTTTCACATTATTACCTTTCCATTAGCTTTAAGAACTCCACAGGAGAGGGACCATTAAAATATTTCTTACTAGCTGTGTAACACCTTTGAAGGTCTCTATGTTATCATTGCACCCCATAAATACCGGCCTTGAAATAAACTGCAACAATTTCCCCATCCTATACCCTGTCCATATGTGGGAAAACCCAAGCTTCAACCACTGAAGGTCCAGAACATGCACAGGGTGGATTTCAGGTGATATTGGTGGTAAAGCCCACGTTTAAAAGGAACTTTAACTCCATCCCTGAAAAATCTTGAACATTTAAGGGCTCCACACTTACTGGTGGGTCTTCCTCCAGGAGGGCAAAATCCCTGCAGAAAAAACACATGAACTCTCTTTTCTGCTTGCTGCTTCACCGTTAAAGGTTATGAACCTGCTAATTACTCTGGGAAAAAAACACAGTCACACTGTTTGCGTAAGGACAAGTCTTGCTGAGACAGGATGGTTCCCACTCGTGCCAGCCCTCTTCAGCATTGTGAAACAGTCATTCAAACATGGCAGAGGTGTCTAAGTCTCATGCCTGTATCTAAACACAAGTATTCGTCCTGAACTACCTTACTGTGCCACCTGGGTGCAACTGATTCTGGGGACTTGGCTGCGTCTCTTAGCCAGACCAGCCACAGTTTTCCTTCCCCTACCCGGGCTACTGTCCAGACGTCCCAGGCAGGCTTTTGGCACAGACACAGGCACGCCGAGCTATCAATTTTCAACATAATCATGAATTGTTACTGTAATTGAAGGGCCCATTCCTACTGTGAGCTGCAGTAAAGGCCTCTCCACCAGGAAGATTAGCTCATATTTACCCAGTTCACTGACAGCTACATCACTTGAATGATGCTCAGCATCTCCACTGAAGAAGGTTATGTGCAAATCAAAGGAGCCATTTACAAAGCACTTACAAAACGGTTCCAAGAGATTGTTATAAATCTTCTGTCTCTTGCCTAGACAGAGCTGTGCTGGAGATGATTCAGCTCGGTTTGATAGAAATGGCTGTCAAGATCACAGCCAAACTGGCTGTTAAAAACTGCTTTTGGCGAGCTCCATTCCCTGTCACTGAACTCATCTCCCAGAGACAGTGCTGCTACCCTTTGCTAGGAAAACCCCTTGTTCCTAGCCCACCACTAAATCTCTGGCCTGGAAGTCGACTGCGCTGAGGGAGTGGGAGACCATTTTTCCAGGTCGCTGCGCCACGTCCTCTCTCCTGCTCCCATCCCAGCCCCTCCAGCTGCCCCTGGCCCCTGCAAGAGCTGCTCTTCTCCTGGCAGTGCCCTTTGTATCCGGGTGAGCAGAGGGAACACCCCTTCAGGCAATATGAAAAAAAAAGTGGTCAAGCCTGCACATTGTGAAAAAAAGATATTTTCTGGTGTTACCAGCGCTGACATCAAGTAATGTGTCCTCTTATAAAGTATTTGGTCTTTTTTTTTTACCTTTGTTTGGTGATGTGTTTTATCCCCTGGACCCTGTCTTACCTCAAGAAATTGTTCCTCAGTAATTCTCCCAAGAATCACCAATGTCATTCACACAAGACCTTCCAGAGGTCTGGAATAAGCCTCAAATGCAGTCAATGCCTGTTTCGTCATGAGCCCAGTAATTCGTGGATGTGGTTCCTCCTTGGTTCCCTTCATTCCTTCCTCGCCACTCCAGCGTACGGTTGCAATCTGATCACTTTGCACGCGTGCTGCACAGACGTGCTGCCAATGATTGTGAACGGGGCCCTGGGGAGGATGGAGATCACAGACCCACAGGATGCACCGTCACCAAGCAGGCTCACACACGGGCCAAGAGCTCTGGCAGCGTAATAAATGGCTGAGGCAGTCAAACTATGGGGGACCGTGTAGACACCGATGAAAAACGATCTGCAAAATTTGTGTTCAGCATATGTCTAGGAGCACTCCTGTCCTTCTGCAGTGTTAGAAGCCAGCCCTCCATGTTCAGACATAGGGGGACCGAGGACGGGATGTTTCTGACGGTGCAATGTCAGACCCACGTCACCCACGTTTGATATTTACTGTGGCTGCTCTCAAAAACACATCTGTTATTTGAGTACGTTCCATTCAAGCAGCTTCCTGAAAATTAAAATGCCCACACAGACTTTTCAGCTTACCCTGGCAAACCCCTCCTTGCACGGAGAGGCTGCACTCCGTGTCTGTGCGTGCCTGTCTGTGCCTCTCCGGTGCAAATGCCTCCCCCCGGCTCTGACCCCGCGGTTTAGCCGCAGCAGCACCAGGCAATCTCTTCACAAAGCAGCAGGGCTTAAGTGTTCCCGTGGACAGCTGATGAATTTTGGGGGTACTGCAATGGGAAAAATGCCCGTGTTTTGTAAAGAGCACAAAGAAGCCTTAAGGAATATCCTCGCAGGAATTTTTGCTGATGCTGTTTGTTTTGTTGCTTCCTAATTGGAAGGAGGCCTTGTTATCAGCGCTTGTGCCCAATTGCACAGACTGTTTACCTGCTGTGAGGGAGCCGCAGCGCTCTGTGTTTTAAGTCAGAGCTGCTAATACCATTATTTTGGGAAGACGCAGCCAACAAAAATATCAAAGCTGCCTGAGGTTGACATGATGGTACCTCCCCTCAGCTTTGGCCTGCAGCTATAAGCAGCTTTGTGGTTACTCAGGGAAAATCTCCTAGTTCTTGAGAGTTTAAACTTCCATTTAAGTGGATATAAAGGAGAACAGATTTATGCTATTAAGGGTTATTTCAAGAATGATGACGGTTTCAAGAGGAGAGTCATGTTCTTGCTTCCCAAGCCTTTCTAAGAACCTCTGCTTTAAACCCCAGGTGACCTTAACTGAAAAGCAGTTGCGAATGGCTTGGGAGACACCAGCCAGTACAGACCAGTACTGGTAACTGGGACTGACAAAAACAGGATTCTCTTTCTAGGTGTTCCCTGACCTCTTCAGTGGGTACAGTGAAGCCAGGAGCCCTCCGGCCTGAGACTGCGTGGAACACGGTCACAAAAAAGAAGTCCCTGCCCTGGAGGACAAGTGGATTTCAAGCCATGAGGTGATGAGGAACAAGGACCAGTCATTCACTGCATTTCCTTGGAACCACTCAGCTGTATTAGGAATGGCCCAGTATACAGAATGAAAGCAGCAGCTACTTTTTAATATAGAAAGACAGGGAAGAAGGAAGCTGATACTCTCAGCAACTGAAACTAAGAGAAACTGGAAACTCTCTTGTTTGAAGGGTATCTTCTTAGAAATTTTGTTTTATTTAAAATGAATGCAATCATCAGTCTCTTTTTTTAAAGGATTGTTCTCAATAAATTTATATTATTTTCCCCAAAGCATCCAGGAACATGCCTGTGTTTACAATTTCAATGCTTACACGTAAAATGGGAAATAGGTGTTTACTAATCTGTTACATTACACTTGCAGAGTGAGAGTTGTTTTTTTTTTTCATTTATCAGGCTGATTGCAGCCTTTTTTATTTAATGGAGTACATGTGTGTTGTCTACATCTGTGATGGCAAAGCCCCAAAATGGGATGCGAAACAGGGAAGCAGCTGGAATTCACCGAAGACCACCGCTTATTCACATGCTTCTGTCTGAAACAGGTGGATCTGGAGGGAGTTATTTTGAGCTTAAGCTAATGCTGACCTCAGCTGAAATAATTTGCCCTCTCACTCTTCCTCCGATACAGAGTCAAGAGGGAGTTGTCTGACTGCTGCGTGTGATTGTACACATCTGTCAACAGAACTGGAGATCTGAATGCAAAACACAGCGCTCGGGAACGCCGTGTGGGTTTCCGACACTCCCTGAAGGACACGAGGACCATAAACCAGTGAATGGATTACAACAAGGCATAAATAGAGCATTTTTATCTGTGACAGATTTAACCCTGCTCCAGCACTGCTTATGCTATTTAAAGGAAAATGGTCCGTATTTCAGACCAGCTCTCTGAATTTCGAGTGAGAAAATGAGTCATAAGCGTTTTTCCGTGCAAATAATTGTAAGCATTGTTTGGAAGTGGTTTGGCAGTGTAGTTTTGAAGGGGGCTGGCCATTACCTCTCACAGAGCACCCCTTCCTCATCAGCACAAGAACAGAAAAGGGACCACAGGCTCTCGCCCAACTTGCCACCCCAAGCAGGGAAAGGCTTGCTTTGCCGCCCCGGCTTGCCATTCGAAGCCTGCAGCACCGCAAGCCAGCCAAGCTGTAGGAGAGTTATGAGGAATAATGTCCCAAAGCCAAGAAGCAGGTGTGAGACATGCTTCTCGCTTGCACAGACATATGCTACAAAATGTTGCAACCTTTCCTGCATAATATCTTAATGTATAGTCATTAGGCGGGACAGAGTGGGGAGCGCACATATGGAAAATGTCTCTTCTTTAGAGACAGGAGCATGTACTTTCCCTTCGATGCTGGCACGTGCCAGGAAATACTGATACGCCGACTCCAAACAACGGATCTCAACCTGACAAGGAGACAGTCTTGAAGCAGGCAGGAATTTTACCAGGTTTTAGGCTAGAAATATTTCTTTCATGAATTATTCCCGCAAGCGGCACAGCTGGATTCTGGATGACTGCATCTGGATTTCAGTGCACTGGTAAGTCCTACAGGGGAAATAAATTGAAAGATGAAGACTGGCAGTTAAGGCTGTGCTAAGTTCAGGTAATGTGGGCATATGGCATTGGGTTAGCTCGCTCCTTTGGACAACCTCTGACGTACTCACAGCTTTTGAGTCAGGAAGAGAAATGTGCGTGTCAAATAGCTGGGCAAGGGGGTGTAGCTGAGAAGAATATTCATATCAATAAATTTGTTCATTCTAACACCTCTGAAGTGCTGGATTATTTCAGTTTCCCCTAAAACCCTGATGAACTCCAACAAAATCTAAGATATTGTAGATAGTTTAGCCAGCTGAGAAGCAATCACAGACACTGACTTGCCATGGGTAACAAACCCACAGAGTAGCTGGTGGCTGGGGTTTAAGGAACTGCTGTGTTGTATTACCAGGCAAGAACTGGTGGATTTCAGGCAGGACAAAATTATTCTGCCACTGAAAAGACTAATTGAAAGAACCATATTGGTAAAGGGCTGGTTATCTGCAGATTTTTGAAAGATTCAGGCATTAAGTGAGATTAAGAAATAGGTGTCTGTCAGCACTGAGATTAAATTAGGAAGTTTAAACTTTTAACTGAACTTCCCCCAAAAAATCCCCAATAATAAGTCCAGGCAACGTGGTCTGTGAAGTAACTTTTCATGGGAAGAGGGGAAGCGTCATTTCTTCGGACATTAAAAACTGCCAAAAACTAGGAAATGAGTTGCAGAAAATGGACATACATTGTCATAGTGACTAATCAGATAAACTGCATTGCAGAACAAGCATTTTTTCACCTCTTTCCCTATTCCTCTTTAACTGCAGAGACAGATCATATGGTATAAGAATCCAGTGATTTTGTAGAGTTGATCTTTTGACACAGACACATAAATATACCTCAGCAAATTCCTCTCTTTCTCTTGGCCATTGTAGCTTAGATTTTTAAACAGATCACACCATGCGCTGCTGTTCTGTTCCCAGCTGGGGAGATGATTGGTGACTTCCAGGTCAAATAAATTCAGCAGGGTCCGACAGCAAAAATAACACACTGACGCAAATCTGTGCGCACTTCTTCAGCTACCGTCGAGCCCGTGCTCAGGCTCAGTCCCGTTGCTTGTTCTGCTTTTTCCGGATGCTCTGTGTGCCCGCAGGGACAGAGACGTGGGCACTGGAGCCACGCAGCCTCCAGTTGTCACGTTTCCCCCCCCTGTTTTCTTAGCCTTTCACTTCCACTGCTCAGAGCCTGGGCATGGGTCTTGGGCTTACCCTCAGCGGTGCCGAGAGAAGCAGAGAATATATTACCAAGGAAGCACACAGCTCTTCTACTCTCCCAGGGAGCCAGTGGAGACAGAGGTGTACGATTCCTTTCCTTTGCATGTTGCAGAGGAAGGACAAGTTTCAAAAGAGAGAGTTCTCCTCATGTCTAGTTATTAAAGATGAGGTTTGTGCAGCATGAGCTGTACCTTATGCATTTTCATGGTGGTGTTACTTAGATGTTACTGACTGCGAAGCTTTGATACCTAGTGGAATTCTGAAATTTCCACAATGAAATAGATAAACTTTGCCATAATTTTCTATAGTCCAAGCTACTTCCCAGAGTGTATCTTTAGCAAGTGACACCCCAGTGCCTTGTGGACAACGAATTTGCTGGAGAAGTTTGTGGATGATTTTGAAAACTGGAAGAATATGAGGGCACTGTTGTTGCTTTAAGGGCAGCTCCCAAGCAGGCAGTAAAGGAAGACACGTCATGAAGGACAGCCTCTCCCTGTCCCCTGCCACCCATCCAAAGTAAAGTACACTTGCGCATCTTTCCTCAGAAAGCCAGCCTATACCTTGTTTTCTGAGAGTCCATGCACTGAACTCATAACTCGCTGTTGGTTATAGTACCAGTGCATCTTTCCAGTCCCTGCCAGGGAGGAAAGGCTCGCTGGACTTGCCATAGTCTGTTAATGGCATGAAGCGTTTGATTGCTTCCAAGTGTGAGGGCATATTCGGTACAGCCAAGACAAGCTGCAAAATTCTTCTGCTTCTGCCATGACCTGTCACCACCTGCCTTCTAGCCAAGATGTAGTTTGGAAGATTCAGTGGGTAAACAGCATGTGGAACAAATTATATCTGGAAAGAGGAGAGAACTGAAGTTGCGCTGCATGCCTTGCTGGCTCTTGTGCAGGGAGCTTCTTGCTGGTCTCTGCAGCAGCTGGTGGACAAGCACTTTTACTGATATTACCCTGTGCTTTGTTTTTATCTCCCAACTGTACCTGCTAGTAAGCAAGTGACGATTTTAGCAAGCATGGCATGAAATCAAGTTTTGCACGGAGAATAAAAATTCACCTCTCAGAAGGAAAACTGCAAGCCCGTGCCAAGCTTCCTTTTGTTTGTTTTCTGTTTGTTGCCATGTGGTTACGTGTAACCTGTGTATGCAGCATGGTTACAGGCAATGCAGTAGGGATCAAATTGTTTTCAGTTGTATGGGTGGAATTAATATGACTTACACTCATATATTTAAGTAAATTAAAGTATTCAGTAAATTATCTACCCATGTTATAAATGACACAGTCTTTTAAAATCAAATCTCTTTTCCTCTGACTGATGATATTTCTTTCTTTTCTTTTATGAGTGTTGAGTGGGCTTTTTTTAGCTTGGACAGTTAAGACAGAGCTGTTTTCTTTCCTCCTTTTCTAGTCTCTGCATGCCAGAGCAAAGCGCTGGCTTTAATTTCAAACATTGTACAAGAGCATTTGAGCTTGGGATTAGAGCAACAGAATTTTAACTGACATAGTTTTGCTAGATGTTATACATTAAGATCATAGCCTAGTCTGTAAAATCCACTTTAAAAACCACTTGAACTATTTAAACTGCTCAGCAGTGACACTGTGATGGGAAAGAGGGCAAGAACAAACACAACTGTGTCTGATTTCCCTCGCCCCTCTGTGCAGGGAATCGCAGTCACGAAGTCTCCCGTCACCGCCCCACTATGGGGCAAGGCTTCCGTCCCTGCTCCAGGCGCAGCAGCCAGGGAAGGGGTCCCTGCCTTCCCCCTGTGCCCTGCTCAGCTGCCAGGAGCACTGCCAAGGCTGTCGGGGACCAAGCGGATCCCGGGGTAGGTGGGAGGGATGGAGGAGGGATGGAGGACCTGTGTAGGCGAGGATGGGGGCTCGGAGGGAAGCACCGAGCTCCATGTAGCACGTCGCTCAGGAGGACAAGGCTGGTGGGCAGCCGGAGCAGCCCTGGCTCTGCACCCAAAGTGCTGCGTGTGGGGCTCGAGGGAGTCACGCCTGGGTGCAGGAGGAAGGAAGGGGAGTGGGCTTGTCTCCACCACCGCGCAGGCACTGTGCCTCCTCCTTCACATTTTCTGCATGGCTACTTGGGGTCAAATCCTGACGGGCAGCCATGTTTTTCCACAGAGCTGGGATGGGAGCTTGGCCCTCTGTGCTTAGCTATGGGTTCCCCCCTCCGTGCGCTTTCCCTGTCCCCACCAAGCGCTCATTTACAAGGAAAGTCAATTAAGTTTCTCAGGAAAGCTGAAGATGCTCAGCTAAGATGAAAAGCTGGTCTTCCTTGAGATTCAGATTCTTCCTTGCCCAGTTAGGATCGCAGCGGGAGAATGACTTACCCAGCCATGCTCAGTGGTAGGTCTGCAATTGTTCCTTCACCTCCCTCTACCTCCAGGACCACGCGACCAGCTAACATCAGATCCCTGGGGAAAACTTGTTCTGTGCAGCTTTGTCCTTTTAACCTTTTAATGCTCTTCCAGTTTAAGCTGTTTGTGACAAGACCCAGGCTTGAATTGCTGAACGCAGATGTCACAAATTGCTTTTCAATATGCTCTGATGATGCCTGGAGCTGCTGACAAGACCTGAAAGGGTAAGTTTTAAAGGGAGGTTTTAGTATGGACAAGATTTAAACTGCTTTCTCCTAGTTCAGCATCTGGTCCCCCATGAGCGATGAACTGACCAGTACAAAGGGAAAACGAAAGCGCTTTCCCAAACAATGGGCTCATGGCCTGTGAAACTCTTTGCCAAAAGATGGAAGTAAATGTTATAAAGAAACAGAGAATACTGAAGAAGGTGGGAAGCCTCCTTCCACAGCAATTTTCAAAGACAGATGAAGAGGAAACGTGGAGCAGGGCAGTTTCTAATTGCCTTCCATGGGACTACTGTTGTATTCCTCCTAAGCAGTACAAGGAGGCAACTGCCAGGTATGGGGATCTGGGCAAGATGGATGCTCCTTCCAGTTGGTTATCACAATTCCTGTCTCCTGAGGGACCTTTGATGGCTCAACCAGGAGAGAGACAGCCTTCAGAATGCCACCTGGAAAAGGCACTGCTCCTGCAGTGCTACCGCCACCAAAACCAGCAAACCAAAAACAGGTTTAGGAAAAAAATGTGCCTCTTTGGTGCTCACCACCAGACTGGCAGAGAACCGAATGGAAAAATCCTCCCTCCAGCACTGCAACACATTCCTCGCAAGCACTGCTGCAAAAAATCTCCATCAAATCCTCTGGGCTTTAACGCAATGAAGACATGTGCCAAAAATGCTTGGGGGCAATTACATCTTTATTTGTTTATTATCTTCTCTATAAGTGTGTTCATCCGGGTGTTAATGGCCATGATTGGATGTTCAGGTTGTATTCCCCTTTTAATTACGGGAATGTCTGAATCTTATTTTGCAAAGAATGTTTTTCTTTCTTCCCCTGCAATCCTCCTCCTTTCGCCTTAATTTCTGGAGATTCTTGGGGTGACCTCTCTGCAGTTGGTGACTGGAAGATCCTATTGTGCTAATTACATTTGATCTTTAGTTTTTATATTAGTATTGATACTTGACACAAATCTGCTAGGCATGATTCTAGTGCAGGTGTCTAGTTATTTGCCATTTTTTTCCCAAAATGCACCAATCTTGCTGATTCCCTCACCATCAATTGCAGACCAGTCCAGACTGGGAACACCTTGGTGGCAGGGCTGGGTGAGAAAGCTTAAATTTTTCCCCGTCGGCTGCTTCTGGTTCGCTGAGGCTGTATCTGTGCCACCAGTCCCCAGCTTGTCCTAAACACGATGGAGAAGAGGAGATGGAGGATGCATCCACCAGCCTGCCACCTCCCAGTGTTGACATGGCCTCTGCCAACTTGGGAGAAACAGCATCACAACACTTGTACAAGACAAGAATTTGGAGCCTGATGGAGGGATTATATTTAAGAATTTTTGGTCATGCAGATCTAGGAGTGGCAGAGGGACACAGCGTTATACATCTGTCCATGCCCAGCAGAAAGAGGTAAAACTTCTCTGCAGTCACAAATTCCCCAAGCCACCAGAGGGAAGACTTGGCTGTTTACGCGCTTGGTTTTGGAAAGGAGACCCAGCCCACGCTGTACTCTACCTCTGGGGCAGCCGGGAGAGGGAGGGCACCCCGGCCCCTGCACCTCACACAGCAGCTCACAGCTGCATCCAGGCACCACCACCTCACTGGCACGAGTGAGGCAGGACTACTTGTCCCTGGTGGCGTCAGACCTCTAGCCACCACCTCAATGGCACAAGTGAGTCAGGTGTCCTTGTCCCTGGTGAAGGTGGACCTCAATCCACCACCTCACCAGCACGAGCAAGGCAGGTGTCCTTGTCCCTGGTGAAGAAGGACCTCTATCCATCACCTCAACGGCATGAGCGAGGCAAATCTCCTTGTCTCTGGTAAAGAAGGACTTCTATCCACCACCTCACTGGCACGGGCGAGGCAGGTATCCTTGTCCCTCGTGGAGCCAGATCTCTATCCACCGCCTCACCGGCATGAGTGAGGCAGGTCTCCTTGTCCCTGATGAAGAAGGACCTCTATCCTGATCGGATACATCTCTGTACCTACTTCCTGACTGCTGCTCACAGCCTGCATGTTTATTTATCTTTTAAATTCAAAATCTCGATGATAAACACCGGGTAGCACACAATACTGTGTTTACCATCGCTTCTCCTGTGAGCAGATTTCTTAATTGTCTCGAGTGATGACTGTATATTGCACTAACGTTCCCAGTCCCCAGGAGACCTCATGCTTGCCTGGCTTTCCTGCAGGGGTTTTCTCAGAGCAGATGGTTTTTCTCTCAGAGGCTGCGTTTTTTCTAGCAGGAAGAACTGTTATGGCCCAGCGGCTGAGTGGTCCCCAAGGCAGGTGTGGGACCATCTCTGGAAAGAGCCTTCTGGCAGGAGCAGGGACAGATCATAGCTGGGCTGCTGCCTACCGAGCGAGCCAAGGCCCACAGGACAGAAACACAGCACTGCAGGCTGGGCACAACCCGTTCCTGCAACAGCACATCTGAACCTTCAGCTAATTTTAAACGTTATTTAGTGATAACAAAAAAAGTCGATTAGTTCTCGCTTGGTCTGAGCACTTTGCCTTCCTGTCTCTCACAACAGCGCTAACTAATCAGGCAATTTTTGTGTATGATGATGAACAACTCTTTCCTGTAACGACTTTCTGCGCTCCTGGTACACTTTGTTACATCAGACAGCACTTTGAGAGACGATTATCCCCACTCTGCAAATGAAGAAGATGAGATACAGAAAAGTTACCTGACCAGGTCAGTCAAGATCCAGTCGTGTTCACAGAAATACGTAAGAAAGGCCAGAAAATCCAGACAGCTGTACAAAATCGCTCATCCTTTTTTTACTGTGCAAACACTAGTTTGTTCCCTGGCACACTGCACTGGATAGGGACGATTATTAATGCTAAGGTTCATCTGCTCTCCTTAACTGTTCCTTATAAAGCAAGCACTAACAGACATCCACCAGTCTTGAGCAGGCACTGTGCAAATAATTATTTAACTTGTTACCAAGGGTTATGGTCGTTTGGGCACATACATGTTTGTGCATCTGACATGAACTCTGCATATGGAAACTGCTTTGTGAACACACAAAGCAGCTGCTTTTGAAGTGTCATATTTTAAGGCATTTTTTTAAGAAGCAAATGTCAAAGAAAAGCCCCCTCAAGCCCCTAAAAAATTCGAATGCACATATTTTGACTAATCTCTTGCCAAAGTTTGGTTTTAATTGGCATTTTTTACATTTAATTACCATATATAAGTGCAGAAATGCAAGTCAAACCACAAAAATCTCCCTATTTTATTTCACACTCACAATAAGTTACAGCAAAATTGTCAAAAGCATGGGGTTTTTTAACTAGCTTGGAAACCCTCTTTCTTGATCAGGGACAGTTACAGTTTCTGCATCAAGGCCACTCCACAATAAAGCCATTTCTCCAAGATCCTCCTATTCTTACACTAGGGGAAGAACTCAGTGAGATGCTATTTCTCAAAAATAGTAACAACATGTGCCCAGTAAAGCAGCAGGAGTAACCATGACAGCTTCCAGCGAAAAGGTTTGACTTCTATGTGGCGAAGCATTTCCACCTATGTTTTGGAGACAAAGGTTTGGGGACGAGCTCAAACTCTGAGTTCCACAAACTCCAAAATTGAAACGCCTTTGGAAGCTGACCATTACGATGCTTCTGGGACCCCTTCCAGGAGTGCCAAATGCACCTCGCCCTTGCTGGACATGGGAATTAGGGACACTTTCTGAAGGCTGGGCTGTCAGCATCTCAAAAATCAGTTGCCTGCTAATGAGTTGCCACCTCTCATGAACCGACTGTGAATTTTTTAAGTCCTTCCAATTATGAAGCTGTTGCCCACCTGATCCTGTCACTGCCTCCAATATGCCTTTCCACTAACTTTAATGGTCTTTGGAATGGCCCAAGGGAGTGAGTTCTGGACCTTGATACAAACCTGCCCTCAGGGATGGAGAGACACAGCCAGTCTGTGAGCACATTAGAGCTTTAACACGTCAGTGGCCTGAAGGAAAATCTTGCTGTGGAAGACTCCATCCCATGGCTCTGTGGTAGAGGGTGTACAAAGCGGAGGGCCGTGCAATGCTGACACGGGTCAAACCGATGTCCTGAGAAACCACAAAGTGAGAAATTGTGAGCTAAGGGCTTTAAAGAAGTGATGACAGACAGTAACCTAAATCCACCCAAGAGCAGCCACGAAAGATGCTGTGAAGTGGCTTCTCTCCCACTCCTCCATGGTTCCCCACCCTTTCTCTTCCGTGGCAGATTGAAAGGCACATGCAAACTTGGACTTTGAACTGGTTGTGATGAGCGGTGCTCGGCAGCCGCTCACAGTTACCCCGTCAGAAGGAGGAAACCCCACAGTTAGAGATAGCCGTGGCTGTAAGCAGGGTGGAGGGTGGATGGGAAGGTAGTGGCCTTGGTGGCATGCTTGCCTCAGAGCCGTGGCTCAGCCTCCCACCTGAGATGCGGAGATAAAAATAGGTATCTTTTCATCAGGGCCTCGCCAGCAGTGGACTAAAACCTTCTCCAAGCATAAGTGCATTTATTTTTTTCCCCAAGGCTTTAAACATTTGGTTATTGTCATGTTATGGTGCAAAAGCAGAAGTGTAGTCCTCTGGCAACAGGACAGAAACATTGTGGGTGACAGAAAAGAAGGCTTGCCTGCTCCATCCTCCCCATCCTTTCTGGACAGATGACCGTGTCTAAACCTGTTTCAGTTTTACCATGCACACAGGAGACGGGGCCAAGGCACCGCTGACAAAAAGCACCGCACATAGTCTGAGAAGAAGGAATTTCTTCTCTTGCTCTGCAGCTTCCTGGCTGAGATTGGTGCAAAAGAGGTTTGAGTCACGGGGTCTGGCAGAGGTTGCAGCTCTTTCCCCTCGCTCCTGCAGTGCCGTTGATCCCCAGCACGCAATGCAGCACCCCTAAAGGGCGAGCAGACCCATCCCAGGGTGGGGACCCTCCAAGGAGTTGCCTGCAGCCTCCCTGTCCATCCTTCCTTGGCCAGCCGTGATTCAACGTGACATCTCGACGTTGCCACAAGACAACTTTCATCCATAATCTTGTGATAGCTGATGATTTAATGAGAGCATAGCTGTGGAAACAAACGGTTACCTGAATGGTTGAGGGCTGTTTTTTCACTTCTTTTCTTTTCAACACATTTCTGATTTTCACAGAAAAAAAACCCTGACGTTGAAAAGAATGCAACCTTTCATTTTGTTCTGTGCGTTGTTAAGCCAGCCTGATTCTTTTGGGGAGAGAAAAGACTGGATGCCAAGGTGGTTGTAGGGTCAGGAGGAATTCAGCTACAGTAAAAGACCCCTCAGGCTTCTGGGGAGAACGTCAGGAATTTTGAGAAACAAGCTCATCTCTCCTTAACTGCCTTCACACACTGGTTTTATTTATGCTACGGCTATGTTTGTTGATGCATTGGCTATCCTATCTGGCCAACTGCTTAATCTCAACCTATCAAATGTGGGTTTGTGGGGATGTAGAAGCAGATGGATACCATTGTTCCAGTAAATCTTTTTTACAGTGTTTCTCTTTGTTTATCATGTGAAGGAAGGGACTCTGAAGGAATCCAGAAAGCCAGAGATTTCAAAGATTTTGTAGAATATTCATGGAACAGACTGACTACAAATTTGACTGAAGCTGGTGGGTTACCCACCATAGCTCCCACAGCAGCTTATCTGGGGAGGTGCACCATGGATGAGGTTTGTGCTGTGAGATGCTGGACGTCTGTGTTGCATCAGGAGAGGGGAAGAAGAACAAGCACAGTGCAGAAAGGTAGACCAGACCATCTGCTCTGTTTTATTGAGACCTTTGTCATTAGATCAAAACCAGTTTGCTTATATGCGATTTGTTTTTACCTCTAATCTTTTTTAGAGTCTGGCTGGTGACACTCACTGCCCTGCATCCACTATCCATGTCTTTGAGATCTATGCAAAAAAGACATCACTGAACAGATAAAGATATATAGACAGACAAATGAGAGATGACTGCATTTGCTTTAGTGTCTCTTTTTCACTCTTCAGACTTTTTAAAAAGGGATTTTAAAAAACAAAGGTAGTAAATCAAGCTCTGCAGGTGAACAGAAATCTTGCAGTGGAAGCTACCGGCATCAGTCTTAGCTCAGACAAAGTGCCCTGTAACAACTCCCAGAGCAGCCAGAGAAAACAAGAGCTGGAATACTCCCCGCTTTGTACCCAGGTTCACTCCAGATCCATGACTCCAGCTCCTCAGCCACTGGTGTAGTGTGCCTCTGGGACCAGCAGCACAGCAGGTGGCATTGTCCTGTACCTTGTCCTGGCTGTAACAGCCAAGAACCTGAAGTACAAAACCAAGAAATCTTGTGGCTTGGAAATCCCAGTTCTAGAAGATAAACACATTTTCTGGAGGGGGAGCATATGATTCTAATTCCAGTTAGGATATGTACAGGGAGTGAACATATCTCTCTCCATACAAAAGCTGAAGTCAGTATGGCCAAAGCTAAAGGCATTGGTCTTCTCACCTAGAGGCAGTAGCAGTCCGTGGACACACTGGGATGTCTCCAGCTAACCCCACGCGGACTGGCACATCCGTGATGCAGACAGCTACGGGGCTGGGTCCCAAAAGCAGGGTGAGCTGTTGGGAGCTCCTCTGGTCTGCAGCAACATGAGCACCTTTGCAGGACACTGGCCACCCGTGCTGCAGAGCATGCCCTGTTCCAGCACATCACAGCCACCCATGAGACCCGAGAAGTTCCCTGTGGCTGCACAGGCCATGCCTGCCGTGGGTGGTGGGCTGATGGAAGGCTGCAGGACTCAGAATCATGAAGAGCATTTACACAGCCACAATAATGTGTATTGTTGGGTCTTTTAGGTGGCAATGTGTGTTGGGTCTTTGAGGTGGCAATGTGTGTTGTTGGGTCTTTGAGGTGGCAATGTGTGGTGTTGGGTCTTTGAGGTGGCAATGTGTGTTGGGTGTTTTAGGTGGCAATGTGTGGTGTTGAGTCTTTTAGATGGCCATGTGTGGTGCTGGGTCTTTTTCAAAATGGCAGGTGCTGTTCAGAGGCCAAACACTGTTTCTAAGTGAGTTTTCTGCTCATAAGAAGGTCACACAAATTCCACCTCAACGTGCCCTCCCTACAGGAACCTGGGAGGCTTATTTTAGAGAGATTAATGAGTGCTTTTACGAGTTGCTGAACTTGTCATAGTGTGTCCTCGAGCTGGCCATGTCCTTTTATTTTGTTGGAACCGAGGCAAATTTGTCCCATCACCTTTGCTTGCTAAGAGCAACCTCGAGGTGTCCAACAGTACCACCACCGGGCCGTGTTCTCCATGCCCTAATGCTGCTGACACTGTGATACATTTTCTATCAGGTGAAATTTAGAGGCACATTAACCTGCTTGACAGGAACAGTGAGTCACATACTGCTCCTGAGGAGAAAGGTCCGCACTGTGGAAAATGTTTCAGGGTTTTTTAGGCTGCAGTTTGATACATCTATTAATTATATTTGCAGTTTCTCAGATATCCCTGCCAAAAAAAAAGCAAAGCATAAAAATACATAACCTGCCTAGAAACACAGTTGACTCTGCTGCCTGAATTTTCTAGACCTTTCTGTCTTTAAAAAAACAAAGGCAAAATCAGCTCTGAGACTCTCTCTTCATGCCCACTCTTCTGCTACTAATTTCAGAGTTGTTTGGTCTACATCACGAGGGCTGGTGGCGGCCAGTGCACCTGCTCCAGAGTCAAACCACGAGTCAGGAAGAGATGACCTTTCCCTTGCTGTACTTGCGTGTGCCAGTCTGTCCCGCGGTCCCCAGCGCTGCGGGTGCTGGCGCTGGAGCCGTAGGTGTTGCGCTCTGGGGCTGTGCGTGGGCCTGGCTTGGCAGCTTTGCTCTCGACAGCTCTGCGGAGCAGGAGAGGCGAGGATGTGGTGCCCTGGGGTCCTGGCCGTGGCTGTGCAGGGACTCCTGTCCTGTTTTTCATAGAGGACCAGGTCTTTCCCTGTTGGTGTACGAGTGCGGCATCGCCACTCAGCTGATTTCTGGCAGGCTTCCCTGGAGGCAGGCAGACCTGAGAGGAGCCTGGAAGTGGTTTGGACATACCAGGCAGCTTGGGAAGAGCAATTGGTACCGGTTATCTCTAGCCACTTGCTTTAGGAAGAGGAGTCATTCCTAGCTGGTGGTGATGGCTATTGTCAGAGACGTTTGAAACCAGAGTTAATAGCACCGCTGGCATCTTTAACTTGACAGTGACCATAGTTAGAACGAAATCTTCCCGTCAAAATGTTGATATTGCTCGTTCAGTTTCTTCTAACTAGTAGTGTGGCTGAGCCGCATTAATCACTTCTTTCCTTCTCTTGCTCTCTCTCACTCTATGTACTTGTATGGCTCTTGTCACACTCATATCTGAGTGCCCTTCCCCCAAAGGAATTTAAGGGTAAAAATAACTCTCTATCTCCTTTCCCAGGCTGGAGAACTGCCTCCAGTATACAGTTTCCTAAAAAAGTGTTGCACATACTTTGTCCTAAAAGAGCTCTTTTCCTCGGCAGGAGTATGTGATGAGAAAGTTAAATCAAACAACAGCTGAAGGTAAACAGAATAGGGAGAAATCCTAGGACCTGCTTCTGGTCATAGACACATAACAGGAATGTGATTTCTGATATGTTTGTGTAATCATAAATGACACCACAAAAGGTGCAAAGGAAATAAGAGATTTCCCTGCAGTAGTGTACCTATTTAATTCAAGTGCAAGATGTTTTGGGATGCATTCGTTCATGCTGTAGGCCACTATGAAGATGTAAAATGCTGTGTATGTGCCAAGTATTATTATTATTAAAGTTGAATTGAATGATGTAGTAAAGATTCTGCAGGGTAATTTAAAAGAAATAATTTCTTCCAGTTGTTTTGGGGGAACAAGAACAAAAAGATTAATGCCTCATAAAGAATTAGCAAACCATTAACTGCACTTGCTGTAGGGAGATCAGTGTTTGTTTCCTGGCAAAAGACCTTTTTCTAGATAGCCCCATCCATTAGATACTTCCAATTAAATTGAACGTGTTTCTTTTTACAGATGCTTTATTGCTTGATACTGATGCTAACAACTTTTATGAAAAGAATTGTCAATCCCGAGTACTTGAAAGTAGTGTTACCATAAAGGAAGGTCTTTGTCTACAAAGCCACCTGGTAAGATCTTGAGCAGGAAGATCATGAGGCATTCCCTAGTGCGTTTCCAACGTAAGGAAGTGCACTTTGATCAATTTGTACCACCACTTTTCTACTTTTACAGTCATTTCTGCTTTTTCACCCTGGTTTCCCAGGGAGTAATGCAGGCCTTGATGCTGATAGCATGTATGAACCCATGCATCCCAAGATGACAAGCTTCGACTGGCATCAGTACTATATAGAGGGGGGGGAAAAAGTGACAAAACTGTGTGTAGCCAGTATTCTGTATTATCAATGGCACATTCTTCAGAGGAAGCTGCAAAGAATTGTAAATTTTGGTATTTGAAACATCTTCAGAGTGACTGAAGAGACAGGCCTCTAGCTTGGATCTTCAGATGCTCCTTTGTGCCCAACTCCATGGACTGCAGCAAGCGGTGAGAAGTTAACAGAACAACTGACAAATGCTTTTGATCACCCATGTACAAAAAGGGGCAAAGAATCTTAGAGTACTTGTTTAGAGCAGAACATAGCTGGGCAGTTACATACTATTTCATCTATAATAGAAATTCTATTTAGAAAAGCATGTGCCCTTGTGTATACTCCTATTTGCTAAGAGAAGGCCAGCACATGGAAGAAGAATTTTCCTTAGACTTCTCTGATATGTAAATGCCTGATAAGTGGCAACGTATTGTTTATCAGGTGGCCAAGTCCCCAGGTGATTCAGATTTGCAGGATACATCTGCGCCAGCTGATGTGTGCAGAGTGCATCTGAAGTCAAAGCGCCCATCCCTTGTGCTGCTTCCCTTTCGAGGAAGACAGGAACGCACACACATTTTTCTCTGGGAGTTCACAGCAAGCTCGCCGAAATTGAATTAAGCTTTTGAAAGCAATCTGTAGCCTGTTACATCTGAGTGGCTGAACTCTGTGTGAGGTTACATCCAGAAAGAAGCTATTTCGCATTAGCAAAGCAGATTGTTTTCATGTTTTACTCCTTATTGTGGAATGAAGACCTCATCGGGGCTTGCTCCTTAGGAAGAAATGGAAAGAAGTATGATAAAACTCTTGATTCCACTATTATCTGGGAGAAGACCCTCAAAACCAGCACTCCCTCGTTCCTGCGCTTTGTGGCTGTGAGCCAGAGCTCTCTTAACCTCTTTCCTCACTTAGATCACTAATAAAATCAGCATAACACAACACATCTTCAGAGTGGACTTGAGCCTTAATCAATATTGGTTCAGGGTCCTTGATAAAATGAGTTGTTATCATTTGCTACTGAACTGGCTTGTTGTAACAAATAACAGAAACACATTTAAGAGTAAGGTATAATTTGGAAAATCTCCTCAGGACTTGTCCATAGAAAAGCATTAGCATTTTATTGCACCAGCAGACAAAGCAGAACAGCTCCAGAGTACAAGGTCAGCTAGACTGGCGTGAAATTGTTCGCATATCTATTCCTCAACAGCAGCTTCTACCGAGGCTCTTCACACCATGTATCTCCCTTGGAGAATTTTGCCCCTCTGCCAGCTCCAGCCACGCTCTGGATAACCCCAGCCAGCGAAGTAGACCCTGGCAGCGGGCTCAGGCACCAGCTCCAGCGGTGGGACTTCCCACTGCACTGAACCACTGGTAATTACTTTTTTTTCATGCATTTTCATGTTGCAAGTATTTCATGCATCTGTTCCTGCACCAGCAATTAAGCCAAAATTGCTACTAAGATCAGAAATCATTTTGCTTTAGCAAGAATGCATGTTTATCTAGTGCTTCTGCGTATGAGTATTCCTTAAATACATTACTGCTTGACATGCTTGCCAGTTCGTAAAAACTGACTCCCCTGGACCGTATACTTCTTTAGTTTAGGAATGCTCTGGTGTCATTAAGCGGTAGGGGACTTGGCTGACATGCAGTGTCTCTCCTTGTGGGCAAACTCTTAAAAAAACCCATTATTTAAAGTGAAGTTGGCTGAAGTGCTTCAGCATATTTCATTCAGCGTGGGGTTCATCCCACCTAGCATTAAATCGTGAAGAGACACGGGATCCCCTAAGCTAAGTGCCTAAGGCAGGTCAAGAGCCTGCGAGACCTGTGTCTCTCCACTGACAACAGAAAAAAAAACTAAAAGACTAACTCAGACCAGGGTGTCTGGTTTTTAGTCAGCTTAAGTTACCATCGTCAGGATGAAGGGAAAATACCGTGTGGTTTTGCAGTCAGCTGATATCAGCCTAAACCCCTGCTAGCTGAGGCAACCTGCCATCTCTCGCTCCCTGCCCTGACTGATCCTTCCCCAACACAGAGAAGATGAATCCTTCCTCTTCCTCCCCTCCCCCTTTTTTTTAATTTTCCTTCTTTCTTTACTTGTAAGATTATTTTAAAAGCACCTGATCTGTCTGTATATATGGCCACCCCCCAAGTGCGTCTGCCATCACTAAGGGCAGTGGCAAGATGAATCTCGGGCTGTTTAAGCCTGTCATGAAACTGCACCACTTGAAGCAAAGTTTCCTTTTGCCTAAAGCTTGCTTATGCAGGATGATTTTATTAGTTACATTACATTGGTAAAAATGTAGAGTTAAATCATACAGTTTACATCGGACTGAACTGTTTGTGTGTACATTCCAGTTCAGGAATAATAGTGGTAGGTTTGGATTTGTAGTAAACTAATTCTAAAACATCATTGACTAAAATGCAGGAGAAAAAAAAAAGGGAAAAAAACCCAAGCACCACGAAAAACCCCACGTTCTTCTTTCCAAAGAAATAAATTCACACTAGGAATTAATCCAGTAAAACTAAAGCAGTTTAAAAATGTACCTTTGTTTATGCCACTATAAGTTTTCCATGTAGACAACCCCATATAGGGAAGTTACATTTTACATTATAATGAGGTTACAATGTGCTAATCCCTTTGGACTGAAGCAATTATCACCTGCCTGCTAGGTGTTAAATGCTGCATTACGAGGGGATTATTTTCTCTTTTGTTCTGACTGAGGCCTGGTCTACCCACAAATTCACAGTGGTTAAACTAATTCAGGAGGGAGTCTGCATTTCACCTCCTCTGAATCAACTATGTATTGCGTTAATAAAACTGGACTCAGTGACAATTCCCTTGATATGTTGTAATTCGAAGTAGTAAAGTGATTATTTCTGTGCTACCTGGCCATTTACCACTATTCTCTAGCCTAAGTGACTTATTTGTAGAATATTTTATTTCATAGTTGTGTATTTTCTACTCCACAGCTCAGCTTTGAACCTTGCATCGAAGCACAGCTGAAGACCATAAATGGGGTGAGTTTGGGACTTCTTCAGTCCCTGGAATGACACACAGCAAATGTAGGTGCCACAATACATAGGTCAGCATTTGGCTTTTTTTTCCCTTCTCACTCCGTGCAATAAAACAGTGCCAGGGGACAGCTGGCTGTCAGAGGTGCGGCCTTTTGAACCAGCTCTAAACACCTAGCCATTTGTAGAGCTCTTCCAGCTCCCACGTCAATTTTCACAGCAGTAATGAAAGCTTGCTGCCTTGAGTGTCCTGGGTGAGTTCCAGTTACGTTATTACAGTTTACATGTCTCAGTTTCCTTATAACTTTTTGGTATGAAGCACTGATCACAAACCATTTGTGTAGACATGCATCCAGTTTCGAGGCATCTGTCTACCACTTCAGAGCAGGCTGTGGTTTAGTGATAGTTGAGTGAGCTGTACCCATGCACACATCGAACAAGAACACACATCATGCCTCATGTACAGTCCCACTGAACACAGGCAAGGAGAGAAATGCCTATTCCAGCCTGTCCTCAGATCTCCTATCCTGAGCTGGCCCTTTGCCTCTTACTTCAAAGCTGGGAGATGCTTTTTGGCATGAGTCATTGCTCCTTGTTCTGCTGGGTGTGTTCATCACACTGCCAGGCATGGCCCAGACCCGCTGCTCTGGGACACATCTCCTCCTGCCTTTCTCTCCACACTCCTCATGGGTTGCAGGACAGACAGTATTTCTGTAGACAGGCAGTTCATGACTGTGTACAGTTATATTGGACTTGCCCAGGATTTTGAGAACATTGTGTTCTTTGGATGAAAGACACCATAAAGTACCAACCTGCCCATCACTTGTTAGTTGTAATGTATCCAGAGACTCGTTGAAGGCCAATTATATTGCGTCTATTGCTTCAGGTACTTGGAAACATTTATGCAAATTATCTCAAATAAAAATAGAATTTATTGTGGCTGTGTAAATGCTCTTCATGATTCTGAGTCCTGCAGACAATGTCAAGAAGAAAGTTGATGCCAGAAACCTTTGTACAACCGTCTTGAAACCCACTTCATTTTCTTACTGGTAAGCTCAGTCCCACACTCAGTGCAATCAGTGTAAGACCAGCACATTTAAAAATCAGTATCTGACTTCGAACAAGTCAGTACTCAGCATTTACCTCACAGACGCCTATCGATTTCATGGTGCTTACAACCCAGGGATGCTGCAGCGGTTTCCCCTCTGGATAAACAATATGGCAAGACTTGCCAAGATTTCCGGATGTTGCTGCTCTACGTGGTGACACAAAGCAAAGGCCAGCCCAACTTAGAGAGCAGATTAAGATGTGTTTGCGGTTGGTTTGTACCATAGGAGTACTGCAAGCCTCCCACGCTGGCTTGTCTAGCTTCCTGAGCTGTGGCATGACAAAATGGGGTACATACAAACCCCAGAGAAGCTCCAGTGCCTGTAAAGTCCTGAAGGGTGCAGGCCCATTCAGAGGGAATGCAGACAATATTTTGAATAGGTGATGTCACTTTTAGCAAAGGTCTAAAAGAAGAGGCAGAAGAGACTCTGGCTGAACTCTCTCTGTCATCTCCTTTCAGTAGCTGCATCATGAAATAAGGCAAAGAGTGTGGCAAGGACTGGTTGTCATCACAGTGCTTATCTATGGTAAGCGTCTGTAAGCATGCACCAAAAAGGCTGGCCCCATGTCCCACTTTGCCCATGGCAGAGTCCCAGGAATCACTGCTGCTGGTGCTTCTGCAGAGGCGAAGGTGGGAATGGGGGAGAGGACTTGCCAGCACTGAAAAGAGAAGGGTTACTCAGTTATATTTGCAAGCCCCCAGAAGTTGTTCAGCCTCTCCTTCCTAGGAGGGCACAAGTAGTCCATATTCTGCTCCTGGGAAGAAACGTGAGCCACCTCTGGTCCAGGGTGACGAGCAAAGGGAAACTCTCCATCTAAACTAGCCATTGACTAGTTGAAGGCATGTGGCAACATACAACTGAGAACCGGCAATCCATCTGGATGTCTCCTCCACCTGCACACTTCACTATCGCTGTTATTTAATTAGGAGCTGAGCATCTGCACGTTTCTCACTCACAGAATGAGAAGGAACACTTATTATTTTTTCCACAACTGTCCTGTTATTCGAGTCACATCTGATTTACGTCTAGTAGGAAGCCAAAACTGGTACTGTCAGCATTGCTGATTAATAATGGCAATGTAACCCTTATGAGATCCCTGCCTTTTGTCTCACAATAAAACTGAGAGTCCTATATATTGTGTGCGGCTTCCCCGAAGTGCTGTCCACCATGCTACTTTAATGAGGAATGCATTAGATATGTTCTTCTTTAGCTACCAAGCACTTACCAACACCCTTACCTCCAACAGGTGGGAGGGAAGGGAGAGGGTGGAGTAGTAAAGTCATAGAGCCAGCTGTGATGGAGGTGGGAGGGAACAGCATCTCTAAGTGATTCACACCTCACTAGCTCAGGTCTTTGTTGGTTTCCCTTCTGCCTGGTCTACCTGTGCCATCACCCTGGGAAACCAGACTGGAGGAGAAGGTAAGAGTGTACAAGGCAGTGGCTATCGCTGGGGGCAGTGCTTTTAACAAGGGCAGTCATCATCCTCATCCTGCCTATTTCCCCAGTAGCAGGAGGAGCAAGAAGACAGGTTTTATAGATCCCTGCATGTCTGAGGAGCCAGAAGCCTTTGGCCAGTGCCGACTCTGCCTTCTCCCCATGTTCCCTGCTTTCCCCAGCCATGTCTTAGAGCTGCTCCTAGACTCACTGGAGAACATCGCTAGAGTAAATTCTGCTGACCATGGGTTATAGTTCAGCACTTTTCCCTCTAGTTAAGAGCAAGGCACATAATTAGAGTACCCTTTGCTAACAGTACCTTCAGATGGCTGGAATTCCTGGCCAAACATTGAAAAGTTCATGTCAGTCTGCACACGACATGATCTCCCCAAAGACTGTCTTTTCCAAAATGGTTTTGGTTGCCTCTGAATGCCTGGCTTGTGGCACCCGTGCTCTGGTTTGCAGGGGCAATATTTAACTTCAGTTCTTGTAAACTTCATGCAGACTTTTGAGCCTCCAGCAGTACGCAGAGATGGGCCATGATGCCTGAAATTGGGACTGCACAGCTGACAGTACCCCAAAGGAAGGAGAAGGCATTCATGGAAGTGTGACTGTAAGCCTTTGACTAGGCATGTGAGAACAATGCTGCAGAAATCCTTGAACGCATAGGTTCTGCCTCTGCGGTGGAGTCTCTGAATGCTGATCATCAGCTCATACCAAAAGATATTTGAACCTCTTAAGTGTATTTATTGTTCAGGGAAAACTTGTCCTTGCCCTTTTTCCTTCAGAACTTGCTATGATTCAGAGATCTGCGACTGTAAACCTTCATCTTTTCAGGGTCATAAACTCTCTGTGCTGCTGCAATGTTATTGAAAGAAGCAGTTTTCCTTGCTCACATCATCTCTTGGGCACTTAGGTCTGGGTGAGGTGGCTTGCAGTTGGACAGCAAGGTAAATGATACAGCACTAAAACAAGGAGATCACATTTAGCCATTGAGGTAGAAAATGATCTGTTTTCAGCCTGAAAATGCTTTTTTTTTTAATCCTTCTATATCAGCCATTACAGAAAAAGCACACTGTGGCTGAGCCATAATTGCAGTTCATATAAATGTCTACAGTGATGAAATTCTCTTCAGTCAGATAGTAAAGAAGAAAGATGATATCCTAGTCTGCAGGTGCCCCCAAATATTAGTTGAACGATTAACTGGTTTGCATTAAATTTCAAAGGCCTATCCCATTGCAGTAGGCTTGAATTCAGAGCTTTTTTCCCATGTTGTTCTTCCTCCTGCAGCACCACCCAAATGCCTACATCTACAGCCCTTTTGCAAGAAGACAGCCCCTAGCCAGAAGCACATAGCTAGTCTCTAAGGACCCAGTTTCTCAGAGCTATTGGCTCTTCTGCAGTCGTCACAGGAGTGATGCCATGGACCTCCTCCAATTTTTGCCACAGTAACTGTGAGCTCCACTGTGGTGGCCAGCCCTGATCTTCTCAGGCTCTGGACACTCTCTGTTCTGCACCATCACACAGCATTTGGATCTGCTCCAGAATTAAAAGCACAAAAGCCTAGAGAATGAATGGGGAAATGGCAAGAGATATGGCATTGCTCTTACCTTCTCTGGGTCTCACAGAGTTCAGGAGTGCTCCCCTTCAGACATGCCTGGAGGTTTTCTTTTGTGCCTGCTTTGCAAAAGGTCCTTCTTCCCTGGTGACCCCCAAGAAGGCAGGTCTTGGAGTGGCCAGCACAGTTTCTGTGGTCCTGAGCTGTCTTCTCTTCCTGAAAAGACTGTGTTGGGAAGCAGGGGACCCATACCAGCACCCTTGCTCTACAGCTCACCGAACCTTGACTGAGGAACACGTTGTCACGTGTCACTTAACTCTGGGTTAGTTTTACTATTTGATGAAAAAGTATTTGCAATAATGTAATAGGATACAAATAGACAAAGTCATAAAAATCCTATTGTTAAGATTACACTTGCTGGTAAAGATCCTTTGCGGATCTCGGCCATTTTATGTTTTTCCTTTAACTTATATTAGGCATCAGAATCTCCCTTTATTGACGTAAGATGGAGGTTCTTTGACAGAGATGGCTGTTGCCGCTGCTGTCTCCCCTGTCACTCCCCATTCACCGAAGAGAGGGAAGGGTAGAGGGGGAAAAAACTGTTTTTCTATGTCATCCAAAGCTCAAATACCCCAGTTTTCACATAGCTTGCTGGAGAAAACTTTCTTCTCAACACCTGTGATTAGTTTTTGGACCCCATGTAGTATCATGTGAAGAGTTACCTTACTTTTGTCTTCATTCCTCCTCAGGATCCTCTGATTAAAATGTCTAATCTATATCCTAATTTGCAAAATTTTAGGTCTGGAATACTTATCTTTGCCACCGTCTTCCGCCTGCAAACAAAACACTGTGCCTCTGTAATAATGCCCAGTCTTCTGACTAGATTTATAGCTGTTGGTTTTCAGTGACTATCTAGTAAAAAACAAATGTGATACTACAGATGGTGTTGAGCAATACCAAACACTACTCTATGCATTTTACAGAAACACTTTTGGTAGACACTGTCACAGATACTGTGTGAAAAGCCATCTCAACTTATGCCACATGTAGGAAAGAAGCAGCCATCTCCTTGTCTGAAGATGGATTTTTAAATAAGATGTTACATCTGACATTGCATTTAGGCACGCACTGATTTTTGTATGAATAAGAGTTCCTAACTAGATGGCAGAAATTAAAACCTATTCATACTTTTTCAAGAGTGAGATGTACAGTCACTGCAGTCCTCCGTTCCATACTCTGACACCTTGTCTCCTTCTCTTGAATAATCTAATAATAACTGAAGTTTCCACTCCAAAAAGCCCTCTGCATTAATCATTTGGTCTGTCGAGATCTCAGCTCAATTATCATCAGCTTGCATCTCTGCAACTAGGAAATTACATTAAAAGTTACTCCAAAGTGATGTCAGAGTGCGAGAGTTGAATGGAGAAGGGGTAGCTGGGCTTCATCATGTCACAGCAAAGCGTCCTCTCCAGGGCACTGCTGAGCTGGTGTGCAGTACTGTTTCCAAGGAAAAGAAAATAAAATTAATGCAATCGATTTACTTCACGTTTTGCCTTGTCTCAAAAATTATTGAGTCATTAATCTTAGCAATGTCATGGTGTTGTCATTCACTGAATTCAATTAAATAGGAGCTCACCATTAGAGAGATCTGTGTGTTCTTCACAGGCAGTAATACCCTTCTTGACCATAATGAGCGGAGCTCCCCTTGTTGAATTAGGGGGAATTCAAAGGAAAGGAGTTAATGAAGATGAATAGGGCAAACTGCTTCAGTATACATCATCCTGTACACACCTAACCCTGATAGTACTGGGCCCAGTTCTACTTATATAGGCATGGGAATTAAATGGAAATGCAAGCTCACAAGGTTCATTTCAGGGCCCCTGGCTCTTGTGCTCTTCCATTCTCTAATTTCTGTTTTCACTGAGCTAATGCAGAGTTTCTGGACCAAGAGGCCAGAGGCTTTCATGCACCAGGGCCCCCAGCTGCCTTCCTCAGAAAACTGTGCTGTGAAGTGGCTTTGTGCCTTTGTGTCACAGCAGCCGCTGCTGAAATAGCACAGTATTGCAAGGCAGAGGAGTGCCCACCAAAGAAACCGAGTGCTGATGG
The DNA here is from genome assembly GCF_030867145.1 of Opisthocomus hoazin. NCBI lineage: Eukaryota > Metazoa > Chordata > Aves > Opisthocomiformes > Opisthocomidae > Opisthocomus > Opisthocomus hoazin. The sequence goes on along the minus strand of NC_134415.1, from coordinate 6,608,028 downwards.
TCTGAAGGAAAACTAACAGGTCTGAAGAGAAATTGGAAAAAAAATATATGTCAAGAGGTTAATTGAGCTGAAGCTAATTTACACTGCACGAGCAAGCAAAAGTTTCTGTGATGCCACGCAAGAATGGAATTACCATGAGAATATCAATGAAACTGCAGTACATTAGATCAATAGACCATCAGGAAAAAAAACATCTGATTATGTCGAAGGGAACTGCCAGAACAAAAAGTCGCTTGGGAGACTTGCTTTCGGCCAGCAGGTTGACGTTATGTCACTGGGAATGCTACAAAAGATGGCACCCGGGCTCTGATGAAGGGAGAGCGTTGCTGCTGACCACCGTGGAATGCTTGGTGGGATCTTGGGGTTACCTCTATTTCACACATGAGCACGGTGCAAGGAATCCCAGGTCTCCACTGACAGGTCTTAGGCCACCTTACGACACGGCCTGCAGGTTATTAGCAATAACAAACATTAGTTTGATTGCCTAAGGACGTATAGCTGGAAGATGCAGGGCTGCACCTAAGGTAATTAGCCTGGCCTGTTAGCAGAGCTAATCAGCTATAGCACTAGTGATAGCACAATGATATGATGATAGGGCTTCTGCTTTTGGAGCTAACATGGGTGGGTGTCTGTGCTCTGCTTGCCGTGATGCAGCGCTTGTGTCATCTCACAAGCATCACTCTCAGCCTTAACTCCAGTCCTTATGCTTGGAAGTACTCTACAGAAAACGTGTGCTGGATACCATACGGGATACTTTTTGACCTGTTTCCCCAAAATACTGATACGACATAGGGTCACGGCATGTATTATATACACTGTGGTAGTGCCATGGGGCTATACAGAGTCAGTGGTAGGCAGTGTAGACACACACGGTAAAGGAGGGTTCTGGCATGGGCTCTAAAGATCTTCCTTCAAAAGAGACAGAAGTGGAGGAAGGGACGAGCACACAGGTATGCACACAGAGCACACCGTGATCATATAAACGTGGGACACAGTCAATGACTACAAAGTGATTCAACTCAATGTGTGATGTTAATGCACCTAAATTACAGGGTGTAGAGTGTGTTCAGTCCTCAGCTGAGTAGACTCATTCAGATGTGTACTATATTTTCACTGCAGCATAATCCTCTTTAGAAGAATGACTTTATTCGCAGATGAGGGCATCTGCATAGGAGCTTAGTGCACTTTAACTTGCGCTTACAGACTTTGTACCACTGACTGACTTGCTTTCACTACCCTGAATGGACCTGTGACAGACCAATGTTTGTAGCACTGCACTTCTAATCTTCACAAATATCTAAAGACCCACCTGCCTTTGGTGTTATGGACCAAAGAGATGAGGGTAAGTCACTGCTCACACTGTGCCCCTGTGAACAAGAGGTGTGACTTCAGAGTTGTAAAGGCAGAGTTGTTGTTGTCACTGGTACTGCCCCAGTCCTGTGTTGGGAAAGAAGCACCTGAACTTGAGGAGCTTTACTCTATCCCTGATCAGGTGTAACCATTGGAGGGGTACCCAAGAAGCGATGTATGCGTCTTCATCTCTGGTCGTTTCCTGGCCTCCTAGGCTCGAGACAGCTTCTTTCAGAGGGCACATTAGGTTCTGGTCTAGCCCTGCATCATTTACTCTGTGCGTGTGTTGCATATTCAAATTGTTTCAACAGGCTTTGTAATGATTCGGGGCACTGATTATTGTTCATACAGCAAACAGTTGTAGTGGCTTAACACCTTACTATTCCCCGTCATTTGATTAATGATCCTTTCTTGGAGATAACCCCTTCACCAGAAGAGAAAAGGTGCCTGCCTTCACAATATCTTATTTCATGCCATCTTTCTTAGCACAAGGCAGCCTTCAGTAGAAGCATCACCAAATTTTGAGCATCAGAAGAAAGGCAGGTGTCTTGGCAACAGCTTGCATCAGAGCCCACTAAAGTCTCGACTGGCTCAGAACTATCCACTGGGACATCTTGATCAGAGCCCTGCCGTCCTGGTGCAGCAAGTGATCGGTGGCTGGTACTCCCCAGGAAAACAGTCTTGCTGAGAGCTCTGCACTCTGAAGTCTTTGCTTTATTAAGAGGAGGAGTGCTTGCCTGGTGAAGCACAAATAAGTTTTAAGAGCACATGGAGCTAATATTGCTTAACTTCTGCTTCATGAAATTGTTAAGCTGAAATTGGAAAAGTCGGTGAAAATGCTCACTGATTGCTCCCTCAGCATAAACACTCTCATATCCACTTCCTTCTTTTTTTCCATGCTGTTGTGGTAACTTCATTACCTTTCTCACTTCTTCTTGCTGGCTATTTATGGGGCCTCTTTCAAAACTGGCAGCTCTTGCAAAGTCTTCTGCCTATGGGGATTTTTTTTGCTATGGGGTGACTCATGGTTTGCCAGAGGGTTTTGCTGTTATAATAGGAGCAAAAAGCATTTACAGAAAGACTAGCAGGAGAAGGGGCATGCAAGCATCAGGGAACAATTCTGAGGCAAGAGCAGAAAAAGAAAAAACAAACATTGAAGTAGCTAAAGGAAAGTTCAGCCATAACTCGCAGGACAAACTGTAGGGAGATGAAAGGAACAGGAGATGACAGCTTGCTGAGGGACAAAAGTGGTTTTTGTTCACATTGATGTGTTTATTTGTAGCTCATAATTGTGAGCAGATTTTTCAAGTAATTGGAAATATTACGTTTTTATCACCTTACACATTTTTTTCTGCTTTCTGCTCTTGTTTTACCATTGATAAAGTATCTCGGACTAGGAGAATAACTAGAAGGAAAAAGGCAACAAATAGCCACTTCTTAAAAATGAACAAGTGTTTTAGTTTATGTGCTTTCACCTTCCCTTGCACTTCTGAGAAGTTCTCAGTTTGCAACACATCCACCACGGACAGCTTTTACTATTACTGACGTAGTCTTTGAGTTCTCCCAGTGTAGGGCACGAAATGGCTTGCATTTCTGTACCTGTAAGCATTTTATTTAGTTAGCTACTTTAGTTTGACTATTCAGGTGCTAACAGCGGCGGGGAGCTACCTCTGTCCCGCCCTGGGCCCACTGCAATTCTTTGTATGCTAAAGCCAGTGGTCCATGCTAAGCGAAGAGTGTCCTCCCACCCCAGCTTGCCACAGACAGGCTCATCCCACACCGCCTTTATCGGGGGATGTGGCTGGTGTGATGGCCACTGTCCTTGTCCCCCCATGGGACTCCTTCTGAGGCGAGGAGCTGGGGGATGGAGTGGGCAAGCTGGGGTGGGGAGGAGGAGGAAGGGAAAGTTGGTGCCGAACAAAGACGGGGCTGGCAAGGGGAAGCGGAGCAGAGCTGGGGAGGGGAGGGATGGCCCCACGGATGAGGTGAGGGCACCGGGAAGGAGCGAGGCTTGCCAGGACATGGGGAGAGGGGAGACTTGGAGAAAGGGAGCAGCATGAGGAGAAACCCAGGGAGCAGAAGTTGGGATGGGATGGGAGGGAAAGTGGATTTGATGGAGGGGGGAAGACAGGGGAAGAGAAAGAAGCCTCATCTGCTGCAGAAATCAGGAGGTACAGGGTGAATTAGGCATTGAAGTACAGGGAATTAAAAGCTTATCTCAAGGTTGAAGCAACTGATGACTGCACTGAAAAATCCAATTCTGTCCTTAGAAACATCAAAGAGATCCTGTATCATGCCTGACACACCACTTAAACCAGAATTGGCATTGCTGATCACTGATACTCCGTTTCTTCTTCTATTTTTTGGTGCCTGACTTGAGATGCTGGAGCTCTCCCAGCTGCAGATGCTGACAACGGACAATGCTAGTGGGTGTGTTTCATGGTCTAAATTGCCAAATATGCCCAAATCATCACACCCTGGTCGCTTCAAGCAAGGTCCTGAAATCAATGTTACCTCTTGACCTTGTGCTTTGCATGCCTCAGCTGTGAAACAAGGACCAGACAGCCTCCACCCCTCACAGCGCTGCTGGGGTGCAAAGTCACACACCAGTTCAGCAGGTCCCGAGGTGTGAATCAGCCTGCAGGGAGGTGGGTGGCCCATGGGACATGGCACCGGGAGCCTGGCCGCAGAGCTGGAAGCGGTACGGCAGAGGATGACGCGCTGTCTCGGCCACGGTGCCAAGGAAGAGAGGTGTTACGGGGCTCACCAGGATGACTGTACTGGGAAAAGCAGCTTGGGAATCGTTGGACTGACATCTGAGATAGGTTCGAAGGCTGCATTGAGATGGCTTCACAGACTGTAGTGCTCAACTGGCGGAAAGCCAGATAAGGAAACACCCAGCTTTCTGAGAAGGGTTTGTACAGTGCGCAGAAAAGTAGGTTTCATTTGCAGCAGGCTGCATTTGAAACCGAAAATATTGAATATCTGCCCGTCAAGGGAGCACAATCCGCCATGTACAGTCACTGCAACAGGCCCTGCGATGAGAAAAGGGATGCAGGCAAGGTGATCTCAGACACAATGCATTCCTAATTACCTAATTCTTGAGCATGTAATTTGGCAACTTTAATGATGCTTTCCAGTGCTGCTTTTCCCTGCAATGACTGGTATTGGGGAAATTTTCAGCACCTGACTAGGACAGAAGCAGAATATATTCAGCCTCACGCAGCAGGACTCTTGAAAATGGTGAGACTTCAGACAAAAAATGCCTGTGCTGAGCGCAATTAGGCATTTATCACCTTTGGGATGGAATGAGGTTAAAAGTACCAGTATTGCTGAGTTCCATGTTAAATGATCTAATTTCTAAAGAAATTCTTCTCATTAATGACACTGTAACACGCTTTAAGCTGCAAAGAGTGAATCCGAAGCTGGCATCTTTGAGGACAAAGGAAAAAACAATCCAAAGCATCATTTTATGGAAAAGCAAAGGTTTCTCTCCAGATTCTTTTCTCCTGTGACCTTTGGTATTTGGCATTAGGCAAGAAATCTCTTCAGAAAGTTGCATCCATCTCACAGTAGGGAGAAAGAAAGGGACTGGTAGTTGGAAACCTCTGCTACAAAACTAAGGTAACAAATTCTCATTGAAAGACTGTAAATGAGGATAATTTTCGAAAATAAGTAGTTGGGTCAGTGAATTTGTGATCTTCTCCAGCCATTTTGTTGCTGTACAGCCAACTAGTCTTTGTGGCATCTGTATACCTGGTTCCTATTGAGTGCAGATAAAAGAAAAGTGAAGACCCAGCCAACGCGGCAGCAGTATGAATGTCTTTCAAAATACTCGTCAGAGGCAAAGTCAACAAAAGCTGAAAACCCATCATAAAAAAAGGCAAGTCGGGGAAAAATTGCCCTGTGTGCTCAGGCCAGATACTAAAGTAACAGTATTACAATCAGAAAGTAAATAAAATGAAGCCCAGCAGTGAGATAAAGAAGGTGATTGTCGTGACCATGGTATGATGCAGACAGGGAGAGAAAAGCCGTCTCTCACTGTACAATATAAAGAAGAAATTCTTTACCATGAGGGTGGTGAAACCCTGGCCCAGGTTGCCCAGACAGTTGGTCCATGCCCCATCCCTGGAAACATTCCAGGCCAGGTTGGACGGGGCTCTGAGCAGCCTGACCCAGGTGAAGCTGTCCCTGCTCACTGCAGGAGGGTTGGGCTAGATGGCCTCTGAAGGTCCCTCCCAGCCCAAAGCATTCCATGGTTCTATGATTCTATTATCCTGCAGCGGGAATCACGGTGCCACCTCTTTATCAAGTAGCTTCCCAGGAGCCAAGGGGGAGCATGGCAAGGCACGTGTGAGAAACCCCCAGATTTGTAGGTGAGTGGGTTATTTTCGAGTCCCTCACTGGAACACGCAGCTCCAGTGTTTGCCACTGTTCCTCCCCAAGCTCCCATTTCAGGAGCGAGGGTTTCAGTTTCTGCCGGTCATAAAATGAGAGTGATCCAGCATCACTTTGTTTATTTTGAACCATTTATATTTATAGTTTGTGAATAACAGGGAAAACCAGGGATGCTACCATGCCAAACAAAGCAGTTGAAACACTCTCCTCGCCCTTCCAGCCTAGAGGAAAATAAATATCATGGCATTTAGTGAAGATGCAGCACTGTCATAATAACGAAATACTTGGTTTTTAAGGCAATGATTGAAAATAACAGGTTCACAAGCAAAATAGGTGGGACCAAACACATTACGCATGCAAACCTAGTAACAGTAATTAAGGTTATGTTCCTGGGAGGAAAAGTGTAACTAATACAGATGACATGCAATTTTTTTCAAACAACAGCAAATTGTTGAAAGGCCTTTAAGTGGAGCAATACAGCACACGAGTGATCCCATCTCTTATTTGTTGCCTGGCAAACTGGATTAGAGTTTAACAGATATGAAAGGCTGCGACCAGCTACAAGATTTTCCTCTACTGTTATGCAAGCAGATCTTGACTTTGCAGTAACCTGTGCTCTTCAGCAGAGAATAAGCAGAACTCAGCTTCACTTCCAGCTAGAAAGGAAGAGAAAAAAACCTGCAAAACCAACGAGGAGTGTTTTCCATATCAGCCCGCTTCGAAATGCAGCAACCTGGGGCCAGATCCGGAGCTGTTACAGAGGGAGATGGCTCCACTGGCTCCAGCTGAACTCTCACGTCTCTAAAGGTTGCAGAGCTGGCTGGGAGTTATGCAGCCCATGAATTTCTTTTCACACTGCCTTTGAAGTTCTAAATAAAAGCAAAAGTAGTAGCCATATAGCCCTTCTCCCTGCCTTTTTAGGTACTCCACTGCTAGTATGAGCAGTGCAACATACAAATAGTGAAGGTCAAATTAATTCATTTCTTTTTTTAAAAGTCGGTGGAAAGCTGCTGGTGGCCCATGTGAGGTCTTGTGTCAGGAAGCTCCACCGTTTCAGAAGCTCGGGCACAGGGGAACATTTTATTTTTGAAGGACATATTTTTAGTGAGGCTGAGTCAGAGCGTGACTTGCTTTTGACAAAAACTGAGATGGAAAAGTGGAAAGATGCTCCTGTATTAGTTGCTAACACATTTGGTTCCCCTGCTACAGATGTACGACTGCCTAGACTGGCACTTGCATTTGAATAGTGCCTGCAGGTTGCACCCAGGAGCAGAAGTTGTCCTTCTGGAGATCAGGCCATCATCAGTGTCCCAGTGTCCCACCACCCCTCAATAAATTGCCAGGGAAGCTCTATGTTTCCTGAGGGTAAACTTTCCCTCTGCAGATTCTTCAGGAAAACTTCCCCCGTTTATGCTCTCATTCAAAGGCATCAAAATAGAAACACCTAGGCTTCCTCCATAAATTATCAGGACAATTTAAATTTCTTTCTTAGAGAAACAAAACCAAGAGATTGTTTCCATTTTCAGTGCTTCTGACTCACGTATTCTGTATTCAGTGCACTGGGTCTCAGCATATAAACAGCTATTCCATGGAATCATATCAGAGAAAGATTTGACTGTTCCCATTTTTTCTTCACTAATTTTTAATAAAAAGTCCTAAAGTCATGGGCCACAGAACTTCTGATTAGGGTGTACAGAATAGTTTTCCTCCATGCCATTAAGAAACCAAAATAAATTACTGAACAACTAAATGAATGCTTTAGCTCTTGGCTAAATAAGTAAACGCAGTTCTTGATTAGCATGGGAACTTCAACACCTCGTCCCAGCTGCCATGACAGCCACCAGCACCTGTAATATTGTGCCTCATTTCTGGAGCAGGGACCCACTCTGTGACCTGGCTAGGGAAAGTCTCCCGGTAGAAAAAAAATCACTATTGACAAGTAAACCAAGGCTTTCTCCTCCCTTAACAGCCTCAGAGAGGAGAGGGGAAGCTGGCGACGGGCTCTCTGCTGTCATGAGTGAGCATAATGTGAATACCTCGACAGGCAGGATCTGCGATTTTGACAGATAGCTGCAAAGCAAGTAATAACCGAGTGTTCAACCCCCGCAGCGAGGGCGCAGCCCATCTCTGCTGGCATTCTCCTTACCCTCTCTCCCCCACCCCTCCTTTGTGAGGTCGTCTTTGTGTTCTTTAGCTCTTTCTTCCTCCTCCTTCCCCCTTTCTTCCTTTTGTGCTTTTTTCCCCCCCCTACTTCTCCCCTCCTGGGATCCAGCGGTTTGGGCCCTGCGATTCTTCACGGTTCATTGGGTTTGCTTTGCAAGGCTTCATTCCTCCGTGTCAGACAAAGATTGCGAGGAGGGGAGCAGAGGCTGTAGAAAGCAGGTTACATCAGGCACGCTGCAGACAGCGCTGAAATGTGTTTGTAACCTCGCCAGACGGACGGACAGCCCTTGCGCGGAGGGGGCTCTTGAAAGCAGATTCAAAGTCATACGGACCAGAGGGTGGGAGGGGAGGGGGATGGAGAGGCGGGATGCCCAATTTCCATACATTTCCATGAGCTTACTGTCATTTCTGCCTAGCGTGTCACCAGCAGCACATTACAAGGCTTTCCTGTACTAGTCCTGCCTATTATAAGCATACCCTGACCTAGATGCTTCATTTCCCCCCCCAAAAACAAATTTATGCTGTGGAAAGATCACAGGCGCTGCCTGGAGCTGGTAGGAAGCGTCCCTCGTCACGGTTTGCTCGTTTGTGCTGGTTGCAGTTGCTGTTCTAAGCCATGCAAAACAATTCAGCAACTATAAACAGGGATACCCCAGCCACCCTTCGAGTGTATCGAGGATTTTACTCATCACCCAGCTACAAAGGTGCGTTGCGTAAACGGGCAGACGCTCGTCACGCCAGCAAGCCTTCCAGGTGTCCCAGCCTGCAGCCGCAGCCCTGGGTGGAAGCCCACGGTCCCAAGCTCCATCCCGAGGGCAGCAGGGAAGATCCCAGGCTGGGGAGTTTACACTGTAAACACGCCTGAAAAAGTGGCATCGTTAAAAATAGCAAATAAGAGTGTTTGACACTGTTTATGAAAGGGGCTTACAGCAATGGCCCATCCTTGATAGTCTCCTTCTGTCAAAGCCCCGGGGAAGAAGAAGGCTCACAGATGCTTCATCCCACTTGTGGTCTATCCTGGGCATGGCGGGCAGCCCGAGCCCAGCCCTCCATCCCATCACCACAGAGCCACCACTGTCAGCTCTGCTCCACTGAAAACCAAAGGGATAGATCTGTCCAGGGAGACTTGAGGATGGGCTTCTCAAAGCAGGGCTTACTCTAAACATGCATTTTTCTGTACTTCAGAATGTGCCCTAATGACTGAATCCCGAGCGGCAGCTGGACCACTTTGCAGCCTGTGCTGAAGGCTGAGCGATGCCCTGCCTGCCCCAGCAGCTGAGCCTTGTAAGGGACAGACAGAAACCTCCTTTTCCCCTGCCGAGTCTGTGATGTCAGTCCTTGAGGAGAGGACAAGTTTCCTCTGGCCTTTCGGGATGGAGATTAGGGAACAAGTTTTTCTAATTCTCATCTGCTAGAACGATATAAGGCGTGTCCTAAATCACACCCACCAAACTTGAACCCTGCAGGCTCTTGGGTGGACTGAGCCTTACCGAGCTGTGATGCCCAGAGGGAGATGGTTTAGCCGGTTCCTTGAAGTGCTCCCTGCACGTGGAAAGGCTCAGCCAAGCTCTCAGCCCACAAATGCTGCCCTTATCTGGAGAGAAGCATCAGGAGCATCCAGCCTCACAGTGTCCGTGCCCAAGCAGGGCAAGACATTTTTGGAGGAATTCATGGCTTAGAAAGATTGTAACAATTTCTAAGTATTCAAAAAGAGACCATATTATAACATGCCTGTCTAGTATCCACTTTAAAATCAAATTCTAGTCCAGCTCCCTTAATATAGCTACTTACAAAAGCTAAACTGCTTTAGAGATAATTTTTCTTATATTTTGTCTTCTGCCAATGACAATCATACGTAAGTGCATGTGTGTGTGTTTTTAGTTTAGCCAAAGTCAGCCAATTCTTTATTTTAGAGGGAAATAAATAACTTCTTTTCTCCCTGTTCCATTGTCTACCTTCCTGCTCCTACCACGGCTCCCTGCTCCAGCAGCTGAAGGCCAGAAAACTTCAACAGAACTTGCAGAATCCTCAAAAACTAACGAGACGAGCCTGAAGACCACAGGTTTGGTGGCTTGAGGGGGGTCAGGTGGGTCTCTGGCCCATCTTTCCACTGTGTGGGACCGCAGCCTCCAGCATGCTCTGGCATGCAGCAAGCTGCTTAGCTGCTCAACCGCTTCAAGGAGCTTAAAATAGGACCTTCCCCTGGCAGCAAAGGCGGTGGCTGAGAGTGAGCAAGAGCGTAAGAATTTGTCCCGAAGCGTCAGAATGAGCCCGGTTTTGCTGTTACACACTGTGGCTTTCCATTGCTTTTCTAACGGCGTTTCTTCTCTCCTTGGCACTCTGTAAAAGAAGGAGTATCAGGCCCCTCAAATGCTGTCAGATGCCGCTGAGATATTTGTCACCGAACCTTAAAGCTGTTGTTTAATCACTTCGCTCACAGCCAGATTCGCCCTTTTGTTTATAGAAACTTCTGCAGTCTGGTATGTGTTTTCAGGCAAGATCAAGCTGTTTTCCAGCAAAAAGGTCTTTTCAAATCTGCAGTCATGTCTTATTTGAACTCCAGCTGGGCTCCTTTCTGAGTGCAACTTGTCATGGTTTACAACACAGCGTTTCCTTCTGTAGCTGTTGTTTTACTGTTTGCATTCAAAGTTGACTCTGAGCTTCCGCCATCCTGTGCCCGCACCAACTCCTGGTAGGAAGCCCTAGGAAACAAGGGCCACCACCATGCCTTGCTCAGTCTGGAAATACATAAAGATGTGATGCTATGTTATGCTGCGTTATAAGCAGAACGCTGCAGCCATCTGTGCAGAGCTACATCCAGCCATGCCTGACAGACGGCTGGTGTACCCAAATATCTGGTGAACGCTTGATGGTCTGCTAAGATCAATTACTGTCTAACCGCCGCCTCCTACCCTCTTAATGTATTCATTGGTTTCATGGCAGTAATGAGTAACGGTCACATTTCTGGGAATTACCATTTTTGAGAATTTTTTTACCACACAGCTCAACATTGTCTGATTTTGCAAGTTAAATTATCAGCTCAGGGTCTCTCTTCACCAGCTGTCACAAATAACAAAAACAACTGCCTAGGAGAGGTTAAGTTAGGAAACTTTCAAGCATAGTTTAAATGACCTTTTTTGTCCCTCTTTTTCATTTCTAAAAAACAACAACTAAAAAATCCCTTCACCTGACCCCAGTGGGTATGGAGTGTAGAAGTAAACCATCATATTACAAGATATGCTGTCTAGGAAATTACAATTCTTTCTAGCATGGTTCACATGTGAACATTATGGTGTTCAGAGGAAGCAAATGTAGCCACAACAGCTTAGGTACAACTCAAATATGAATATAGCAGTGTCAGCAACTGGTCTAGTGTTGAGGGGCTGTGCACAGTCCATTTTCACTGAACACAGGAATAGGATGCAGAAAACCATTTGATCGATTATATACTATTGCCCTGTTCGGCTGCATGCACAAGGAGGAATAAAACAGAAAAAAAAAAAAAATTTGGAATACAAACTAGTTAGCTATCAATGCAGAAATAGGATGTGTAGGATGACTGCTAACAGTAGGTAATTTCAGGGCTCACAGATAGCATAATCTGTTAATTTACTTATGGCTGCTATCCAGCAATAGTGAGAAGTGTGGCTGGGTGGAGAAGGATATGACAGAAAAAAAATGTACGAAGTTTACACTAAGTTTGGCAGTGTCAGCCGACAGAAGGGACCCAGTAGAGCTGGCCACAGCCAGGTTAGCTGTGGGGTGCTGGAGGAGGGGTGCACAGCACCCAGCTGCGGCTGCTTCCCACCGCCCGCTCCGCTCCGCTCAGCCAGGGGTGACAACGCAGGGAGCAACATCTCCTTCCATCCACCGGCAGATCCACGCCTCAGGAGAGGATTTATTTTTTTTCCAAATTTCAGTGAATTCTGCTTGAAAAAAATCATGGAGTCTAGCAATTTGTCCCTTAGGTAAAGATTTAAATTTCACGTTTAGTTATATGTACAGACTAACTGGTCACTGCTGAGGGAAACTAAATCGGTTACAAAGCCCTAGGCTTGGAAGGTCTCAGCACCCACTGAAATCACCAGGATTTAGGCACCTATTCTCCTTGGAGGTGATGAACAGAAGCACATCGCGTATCTCCAGCAGTCAAATGAATTCCAAAACAGGAACTGGGCTGGAAAGTGTAGTTTCTAAAACCAGCAGTGTACCCCGTTGAAAACCTCGTGTTATGTTTCATTTGGTGGGCGCTCCACAAATACTCCCAGCAGCTGTTGCAGCGTCTCGCTTAGGATTCCTCTCACCCAACTTTAGCCTTCCCAAGCCAGGCCTGCACTCTGAATTTGAACCCCTGGCCTCCCCCCACAGCTGGTGGGAGCCACTCCTCCAGACAGCAATTCAGAACTCCAAAAAGTTGCTAAGGGGAATTTCTGTGGCTCCATAGTCGAGTTTACTTTTAACAATCAACTAGTTTGTAAAGTCCTGCTCTGAGAAAACACCCTTTAACCCATCAAAAATCACTTCATTCTGTTAACATGGAGCATGAGACACACAGAAATGTAGATGTAAAATAAAACAATTGTGTTTACTCCTTGAGGTTCCAACTGCTCCTGTAGATGCGAAGCTGTAAACCAGCAGGGAGCTGGCTGGGGATGGCCCCTGAGAGCAGGATGCTGAGCTCCCAGAACTCCCAGGGACCCAAGAACATAAATTAATTCATGGCTTTGGCCTTATTTCTGTCTCCAAGGGGTGGCAGGGCAGGATGCTTTTATTTCAACAGTGCTACTTTTGAACTGAGGGTGACAAAACTTGAGGTTCTCACCCTAGCTAGAGCTGCAGTCTGCAGTGTTACAGTAAAAAGGTCTTTCCTGGGAAGGGAGGAGAAAAGGAGGAGTAAGGGGATTGCTCTCTGGATTCCACGGCAGCCTCCCGGTGCTGCAGAAGGAGCTCTGGGGCAGCCATCAGAGCTGACACAGCTTCCAGGAAGGCTGTAAAGAAATGCAGCCACTTCCCCACGGAGCGCCGGCAAAGTCCTTGGTGCTACAGCGTTGTCACATTAGCAGGCTCTACTTAAAAGCAGCGCATCCCTCCCAGTAAAATACCAACCTTCCCAAAACAGTGAGCTCCATGAGCTCTGGGTAAAAAGCAGTACCTAGGACCTACAGAATTGAGTCCTTGGTTACTCAGAGGCATTGAAAAAAAAAAAAAAACTGGGACTAAGAGAAGCACCAAGGCTTTTGGTAGAGCGGTAAACTGAGATACTAACATGGGTTGCTGCTGCTGTTCTCTTTCTAGAAGGTTTTGGGTTTTTTTAATTCTCTGTGTGAGGGGGTGGGGGCATTTCTGCTCTTTCAGGCCACCTGAAGGAGGTAATTTAATTTGCCTGTGTGGCAGCCAAAGCTGTAATTAATCTCATGACTTGCAATCACTGGAGCCTCAATCGGTGGTGAATGCCCATCAGCTGTGCTGAATGATGAGGTGCCTCTGCAAGTGCCCTTCGGCCACACAGCCTAGAGCAAGATGGTTGGTCCTCATCACTTTTGGGTGGCTGATAGTGAAGCTGTGACTACTGAAGGTCCTGAGAGCAACAGAAAGAGTTTTCTGGACTGAGCTTCATAGATCTCTGCTAAAAGTTACTGGTGAGTGTTGATTTCTACCTATTAAACCCTTGTGTGGCAGCTTGGTGATAATTAGCAGAGCAGAACATGGTAAGAGCTGACTGCAGAGTCTGTGTCCTTTTTAATCCTATTTGAGCAGCCCTTCAGCCACCTGAGTGGCAGGGTCCTTTGAAAAGTGTTGCTTTTGGAGAAGGTAGTTGTATCTTTGCATGTTGCAGCTCCGATGTTCTGATGTTTGAAGTAGAGTTAAATCTGAGAGTCATCTTTTGGGGTCAGGCTTTTCTCGACACTGCTGAGATCTGCGCACCCACCCCCTTTGCTGGGAAGGACTGGTCCCAGCCGCGCTGAAATAGGTCTGTGGGAAGAGCTATTTTTGCTTTGGCCTGAGGTAGCTTCTCCTTTTTTCTCTGAAAAGAGAATTGCTCCTTTTGAACTGTTTATAATCCCAACTTTTAGATCTATTTCATGGGAAGAGTCCATGACCTCCTGTGACATAGCATTTCCCTTTCCTCAGACGCTGGCTCCTATGGCCTCTCCAGCTGGTGCAGCTTCCAGACTCCAGCTTTGTCCCTGTTGGTGAGGAGGGACATCAATCCATTTCTCAGAAAGCAAAACTGACCCCTTGTACCTGGGGGTCTGCCTGTACGAATCGTGTGAACCCCCACGCATTGGCCCGGGGCCGTGTGGCAGAGGGGTATTTCCAGAAAGGCTTTAATTTGGGGAAGGGGGAGGCATCGAGCTGCCGGTGCGTGACTGCTGCCACAGCTGTGATGTGCATATCTTGGCTTTGTGCTGTGGCTTTTGCTCTGTTAGTAATTGAATTGAAATCAAAATATAACCGTATTGCTCTGATGCTCTGCCTGCTAAACAGCGGCATTGTGAATAAATCAGAGTTACTTCAGAGAATCGCTTTAATGTGGCGGAATTGCAGCAATCAGGGGATAAAGTTAGATTTAAGAGTAACTGGTAAAGGAGCTGATTGGCATTCAAAGGAAAGCTGCTTTTGTTCAGTCTTTCTGCAAGTGGGGGTAAGTGTTGTCCAGAGCAATTAGCAGTGCTTGAGGGCCAGGGTAACTCCTTGCTCCTGCCCTGCCCCTGACTGTTACCCTGTGGCTTTATGTAGACAATTTTGCTTCCTGCTATTTTTCCCTAGTTTTAAGAGCACTTACATCCTTGTCTCTTAGTGCTGTGTAAGACTGCTCCTTTCACCGTATAAAGAGCTATGTGGGCAATGAAGTGCCTCCCCAGTACCAAACCAGCCAGGCTGAAGGACAGGAAATGGAATTGCTTGATAGCTAGAAGTGTAGGGCGGTGGTTGGAAGGACCTAGTGGGATTTCAATCAATTAATCCCTCAAGATAACCTTATGTCTTGCCTTCTACAATGATAAATGATGCCACAGTTCAGTATCGCTGCTATTCAGCTCTCCTTCGTGTTGATCTCGTGTGCATCCCGCTGTCTTTGCTGTCGTTCCCATAACACATCTTTGCCATCTGCCACAGCCTCTAACGAGACCATGCTCTACAAGCCTTGAACAAAAGAATTAGCCTACCGAGGGAGGGGGTAAGGAAATAAAGACAGACCAATCTTAAAAATAAAAACCACTCGAGGGAGTATTGTTACTGGTTGGTGTGTGAAGGAAACTTGTGCTACAGGTGTGGTAGGTCGGGGTGGGCAGGGAGGGCTGTTGGCTCTCCTGGCTTCCAGCGATGATGACAGGCAATGAGTGAGCATTTGGTGATGAAGCTTGAGTCTCAAGAGGCTCCCGTACCAAGCTGTCTGGATTCAGACTGCCACAGCCATGTAAATGGTGAACAGGAAGGCTGATCAGAGGGGTATATCCAACCTGGGTTTACAAAACCAGATTATCTTCGAGGTATTTGGTTTAAGATGCTAGATTTTTAGGGAGGTGGAGTGTCTGTGACTTAAACTTCTTTGAATTTGTCAAGTTTTAGAACCTCTGGAAACTTTCAGCCTAAGTCTGTGGGTCAACAACTGATTTTTTTCCTTTATTAAACCCATGGATATTTTTTTTTTTCTCCCTAGTTTGAAATGGGCACAAAGACTTTCCACGTAGCACAAACTGGCAGAGGGAAAGAAGTCAAGCCTCAGTCATGCTATCATGGCCACTTATATTTTAATGAGCTCTAGTAAATGGCCCTGTGAACAGATAATAAAAATACAATCTGTTTTTCCAACGTTTTTCATGATGGCAGAAAAAATAACCCTCAACTTGCCCACTTGAAAATTTTTTTTCTCAGTTGAGCATATGCAAATTAGAATTTTGCAGATTTTATCATGAATTGTTCCAGTTTTTACCCGGAAATGCCTTTAGCTACTCTACAGTCACATTAGCATTGCAAGTCAAAAATAAGGACTGTGGCTAGATATCCCCCATTAAAAAATCATAAAATGTCACTTTTTTTTAAGTAAAGACAATAGATATGTGAGACAACTTGATTTATACATTCGTTAACAAACATGGACGAGCTAATATTTGGTTTCATTCCTGATGCAGCTTAGTTGGATTCTACATAAGCTGTAAAAAGAAGATTTCTGTGTGTGCACATGGAAGTTTATTTCAGTTTTGTGATGGAAAGGATAGCTTGTAGTTTGAGTTCTTGCTGTGGTATGTTGGCACTAATCTGATTCAATCTAGATCAGAGCAAACAAATCTATTGTTTCTGATTTCTAGATCAAATCTATTGCCTCTTATAGTTGCTTATTATTATATTATAATTGCTAATTATAATTTTCTGTGTAAAAGGCCTTTATGCTTCACGGGCTGTTTAAAGCCACTGACAATAGATTTTTTTTTTTTTCTTTCTTAAATCAAGAACTTCAATCTGTTCTTGGGATCTGGCTAACCAAAACGCTAAGGCATTTCTTTCTCTGCCTGTAGATGTCAGCCTGTTTGGAATGGAGTATTATATGCTTTGAAGTATGCACTGTTGTTCTCAGTGCTACTCTTTAAGGTATAAGGCAAAAAAATCTAAGGCAAAAGTGGCAATTACTTGGGCACTACAAGAGATCATCTGCTGAAGTCCTTGCTCCATGATATTCCTGGCATTCCCCTTGTGAGAGTAAAGGAGAGGGAAAACAGCGTGTAGGGAAGTAAAGTTCTGCCTTGTCAGATTTCCTATACAACTCCAAAGCAATATGACACATAATTTCCAGCGCTCTTCTTCTAGGTCAGCAGTTTCAGAAGGCTTTCCAAAACACCTTGGTTATAACAGTAGCTGCATGCCTTGGTTGTCTGCTGTTGCAAAAGCTCCTGCGTATCGATCCAACCTACGCAAAGCTGCCTGACTGGTTTTGTCCTACCTGCGGAGTTCACTTCTTTCAGTTTAGGGAGCCAGGTGTGAGATGGAAGAATCCTTGAATTTGTGTGTTGTGAAGCTTCTTCTTGCATTTCTTAAGCAAGATGAATACATTTGGACTGAAATACAGTGGGAAGAACAGGCTGGGGCACTTTCTGACCTGTCTACGATAAATTATTTCCAAATGAGATGCAAGGTATTTTGCATAGATCTGGTGATCTCTCACACTTTAACTCAGGACGTGCTTTACAAGCAATCTGGAATTGTCTTCTCAGCAGCATTGAAGGCTTTTTGGGTTTTGTTTTGGCAGTTTCCATGGCTCTGAGTTACTTGCAAGTGGTGCTCTGTGAACTTCTACATCCCAACTCAATAGCACGTGTCAGGCTCCCAGTGGGTTGCCATCCTGCAGGGTATCTCAGGTTGTCCAAAACTCCTGAAAATATTGTCAGTGAAGTATCAGCAGCCTAGAGACCTATGTGATTATCAGGAATGTAGAAAGAGCAAGACTAAAGTCTCTGATCTGGGGAGACTGAGAACTTGAACCCGATTCTCTTGTACTCCAGGGAAATGCACAATTGCTCATCTACTAGCTATGGTGGGAAGTACAAGTGGTTTTTTATTGCTGGGTTTTTTGTTGTTTTGCTTTGCTTTCCTTTCCCTGAGTAAGAAGACTAAGAAAGCGCGATTTCCTCAGGAGGGATACAAAAGGAAGGTTTCTGTTCACAGGACAGGAGAAGTATTTCCTGCTCCGCTCTAATAGCAATATTCCATTTGTTCAGATGGTATTTCAGGTAAGCAGTGTCTCTGGGCACTTTGGAAACTTCTAGGAAAAAATATTTCCCCTTATAAACATCTGTTGCCAGCATTTTCTGGCTCCTGCTCAAGTCTAGAACTAGTCAAAGATGGTCTCTCATATATGTCCATCCCCTGTTCTTGCAGGACCCGGAGGGAGGCAGAAGGTGCACAGCGCAGGAAGGGAAGGCTTTGTCATTCATATTTGTGGTTAACCAGGCTTGAAGGGAGGCCCAGCCTGAGCTTTGTTTTGGCCAATGGCACTTGTTCTGTCAACACCAATTCCCTCACTCAAGTTCATCAAAGAGATTTATAGGAGCCTGTGCCTAGGTGCTTTTGTCAGTGGAGAAAAGAAAGCCATCAACTCCCTCAAAGAT
Organism: Opisthocomus hoazin; assembly: GCF_030867145.1. Classification (NCBI taxonomy): domain Eukaryota; kingdom Metazoa; phylum Chordata; class Aves; order Opisthocomiformes; family Opisthocomidae; genus Opisthocomus; species Opisthocomus hoazin. The sequence goes on along the minus strand of NC_134415.1, from coordinate 6,590,011 downwards.
GATAGGAACTTGGCTCTTGCCTCTGGGTGAGAGCAGCAAGTACCAGCAAAGCAGAAAGCTCTTGTCAGAAGGGCAATGAGTAACAGGGAGAAGCAGGGATGACTTGACAATTGGAGCATGTTGTTGCCTCTGTCCCAGCCATCTCTGCAGCTTCTCAACATGTTGTTCTGCTGCTTGATGCTCCTGTGCCGCTGTGGGGACAGCCTACAGCAGCACAGGCTGGACAGGACATGCTCTGGTCACTGCTGGATTGCTCCAGCCAGTCTGTGTAGACATTCATGTGTGCAGGTTGGTTCAAGCAGGTGTTGGCATCCTATAAACCTGCAGATAAATCCTGTGCCTCTGTGCTTAGCTATGGAGATCCTCCTTAACAGAAAGTTCTGTTGCTCACTTCGTCGCCCCAAGGAAATGTGGGTTTATTGCTGACTTTACTTTTTCCCCCCACTTGGAGCTTAGCCCTGCTAGTTTTCCCCCTAGACAGCAATTCCTAGTGCACAGCAAAGATGAATATGGAACACAATAAATGCCATTAAAAAGAGAAGTCAAAGCCTTTGCTGATCTTAGCTGAAGCATTAGATGACTGATGAAAGCCATTAAAGCTAGGCCAATTGACGTTTCTATTACCAGTGCAAATCAAAATGTTACCTGCTGTCTCTCTCATTCTACGTAAATTGTCACATGCCCTTACCTTGTAAATGGAGATACTACTGGCGGTGTATCTTTTGGCCTTTTTTTGGTGGTTCCTTGTTTGTCCTCTTAAGGAGGGCAATTAAGGAGCTCTATTGTTCACCCCTTGCTTCTCTGCAGTCATAAGAGCCTAAACGTCTGCACAGGGTTACCTCTTGGCCCACTGGCCCTGGCAAAGGAGGGTGAAGCCTCTCTCTTCCTCGCTGAGCAAAGTTTTCCACCTCTGTTGCGCTGTGAAGTACTGGGTGAGAAGGAAGTCCGAAGTTATGCAAGGCTGTGCTGGAGAAACAGCCAGGAAGGGCAGGTGCGTGGAGGAAGCATTCGGGTAGAAGAAAGGTTTTTGACTGTGAGACTCTGCACATTCTGAAGCAGCAGTGTGATTATTGGGTTTGTTAGAGGAAAACCCACAATGGATATCCCAGACCCTTTGCTTAATGTTTGGACTTTCCTGTCCAGGCTTCTTCATTTAGTTTGGGCCAATGTAAATGAAAAAAAATACAAGCCCTGTTGGGGTCCTGTAGCCACAACCTTGAACAAACCGTGATGCTCCAGGGCAGCACTTCCCAATGGTGGAAACTGAAGATGTGGACAAAAGCAGAGGGAAGGGCACGTCCCGATGTTTGCCCCAACAGCCTGGGGATGGTGTGCCAAGCTCTGGGCCCACACTCAGCTGGGGGGACAGGACCGCAACAAGGGGGGTCCTACCAGCTGGCGTAATGCCCAAGAACGTCAGTTGGCTTGGTGTAAGTCTGGGTATTAGAGGCAGCTGTTCCTGCCTGTGGGTTTGGGCTCACAGCCCTGGTCTCCAGAGGGCTGCTGCATGCCGCCATGGCCTTTCAGCAAGTGAGCACTCTGCATTTAGTTTTCGCTCCTCTTCTCCTGCCCTCCACTAGCTGCTTCCCTGCCTTCAGAACTCTGCAGCCACCTCCCAGTGACAATGGCACAGCAATGGGCAGAGCAGCGTCCCCACTCTTGGAAAGGGAAATCTCATCTCTCTGACACGTAGTGCTGGATGAGTCAATTCCTATGTCCTTTGGTGTTCCTTGGAGCTGATGACAAAGGAAGCCAAGCAGCAGGTGCTAACACAGGAGGAAGGGCATGTCTGCAGCAAGAAACTTTGAGAAGCAGGAGTTTAAGGGATGAAAAGTCATCTCTGGTTGACTTGCTGTAACTCACATCAGTCTCTAGCAGTTCTGTGTTTATAGCTCTTGCTTCCTCTCTGTCTACATCAGGTTCATCTGTGCTTTGCACCTTGCTTGTGAAAGGATCTTCAAAGGCTGACACCCCTCTCTGAAACTTACGCTTTAAGCTACTCCTTTTTTTTTTCAAGAGGAAAAAAAAAAAATCAACCTTTACACAACAGTGCTTTTGGTGGATTTCTAGTGTGTAATTTCAAAACCATTGCTCCATCATTGCTCATAGCTGCTGCTCTACAGCAGCAGAAACATGTAGTACATTGAAACTGTTGATATTCTACTTCGGGTTTGAAATGGTAGAGAGAAGTAAGTTGAACAAAACGGTGTTCCCCAGTAGGGACTTCATCATCCAACCTCCTTAGCTAGATCTAATACTATGGTTTTTGAAGGGATGTGGGTCCTTTGAAGTTTTGTACCTAGCTTTTCTTGTAAGAAGAGCCAGGTTCAATTTTTCATCTGGACAATATATGAAAGTTAACATATTGGTCTTGTCTTGACTTTGGGTTTGAAAATCCATCTTGTTGCCAGTTGTAAAACCCTTTGAAAGTCCACAGTTGCAGGCGTTGTGACGACTGGCTGAAAGCATGCCATGAACTTGTGAGGAAAGGCAGCAGATGCTGAGCGCGCGGTCTGCGTGCAGCCAAGGGGGCTGCAACGCACCAAGGGAAATTAATTTGTTGCAGATGCTCCATCTGTGACTGAGCCAATGGAGGAAGCGGGAGAGGGCCGTATTGCCCCTGACCCTCGTGCCACAAATGCACTCCTCCCCCCCCCCCCCAAGCTGCATTTGCTGTGTGCAGTTGGGATGGATGGGAGCCCTCATTTCAAACCTACTAATATTCTGTATGGTAAAGAACTGGGCATCCCCTGCATCCTTTTTGCCCTACCCCAACCTCCATCTACCCCTGATATCTGTAGGAGTAAGGCAGACTACTCAATGTTTGAGACCTCAATATAGCAGCTAAATAAGGGAGAAGCTTGCTGCAGTAATTAAAGCCTTATAGCAAGCACGTACTTTGCTAATCTTAGATGGGCTTTGATGTCAGTGTTTCAAAAAGCTCCAAAAGATCCCTTTTCACTGTAACTACAATAAAAGAGAAAATATAGGAGATTACTTCTGAATGGAACAAAAGCCTGTAATTGAAGTTCTTTTCCAGGTGCCATGTACAAGTGCGACAATACCTGGAAATTCAATCTGAAGGGACTTGAAGTCAGATTAAAGGGCTGCAGGCACTTTCAGAATTTTGCCATCATTAATTCATTGAGTATCTTCTGTGAAATAGTTCTTAAAAATGGAGCTGATTTCAGTGACCACTGGATGGTCAAAAATAGGAGCTCGCACTCCACTTGACTCTGCTGTTCCCCAGCCTTTCTAGGGGATGGCTCTCCCCGGGACTGACAAGCCTTCTTCTGCCCTAGGGTCAGTTTGTTCTCTTCCCAAGCCCTGATCCAGGCTGTTGCTAAATTGAACAGACTTGGCTCAAAGTACGTATGTAAGCACCTGGCCTGAAGAATCCTGACCTTCACAGGTCGTAGCACCTGCAGCTCCCACCAAAACTGGTGGGAAGCCTGAGCACTCCTCTGCTTGGAAAATGGGCACGGCCTCTTTGGCTCCTTGAAGACAGACAGAAGGAGACAACATAGGAGAAACACAGCTATTGTCCATTTAAGGGGTGGGATCTCAGATACTAGTGAGATGTAGCTGAGAAAATGTAATCACAGGTTTTTACTGGTGTTTGGATGGCGGTGGGGAAGCATCTTTCCTATTCTTTTCTATTTTGTCTGTGCAGTCCCACTTCCATGAATAAAAGATAAGCAGAGCCCTTACTCCAGCCCCCGAGTCGTGCTGTTCTGTTTGGCAGTCTGAGGCATGGAGGGTAAGGAGCTGCCACGTAGGACAAAAGAGGTTCTGCTTTTTCACTTGAAATACTACTGTTTGAGTTCAGTGTTGGTCTGTGGGGAAAGCAAACACGTTTCAGGTGTTGGAAGACAGTGAATGGAGGCAAGTCTTGCACTGGGAAAGCAGCAGCTCTTCAGAGACCAGAGGCGTTTTCTGTCTGGTTTGCACTGAATGGCTCGGCGGACTGGTAACTAATGAGCCGGTACTCGGATGTGGTCCTCGCTGATCACGCAGCGTCAGCTGTTTGGGACCCGGCTGCTCAGCGAAGCAAGGCAGGCTGTTTGGTTTCTGTCCCAAACGCACGTGTTCACATCAGGAAGCAAAATCAGAACTCGTGTTAATTGGCACGGCAGCCGGCCATCTGCGTGCACAGGGAGGGCAAGCGGGCCCTGAGCACACGGGCTGGGAGAGGGTGGCCCCGAGCTGAGGATGCTGCCTTGGCTGCTGACCGGACTGAAAGCAGTGCAGAAGTTGGGCTGGCATGGAATTTGCTTTAACAACAGTTGAGGCTTGCTGGAGATACGATTCCTCAAGTGAGAAGTGAAGCCCTGACTCCAGACTGGGGGAGGCCTGTAGAGACTGGGAAGGGGTAAACTCTCCCTAGGTGGAAAAGTACATCGTAGCTTGTTGAAATGAAGACCTTTCTGCCTGCAGAAAATGCCAGTGGTTCACAAAAAGTTTTGTAACTGTCCAGCGTGCCTTGAGAGCCCTGTTCTGAGCTGAGGTTTTAGAGCTGCTGGTGTCTGTGCAAGAGGGCTGCAGCTCTGGTTCAGGTGCCAGCACAGCTCTGCTGTCTCCACATCCGAGTCGTGAGCCTGTGCTAAAGAAACACTCCGCATCGGATAAGGGAATAAGGTTCGTTGTTACTGGCTCCCTACCTTTATTTCAGGTGAAGCTCAGTGCAAGTGAGGTGTTTCTTAGCTGGAGGGGAAGGTGGGAACACTATCTGCAATTACATCCACTGGAGTATGGAGAAGAGCTTTTGAGCTGAGCAAGTAACATTTGTGGTTTACTTATTTCCAGTGAACGTGTGGCGTTTCTTCCATATGTGCAACTCTGCCTCTTCTCCTAAAATCCATCTGGGAAAATAACTGAATCATTTCTCATCAGGCTACAAGAATTTCAAAACTCCTCTCCAGGGTTCCTTCGACACACTTCTGCGTACATCTTAATTTCCTGTAACAGCCCTAATCCGCTTCCCATAGGTACCCACGGGAGCCTTGTTATCGACCTCAACTGGAAAAAGGATTGTTTCTCTCCCTCATTATAACTGCTATTAACTGGCATAGTTCTTGTCTGTCTCCATCACAGGGGCCATTAACATAATAGGTCAGAGAAAGTGAGCTCTGCCCGTGCCCCTCGCAGGTATCCCCACAGCATGGGGATGGAGCGTGTTGGCCGTGTGAGGGGGAGCTGGTCCAGCTCCCGGCCGCTCCAGCAGCTCCGAGACCTGGGGCTGTCAGTGAGGGCATCCTTCGCCAGCATTTAAATCCCCGTGCGCACGTCTGGGAGAGTGAGATGGGTGACAGGCTGGAAACTTCCCCTGATTGCTGTTCTTTAATTGCCTGTTCCCGAAGCAGCCTCTGGGGTGAATGTTACCTGCTTGGCCTCCGAAGGCTTCCTGCAGAGCCGGCGAGCAAAAGAGATGCTGAGTTGCCCTTGGAGCTTGCTTTTCTCCTTTGCCTTCTCAGAGTAACTAGGCATCCTAGGGTGAGCTGCCGATTTAAAGAGCGTGCTCCCTCCTGATATGGTGTGACAGAGCACGCTGAAGTCTTATCTTCCTCTCCAGCACTGGGAACACCCAAATTTCAGGCCAGCATTCAAGTAAAGGGACTGGAAACAGATTTGGTGGAGAAAATACAGGGATAGCGGAGTCCCATGTGCTTGTTCTAGGAGTAAGTCGCAGGTCCTACAAGGAAGATCCTGGATTAGCTGTGGCACCTGGAAACCCCACAGGGGTTTTAGCTACCTAAACTAGGTGCCAGAGACAGGTGTAGCACAGGCCTGTCCAGGTCTTGGACTGGCCACTGGAAGGTGGTTCAGATGATGATGTCCTCCAGAGAGATCTATTCCTTCTGAAAAAGCAGCCCCTTTCCTCCTTGATGGCAGAGGCAGGAGGAAAGAGATGCTGATTCTTCTGTGCCTGTGCTCTCACGTTTGCAGTGCCTTGAGCTAGCCCTTGCAGGAGGCATTTGAGATGGGAGAGCAGTGCAAAGAGACAGCCCTTCCACCCTGTAGAGCCTGCTGGCATGGGCCAGCTGCAACCACTTCTGGTATGGCAGCAGTCCTGATGTCCAGGTCTTGCCAGGTACATCCATCCACCCATGGCACTTAGCAGGAGAGGAGCACAATGTCTGAGCTAGGACTGGGACAAGCGTACAGTTAAAATTTGAATGGTGCTACAGACCTCGTTGCCAGACGTCTGCCCGGAATGTTCTGCTGTGGCCATACAGACTAAAGGGGATGTGGAGGAAGAGATAAGAAAAATAAGCTTCTGTGATGGGCAGCATGTAGTCTTCAATCCCGACAGATCAAAAGCATCAAACTTCAGTCTGGATAAAGGAGGACTTGGTGATGCGCTTTTGGGGGATGGGGGGAAACACCCCAGAAAATGAGATTGGAGAAGTACTTGTAGCTCTGCACATGGCCAGTACACAGAGCTTGCTAAGAGCAATAAAGATCTGTAATTACATTTGTATGGATTATACTAATCCATGAATCCGTAAGCCATGGGACCTGACCACATTGGGCTAGGGAAACACAGAATTATCAGACACTGCTTTGTCATTTGCCAGTATATGTCTCGTGGCTTTTTTTCTTAATCCAAGTAGAACCTTTCTAGTAAGGTGCTGTTGCCCTCCAACAGTGTGTGTTCTGGTTGATAGTGATAATTTTTTCTCTGTGTTTTTGGGAGCATAGCCTCAACTGTACATTCAGCAGGCAGGAAAACCTCACCACCCTTTAAACTTGCCTTAAGGGACAGTATAATCAGGGGTTTATTTAAATATAATCCAGGAATTTACTTATGTGTTCTTATTTTCTTACAGTGGTGTTGGTTTTGAAAATGCAAGCAATCTTAAAATCACAGATCACGGTTTACACTGCTCACCTTTGAGAATCAACTCACTCCAGCTTCATCTATTTGACATCTAATGTTTCTCATTCTCTGGCTTAACGCTGCAACTTCAGGGTCCCAGTTCCCACAGGGCATAGCTCAGCTTAGGCTGCTCGATGGCATTTCACCATTTGAATCCTAGCACTCCCTCTTAGCTTTGGCAGTCGCTCAGATATCCCTGACAGCACCCTTTTACAAACGTTTTCTCTGACATAATTTGCTAATGCCTCTGCTGGGATGGGGAATGCTAGTCCGTGTGCTCATCCAAGCCTTTAAAAGCTGTTACAGAGACTATTGAGGAATGGGACTATTTAAACATTCACCTGCAACGTGTACTCAGAGGAGGTTGTGGCCAAGCTGGAACACCTCACACATTATTAAATGGGACTGAAAGATAAATTTAAAAATTATTGACCTCAAGGGATGAGGATATGGGTTAAAGTAACTGACCCTTCCACTAAGCTGTTGAGCATCTTCCATATCTGCTGAAACCAAGAACGCTGGAGGGACTTGTGAACATCAAACGTTTGCAGTCTCAAACACTTCATGCTTAACTGGGGAACAGCGGTGAGATAGCTTCAGCTGATAACATCAGCTCAATATTTGTCTGGACTATGTTTTGTATTATAGAATTTGCATTGCTAATGTGGACTGAAGCCAACCTGCAGAGGTCACATTCCCGTGGGCTCTGCAGCCATAACTTGTTGGACCCTGGATCTATTCAATCTTTAAAGACGTACAAAACCAGGAAAGGCAGATGAGTTGTGCTGTGGAGTAACCCAACCTGCAGAGTCATTCTGAAAAGTTACTTGTTTGTAGGAATACATGTTGGGGAAGAAAACGCATAAAATGCATCTTCCAGTTACTGGGGGCAGGGAAATAGCAATACAGTCATGGAGGGACAGCAGGTCTCACAAGTGCCATTTGGGAAGTGTTGGAACAGCAGCAAACGAATTTCTGAACTCCAGGGTGCTTGTGAACTGCTAACCTGATGTGACTCTGCTCCCTGGCACATAAAGCACTTTTAAAAAAAAAAAAAAAAAAAATGCTTCAGCATGTGGTGCTGCCATCTGCTATGAGATGGAGGCATCTTCACAGCGACTGATAACGGGGTTTCTCTTGGCAAGCTCCATGTGCTCCTCTGGAAACAGGAGTGGGACCTCAGTACCCTCCAGAGGCCCCTTATATGGCCAAAAGGTAGGAGTCGATCCACAGCAAGGCCAGCTTTTGGCCCAGACACTAGCTGACGTAATTTGCCATTAATTTAAGCTGCGCTGGGATGCCACACCTCTGGCGAGGGGTACAGAAGGAGAGGCGAGACAGACATACCCACGCCGCCTCGCACGCTTTGGACTCCCAGGGCAGGGGTGCAGGCAGACAACCCCGCCCTGCTTGGCTTAGCAGAACCACTGCTGGACCTGGCTACTGCTACTCCTAGCAGCCACGCTGCCTAATTCAGAGTATGCGGGCTGGCTGGAGTGGATACTGGTCTGTTTGTCCTGGTTTCCTCAGTCAATATTCTCCATCCTGACAAATTTTAGAAGAGCCTTCTCAAAATGGAACATTCCCTCAGTTTTAGTCACACAGGACATTTGCACTAGGCACCAGTTCCTATCCCAGGGAGGTTGTGGAGTCTCCTTCTCTGGAGATATTCAAGACCCGCCTGGACAAGGTCCTGTGCAGCCTGCTCTGGGTGACCCTGCTTCAGCAGGGGGGTTGGACTAGATGACCCACAGAGGTCCCTTCCAACCCCTGCCACGCTGTGTGATTCTGTAATATTACCTACCCACTGCTGACCAGAGAGTTAAGCAAAGTACTGAAACCTCCTTAAGAAGTCTGCAAGCTGGAAATAGAGAGGTGGTCAATATGGCCCTGCGGGTGGGGAGTTGGGGGGAGGTGAGGAGAAATACCATCTTTGTGCAGAGCATTTGATATTTAAAGCTTTGGTAGTATTTGCAGAGTAAACTGATACCTGTGGTTGAAAATGGCATGTGAAATGCTGCCTTGCCAGCGCTCCCGCGGACGTGCATCCTGTTCCCTGGTTCAGTGGGGCTCGAAGGAGCCGCCACTCCTTGTCTGTAGACTATTTGACACCAACACTGGTGACATGGCTACTGAGCTAAGCAGGCTCACAGGCTCTGTGACTCACGGAGCTACTTTTAAACTGGTTAAGGATCGTCTGGCACAGACATGGACATGCCAGAGCTCTCATACAAAACACGTCTGATGTGTTGGAGTGTGATCTGGCTCGGTAGGATGTCTGGGATGCACCGGTGGAGTGACTTCTGAGTCAGATAGGGCCTTTCCTTTGGTCCTGCTGTGTCCCCTTGCCTCTCCTGACACAAAGAACCCTGTTCCCATGCACAGCAGCTCTTCAGCATCACGGAGCCGTGCAGACGGGGCAAGCTTGCATGGCCACCCAGCCGACACCTGGCCGCCGGCTGCAGCTTCTCTGGCATGAGAATCACAGCATTTATGTGTTAAATAAGAAAACGTGAAGCTATTTTTACCATCTAATTACTGTGTCAGAATGGGTTAATTAGCCTATGCCATGATGAAAGCAGGGTCTTGTATTATGTGCAGATTGGAATGAGTAGAACCAAAGGGCTGAGAGTTGGGGAAGGAGGAAATGACCCTGCGGCTTAACTGGGGATATCGTGTCCTCCAAGGGGGAAAGGCACATGCTGCCAGCCAGGCCTGGTTATCTTGCACTCACCTAGATCATCTCTGACCTGATCGTTGCACGAAACATGGCACATCTGTCTGTGAGCCCATGGTCACTGATCTCTGCATTTGCTTCTCTTGGTTTCGGCGGGACAGTGGTGGGACAATCCCTCCCTTCTCTTGGTGTGAAGCTGATGAGAGTTAGTGGTGGGAATCACAGAATCGCAGAATGCTTTGGGTTGGAAGAGACCTTTGGAGGAGCAGCGACATGTTCAACTGGGTTAGGTTGCTCAGAGCCCAGTCCAACCTGGCCTTGAATGTTTCCAGGGATGGGGCCTCCACTGCCTCTCTGGGCAACCGGTTCCAGTGTTCCAACACCCCCAGTATAAAAAATTTCTTCCTTACAGCCAGTCTAATGGCAAGCTCCTTACTCCTCAATTTACTTTTACTCCTGCCCCCGAGCGGGTGGCATGGACGGTTTGGCTGCTGCTTGGCGAGTGCACATTACTCACTTTATCAGCTGGGCTGGAGGATATGCAGGGAGGGAGAGAGGCATCTCCAGCGTGGGGAGCAGAATGGGAAGGAGCAGTAGGTGGAGGAAACCCTTTCAGGAGGAGCTTCCTGTGCCTGTGCAGACCAGGAAATTGGTGGGGGACCCTTGTTTCTTTGGATTAGCTCCACACTTGGGCACAGGTTTTTATGTCTTGGTCAGGGAACCTGGGTGAAGGAGGCTGTTTGGCTATTTTATACTACGTTTGCAAGACTGAAAATCATGTGAGGTAGAAGGAAGTTACTGCCCTTGGTTTAGCATAAAGCACAGAATTTGTTCTACACAAAATGGTGTGCCATCAATAATATTGCTGCTAATTCCAGGTGTGTGAGGAGATGGTGGTTGAACTCCTTACCTTGCCCTCTTATCACCAAGAAGGCTGGGGTTTTGTTCTTTTTTTAATTATTATTATTATTAATCCACATAATGCAAGGAATGGGACATACACCTTCTGCACTGTCTTGCTGTTGACATAGTGATGCATGATGGGCTCTGGGGTCTTACAAGCCCTTATATAGAAGGACACATGAAATCAGCTATGCTGAATTGTGCCCTTTAAAGGGACCTGCCTCGCATCCCCTGCCTCACCGGATGGAAAGTGTCAGCCTCGTGGGTAATTGGTAGGAATTCTGCAGTGTCTGGCCTGAGTCTGTTTTCTGTTTATTGCAAGAAGAGCAAGTTCCTACCACTCTCTGAAAGCTTCACATCTGCCTCTGAGCTGGAGGAGCCAGACTTCTACAATGCCTACCTTCTCTTGCAAAGCTTCAGTGACAAATGTAGTCATTCCTGTTATTTTATGAGCAAGAAATAGATGAACTGAGAGGACTCTCATATATGTTTCGAAGGGGAGAGAAGCATGAGGAGCCCTAGCAGAGTTCAGATGCTGTAGGGATGTGGCTGCAGACGTCAAAGTTCTTTATCTTCTTGTTGCCTTAGGTCAAGCTTTCCTTAAGAGCTCAGCCATTACCCCAAAATGGGCAGTAATTCGTTCCTTGTGCTTAAATCTTTTGTTTAGGTCAGTGCTGCTTGTAAAGATGCAATTCAGAGATGAAATGCACTTTACTGGCTGCAATTACAAGCATCCTGTGTGAATATCTGTATAATCTCAAGTTTCCCTAACATTTTAAGAGCAGAATTTGGGAACCATGTCAGTGGCATGCCTCTCGCCTTAGCTTTTCTCGTGGTATCACTTTGTGGCTCTCCTTGGAGAACTCTACACGATTCTGCATGCTCTAATGTTCCCTCCAGCAAAACCTCTTAAAGGATTACTTTGACTTGTGATTAAAAGTGGTAGGGAACACCTGGCAGATCTGAGACTCTCAACACAGCAGGGCAGTTTCCTTTCTGGGCCTTTATTTGCCTCTTCTTTACGTTTGAAAGCTGTCAGCTTGCCTACCAGGCCTGGGAGGGCAGGGGGGTTTCAGTTCAAGACCAAAGGTTTAGTCTGGGAATGTGTGTATTGAGGTGGAGGCAAAGCTTTCCCTTTGACAGCCATTGATATAAATTCTTACACCATGTCCCCTGCTAGAGAGGCTGGATATCTGCAAGGAGAAACTGGAAGGAGGAGGCAGGGTCTCCAGAGGGCATCAGCAGGTGGAAAGAGCAGCTGAATATCAGTGTCAGGATCTCAGGGAGCAGCTGAGGCTGTAGGAAGTGGAGCTGCCCATGTGAATGGTGCCTGCCCAAACTCAATCCAGATCCCTCCCAGCTTGAGATCTGCTCAGAGCAACGTTGTTCCTCCACGTGAGCTGCAGTAAAACTTGCCAAGTCCCTCTTTTACCCAAAACCAGCATGGGGGAAGTTGTTCCACCTCTTGGTGAGATGATGCTAGCTCTGCAACCTCTTGGCCAATGGCTGGGGGTTGAAGTACTGGCATTTGATGTTGTACTTGAGGGTCCTGCTGGGGCAGCTTGCTTGCTCTAGGTGAGAATTAAGCTGCATTTGGTCACATACTGAGAGATTTACAAGAGCACATGGTTGAAATCATGTCACAGAATCAAAAGGAAGACTTGACCTCTAATGGGTGCTGAATTTCGCAGTTTCTGTAGTTGCATAGTTTGTCTTTTCCTACAGAACAGGCTTCATGGAGGGTATCTTATGAGCGTCATTCCTCCTCATCAGCCGAGGGGTTACACAAATCCGTGCCTAACTATAGATGGTCATGACACGTTTTCTCTTACCTCAAACCTCCTTGAAGCTCTGTAGGCATTTTCAAAATTGGACTGGTGCCTCAAGTCAGAAGAGATGCAGACCCCAACCAATGGGCCTGATGAATAGCCTGTATCAGGTGCACAGCGCTTCCTTGCAGAGGGGGTTCCCACAGACTGTATCTGATTGCCAGGTACAAAGAGCCACGTGGATTTCTTCCTAGCACTAGTGCTCAAAATCACCGATGTGCTTAGGGGCAAGGACCTCTGCCCTCTCATCTCCCTTTATCGAGGATGGTGCTGAGCTGCACTACTAAATATTTGAGACAGGTTGGAGTTGCCTATCAAGTATGAGAGGTTCCTCTCTCTTGTTTCTCTGAAGTCCTTCACAATTAATAACTGAGCTATGCAGGACTGATGTATGAGCTCTAGCTGAGCCTGGTACAGCGAGGTGCAGAAAGCCTGTGAGCATACAGCCAAGTTTTGGTAGGGCGAGACGGAGAACCAGACTACCCTTGGCTCCTGAATTTGTTTTGTTGTATCTCCAGGTGGATGAGTTTGCTTTGCCTTTGCAAAGATGGGAAAGTAGCTGGTAGGTTCCCCTCGGGGCAACTGCCAGGGTGAGCCCTTGCCTACCTGAAACATACCTCCTGCCTCCGCTTTGACCCATGAAACTAACCTTTCTCGCCTATCTGGTGGTGGTCTGTCAGCGTTTTTGCAGTGATAGGGAGAAGATCTGTAGACTCTTTGGGTGTGCAGTTAGAGACAAATGGCTCTGCTCTGTGCCTGGCTGGCCTCAGCCTCTGAGGAGGCAGATGGGTGTGAGACTCTGCTGGAAACCGCTTTCTCTGAGCTGACCTCCGGGGATCCTTAATCCCCGACGGGCATGCCTGCCTCCCCTGAGCATCAGGCTCTTGGCAGGCTTCCACCCAAGGGGGTCGGGGTGAAGCACCCCAGCTCCATTTCATCTCTTGGACCGAGCGTGTGTGCCCATGCACGTCTGCAGGGTGCTGGGGCGAGGGCTGTCGCAACCCCCTGTGCCTCGGAGCTGAGCCCGTGGCAGGGGCACAAAGCTGGGCAGAGAGATCAGAGAGCTGAAATGAAAAGAGAGCTAGCAGAGGGGAAAAGCTCTTGAATTCCAGTATGAAGTTTGCTCCTTTCTTTCAAATCCGTGCACCGTTCAGGACACAAGTAAGCCACATGTTAAAGGTGTTAAAGGGATGAACGTGGAGTGCATGTGTCTGCCCGATCCTTTACCGAGGGGTAAGATAAGCACCTTGGCAGCTCCCAAGCATGAGAAACCAGCTGACTTTGCTTGGGTCGCTGTCGAGGACTGCCCGTACACAGGAGTTGGGATTATTTTCTTCTATTGATTCAACTCCTAGAGCTAAATAGCACCTCCCATAATAAATGGTCCCGTAACCATTTACAGTTTTAGAGGCAAAACTTGAAGCTTACAAATATGTTTTGTGAAAGATAAGCAGGCTCCGTTACCAATTTATAGGGAAAGCGAATAAAGAAATCCCTGAACGATTGTCCCTCTGCCCTCAATATATCTTCTGGGAAGAACTTTCTAAAGCCTGAGAGCTAAAGCTGCAGGAAAGGAGACATTAACCAGGCCTGGTGATTTATTTATCTTTCAGGAGAAAACATTGCTGCTTCAATTTTTTTCTTTCCGCTACAGAAGATCTTCTGTATTTTAATAGGATTATTAAGCATTGACATTTAAGCAGCCCCAATCAATACTACATTTCCAATTCGGGATAATAAAAAACACACGCAGTAGAAAGAAGGAAATAAAGCTGGTGATGCCTTACTGTTCTCGTGTCATAACCAGGGAGTGTTATTGTGCTGGAAGCGCTGCTGTGCGTTGCCGCTTTCTGTTCGTGATGCTAGGGAGAAGTTTCAAGGAGAGTTGGGGGTTTAGTACAGCTGCAGCATATGTTCACTCAAAGAATTTGAGGTACTTGATGGGAAGACAAAGAAGAAATGTTTCCCATCAGGATTAATGGAGAGAGACTGGCTTCACTTGCTACAGCTCATTATAGAAAATTAGCAATGACAAATCGCGTATGGCTGTGAGAGGCAGGGTGCTCTCTTCACCTTTTCCTTCTCACTTCATGAAAACAAGCGGCAACAGGTTGACCAAATGCCACCACCGTGAGCCGAGATAAGCAGTGCCTGATAGCTGCAGTGCTGGTTGGGCTTCTTTGGGTTTTCTTCTCTTGCAGAGGATGCTACGCAGCGCTGCAAACGGCTGTCCTGCCTCTCGGGCTGGAGCGCAGTGCGAGTGCTGCGGTGCTGCCTCGGCTCCCTGGCCACCGAGTCCGGTGCTGCACTGTGAAATGGGGCCCCAGCCCTCTTTGACCTGCCTGCTCCTGGGAGGGAGGAAATTTGGCTGGAAACCCTAGGCTCCTGCCTCGTCAGGCTCTGAACCATTTTGTAAATCAGTCTCGGCATCCCAGAAGAAGATTTACAATAAGCCCTTCTGTAACATTTGGTTTCACTTGCCCTTCTGAGCCAAGGTCAAGATCAGAGAGTAGGTAAACTGGCTTTTCCAACTTGCAGACACCCAGCTGCCATGTCCTCCAATGCCACCTTGGCAGCTAAACAACTGCTTATCAAAGCATTTCTTCTTTCTGTGCTTCTTATTTTTTTTAAAAAAGGAAAATGCCTGTTAAGGAAAATACCTGTGTTTAAGATAAAGCACTCTGACTGTTCCTCAGTGCCATGGGTATCATGCAGGACGTACGAGCCTGCGTTGTGGTCTTTTCTCAATCAAGAGCATTACATCTGGGATGCAGGAGGGCTTTCTTCACAATTTCAAAAAAAAAAAAAAAATAATCCCAAGGTTGCTTTGAGAGACAGAGTTTCTTGCTCCAGGGGTCCATTACTCACCCTGCTAGAAATGTCTTTTTTTGTTGTGGAGGATTCTGCCAGATGAAATAGGCAGTTGGCATTAGAAATCTTTCCCCATGTAAATACTAAGGGACACGAGTGAGTCACCTTTTGGTCTTTAGTTGGCTAAGTTATTTGTCCTGAGCATCGCTGCTCTTCTGTTGTAAGGAAGTCAGTTTTTTCCTAATCTCCAACTGTTCTTGTACCACTTTTCCTGCAACCTTGTCCACTTTTACCTTGTGGGGATAGCAGAGTTGGCAGCGCTCATAAAAGTCGCATGTGTGCTGTGTGTGGATGGCAATGTCACGTTCCTGCTCTTCGACGTTGCCTATCTAGGAATAAATAGGTCTCATTGCTTGACTTTACTGTATTTGAGCCAGGAGAAATTAAACAATCCTGGTCCTTTTAAATTCCAGGTCCTGGCGGATGCACGAGGATTCTTCTGAAAACACACTTTAAAGTGAAAACAATAGGAAAAGAAAGTTTTAAAGTTTCTGGAAGAGCACAGAAATAGTAAGAGGGCTGTGTCCCTGGGGCCCCTCCCCATTCCCAGGTAGCGTAGCAGGTTTGCCCTGGTACCTCCAACCCGATCCCCGTGACGCTGACTCCCAGCACGGTTCAGGACGAGCTCCTACACACAGAGTTGTGCCAGGCTCCGGGCTCCTGCGCCCAAGTCTTGCACTGAGGCTGCTCCTGGAGGGAAGCCTGAAGGCGGGTGCAAAGCTCTGGGATTTGGGAGTGAGCTGACACTTAAAATCTTGATCCTACTTGGCAAGGCGTAGTCTCATTGTCAGAAAAGTAGTAAATTGGAGGTTGCTTTCTTCCCCTTGGAAACCGGATTGTCACTGTGGAAAGGTTTCCTAATTTTCCATTTCTCATCTATCATGTGTCTCCTAGTTGTGACTCTGATTATTTTAATATTCTCTCTCTTCTCCCACTTAATATTCCTGTATGGCTGCTTATTATTATAAACCGTTTGTTCAACTTCACAGGCAATTATAAGAACAAATAGCCTAGTGATGTATTGACTGTGAGTGCATCTTTGACAATGCCCCAACACCCCCTTCTCTAAGACTGCTCTTTCAGACAAGAAAACAAGGAGAGAGTGAGTGAATGCCACGCATGTGAAGAACTCGGACATTTCCTTACTCACCCAGCCCCAGATGCTCTTTTCCCAGGCCTCGTAGTCAAGCTTTCATTAGAAATTTGGGAGAAATGCTTTACTGTGGCTGCTGGCTTGGCTGCTTTTCAGGTTCAGAGAGAAGCTTCTGTATTCACAGGCCCTTTTTTCTTTTTCTCTTTTAGTATCTCCAGAAACTTGTATGATCCTCCTTAACAGTGCAGAAAAATATCCACATGTGCATAATATTTTAGAGCTTCTTTGTAGCATATGTTAATCTCTGAGACGAAAAAAAACAACACCCTCTTGGTCCCAGTCTCATTTCTAATAGGATAGCAAACTAAGAGGATACATGAGGATTATTCTAATCTCACCCTGGAGCTCTCTCCAGCACTGCTGCCTGTCTGGGACCCATTATTGAACTGCCTTTGCCAGCGCTCCAGAAAAGATGTGCTTATCTTGATTTAACAAGTAATGATAGCAAAGGCAAAAGCCTGAGCTGTCACACTTCAGAAAGAATGGATTAGCTAATTGATTGTGAAAAGAAATATTAGGCTGGAGCTAAACACCCTTTGGGGTGCTGTCCCTGCCTCGCTTTCTTCTTTGGTCCCTTGAGAATATGTTTGTACACGGGGGCTGTGTGTTGAACACAACCAGCTGCTCCTCCTCCAAAGCACGTGCCATGGACCGCTCGAGGTGAGCGGCTTCCTTGTCTTGCATCTCTCCATCGCCGTGGCAGAGGTTTCTGCACACGAAGCCTCTGTTTCTCTACAAACTCCTCAAACCTTAGGGAGAACACAGGCAGGAAAAGGGCTTCTTTCTGGTGGGATTCATGGTTATAGGTGATGGGAGACCAGTCCACCTGGCGGAAACAAAGTCCTAGCATGTTTGTGTGAAACTAGTCCTTGGGGACACCACGGTCACCCTCCCACCGCTCATCATTTCACCATGGCCATGAGGGTGTGTGAAGAGTGTGACTTAGACCTCAGATATTGCTGTAGCTGGTGTAGCATCATACACCCCTTCCCTCCACTCTTCTTTATGAGGGAAGAGCTTTCCTCCCTTGGGTGAGGAACTGAGGGAGGCAGGCAGGATTCACTTGCACAGCAAGACCGGCTGAGCCAAGCCAGGACTGGAGTGCAGGTTTTACCTGCCTTTATAGCTCACTGCATGATACTTCTCTCCCTTTCATACTGAAAATAGCTACATTTTGCCATAAGACTCTAGTCTTGAACGCATCTTTAGACTCCTTCCAGAAGGCATGGGAGAATTTTGCAAGCAGAGGAACCACTGCTGTCACCAGCTCAGCAATACTCACACACATGGTTTCTCCTGTCCTCTACTCCCTCCTTACCCACATAATGCCCACCCCACCTCAACCCCCAGATGAAATTTCTTAAATCTTGTACACTGCAGAGAATGCAAACACACCCTGGGTTAAAAACATAGTTCTCTTTATGTGAAAGTTTTCTATCCACAGATAAAAGGCAGCTGATACATTGCATAGTACACATTTTTTTTTTTAAGTATGCTTATTATTCAGCGTGTCTGAGAAAAGGAATGATTACTGGCTCTAAGTTCCCCCAACAAACTGAAGTTAATGGAATAATAAATTAAAGTACTAGTAGTCCACATTATGTATAAATAAATGTTAACAGATACAAAAATGACATGAATGATGACTGATGCAGTTTCCCCTCTCCTCAGGAGTTCAGTGTCTTATTGGAGTGGTTGCATAAGCTGAGTTGTTATTAAAAAATGCAGTGCTGACTCTGGGGCTGTGAAACACAAAAGCCACCCAGGTTTTTCAACTGAATGGCAATGTCTTCAGGAAACCTTGCTCGTGAGAATGAGGGTGCTGTTCCCCTGCCTCTACGATGGCTGGTGACTGTCTCTGCTGCCGAGCCCTTGCTGCTGCAAGGAAGCAGACTTCATGCTTCAGCTGTGGCCAGTCCTGGCCCTAAGGCACACAGAGTGTTCATCAACTATTTACATTACAGGCACTACCCCTCCAAAGGACAAAACTCATGTAACCTTAGTGTACTGGCTGCTGTCTGGGCTGTCCTTGTTGTCCCATATAAATGTTCATTGCTGGAAATTCAGGACCTGGGCCCTCTGTGGTCTTAACCCACCTTCTGCTGCCTTGAGGAAACAGCTGTAAGAAAGATCTATCATGTCAGTGTGCTTTATTAACCGTTTACCTGACCTCATGTTGGTCTCCATGCTTTCTTTGTGGCTGACAGTCATCCCCAGGCAGCCAGGCTACATGTGCCCAGCCTGGGATTCCCAGGGCAGCCGGTCCTGCGCATGGGCTGAGCATCAGTGCCGCACGCTGCTGCCTTGAGCTGGAAACCAACGCCTTGCTCATCTGCCCGGGGGAGTTTCAGAAAGTGGCAGCTATGGGGAGGCAGGCATTGAACAGGTCCAGAAAAGCCTGGAGCAGGAAACTTGCCAAACAGTGCAGCAGCAGAGAAGCAAATCTCCATTTGAGCCCGAGCAGCAGAGTCCACGCACAGTGAAGATCCAAGAGTCTTTACCACAACGTGGATGCTGGCGCATGTATTATACAATGAGAAAGGTCAACCATGTTCTGAATTACAGGGCTGTAATTCCACCCTGAGGATCCGATGACTACAGAAACCACCTGAGCTCTGCTCCCCTGGTTTGACAACTGTCTACTCCTGCACGCGATTACAATCCTGTTGTATGTCCCAGCTGCCTGGCAGCTTTTTATTGCTTCCTCCCTCCCTATGTACTTAACATTGAGGTAGAAGTTTTAACTAGCATTAAAACACACAAAGAAAATGAACACAATCTTCGTGGGCCAGTAGTCCAATGACCTTTCAAATTTGAAAAAACCTCCACAATGTGGCTATAAAATGAGTAATTGAAGTAGCAGAAAAAAGTCATTCTGAAAATATCAGAGAAATAGTATAAAAAAAGTACAGTACTGAGTTGCAAGACATTTTCTTCCTCTATTTGCTTTACAAAAAAACCCAGATAGCTTTTCTTTAAAAATTCTCCCTCTGCAACAAATGGCAGAAGCAGATTTTTTTGTGACATCAGAGACATATTGCTATCCCAGTAAGAGTACACAGTGAATTCCTAAAGGCATTAACTGTTTTGAGCAATGCTCTAAATATAGGTCACTTATATTAGTTGGCTTCAAACATTGCTTTTATTTCCTATAAAAACGTGTTTAAGTATGTGTGTATATATATACACACATATATGTCTATTGCAAAAAAAAATCTGCATTCCTTGTGAAGTTTGCAAGGAAGCTCAAAGTAATATAATAGTAGTAATAAACTTTACAAGGAGACTTCAATGACTTATTTTTCACACAATAATAAATATAAGGAACAAAAATCACCAGCATAGTAATTTTTTTTTGCTTTACAACCCATGTAATACTAAAGCAAGTTTATATTAATACTTAAATGAAGAGAGTTAAACTACTGCTGTAAGGGCTGCTGTTAGTTACCTCCACTCTGCTCAATACCACTAAGTAAATGAGGTCCAAATTGCAGTTGAAAGAACTTGGTTAGCTTGAATTTCATTCTTTTGATTTAATTACTGGCAGGAATGTGAAAATACATTCAGTGTAAGAAAGCTGTTAAAGCCAAAGGGGAAAAAAAAAAAGCTCTTTTCCAAGACATACTAGAAGTCCAGCTTTAATACTACATTTTTAAATCAGAGGAGGGGGGGAAAAAATCCATGAGCAGGGAAGACAAATACTGTTTACGAGTCTTCAAGGAGAACGTTTCACTGACATTAAAGGCAACTTTGCAGACTCGCTTGAAACGTATCAATTTGTAATCTACACATTTACAGGGGCTGCTCTGCTCTGAAAGCTGTTTCCCAATCTGTGCCAAAACATGTGAGGCTGTGTCGAATACTTCTGATGATAGACCTCCAGGCTCTTTTTCTCCATAATTGATTTAGTTATTAGCTATGCAGGGAGAGAAGAGATCCCTGAGGCTTGGTAAAACAGTATTCAGTTACTAAAAGCAGCCCTTTGCGAATTAATGTCATCCCACCAGTTCTTTCTGCTCATTATTCCTTCAAGTCTTGTTTGCCTGGACACCAGCTGTCACAGAGGAAGTCTCCAGCCTTTTCTTCTCCTGCCTCCTTGGTTGGCTGAAGTTGTACCAGCACGGTCTGGAGTGTCTCCTTCACCACCTGGATCTCCCTCTGCAGAGACTGTGCAAGCTTTATTAAGGAATAAATCTATAGGTGATTGGCAGTCCCTTTTCTCTTTCCAAGTTATTAAATAAATTCTTGTTCTGCTGCTCACAACAGATGGCCATGGCTATCTAATTGTAGCTTCAAGTTCTTCCAAATTGTTTGGATTAAATATTAATACATTTCTCACACTTGCTTTCAGAAAAAAAAAAAAATCCAAGCAAATTGAAGTTCTGAAGCAGCATTATTTAGCACTTTAAAAAAGGGAGGGGAAGGGGGATACTGCTTGGATACTGTTCTCCAGGGAAGGAAGGAGCTGAAGCAACGGCACCATGGAGGCAGCAGCACACTAACCATGAGTTTCCTGATGGAGGGAGGGTGGATTCTTAAGCTGGAGATATGGACCTGTGTGGACCAGACCCCAGGTGAAGGCCACAGGGCAACAGGAGCAGTCCGAGACAAAAGGCAAGTGACCACAGCTTGTGTGGCATTAGCAAGCTCAGCAATGAGTGCTACGCAAGGTGGGGTGGGAATCCAGGTAAGCAGCAAAATTAGCTTACAGCAGAGAAAGTGTTTCTCCTCTACTTACCTCCAGAAGGCTTTAATCTTAGCCGAATTATCAGTACAATTATAACACAGAGAACACAAATGTAAAGCAATATGAGGCTCCATAATGAATGCTTTGAACCAGCTGAAAAGCAGAGAGATTAGCAGTAGCAAGGTGATGCCATCAGGCATTAAAAGCAAAAATGCCACCTGAAAAGCATCTGATAATTCAGTAAAAATACTTCATCCGGTCAAGAAAGGAGAGCTTCCCACATTCTATTTGCCATTGTCTGGTTCAAGTGTCCCGCAAGGCACTCAGGAAGAAAATGATGGCTAATTGCTTGGCCTCTTACGAGACCTTACACTTCCCTCTTTCCCCAGCTCCAAAATGACAGTGAGAAGGTGTCAGGCGGTGCCAACAAGAATGCGAGGGGTGCAGCAGCGAGCAGACTGGCAGATGAAGGTAGGACGTGCATGGAGATCGCGGCAACCTCCGAGACATGCACAAGTTTTCAAGTAGCTGGGCTTCCTCGGCAGCAGAGCTTTGTGTTCTAGTGACTAGTGTCTCCTAGGAATAAGCACACTTTGTATTACCAATACATCGGCCTTTCTGCTGATAAATCTAATCTTATGTTAATGAGACTATCCACTATTGAATCAAGTGCAAGGACTGGGCGTAGCTCAGTGAGACAGCCAACCTTATCTCCTCTTCCATCGGTTATGCTACACGGAGAGCAAAGCAAGCGCCAGACAAGCCAGAGCCTGCCGAAGCTCTGAACCCACGACCAAGTCTGTGCGAACAAGCCCTAGGGCCCACCCCTCCACCCTGAGGCCTCCTCTGCAGGTACGGTTGAAGGGCAAGGACCCCAAAAAGCTAACCCAAGTGGGTCAAGGGAGAGAGAAGTCAGTTCATTTCTAACAGTAAGTCATCAAATGATCTCCGAGAGAGCCAGAAACTCACTTGAAGAGAAATGAAACAGGCTGACACTGAACCAACGCAATTTCAAGAATAGAACACACAGGAAGGATAACGCACAAGGACAGGTTTTATCCTTTACAGAGCTCATTCATTATGAAATGTTGTTTTACTCGACCCCGATGTTAATGCAATGTCAAGTAAATAAAAGACAACCTCGGGTTATGTGACTGTAAAAAGTGAGCTGCTGCTTTTGAAAATTTGCGACTAGAGTGGGCCATGGGGAAGCTATACAAATCACCGCTATTTCAGGCACAGTTATGCCTTGAAAAGCCTTTTGGCTGCTTTTGATTCTGTAATCAGTTCTTCAAAATTTCATCTTTATGTATTTACATACATTTACTATGATGTCTTACTCTTCATATGTTCACCAGGAGTATTCACGCATACTTCTAATTCCTGAACAGGTCCATTAGTCTAAAGGGATTCTGTCTCTGATTACAAGTAAGAGCAGTACACACAAAACTTCTCCTACCCTACAATCTGTACAAAGCACTGTACAAGGGCAAATTAATTATGCTTTGCATCTTCTCTGAAGTAAAAAACATTATTATCTTCTTACAAGCAGTTCAGGACTGTCCACCACTTTGCGATTTAATCATGATGCTCTGCTGAAAACCTAGCTGGTAAAAGAGAAATTCTTCAGTTTATGAACACCATGAAGCCTCTGAAATTTAATTACTTCTGATGCACAGTCTCTGACTACATGCTGTTATTTGTAATATCCCAAGCAATTACAATATTATTTTCAGGTAGAGAGAAAAGCAAAATTAAAATTTTTCACTGCCAGTGGATCAGGAATCTTGAAGGATGCAGAAAAATGTAGGGGCCAGGGAAAGAAATTCTTCATCAACAGTAGGATGGAGCAACAAGATAGATGACTACAGAGTCTACCTACAGCAAGTTTCAGTAACCTCACAGATAATACTACAACCAGCTGTAGACTAGTAACTGTCAAATGAGCCTTTATAGCTAGGCAAAATATACGGTATAAGGCTGAGCATAGAATCTCTATCCCTATACAGAGGTTATGTCTGGATAAAGAGCTTCACCTGTTTTTAAAATGCAAAAAACCTTAGTTTTTCATGGGTCCACATGCAAACATGTCCTTCATGCTTAAATTCTCTATTCAGCGCTCCAAATATTGAGCCAGTATCAAAGGCAGGAGCCAAACCCCATTTCAACTATGAACATTTTCTGATCCTGCTGTCTTCCTGTGAAAAACTGACAAAACCTCTCCAATGTCTCACAAGCAGTAAATTAAAGTCCTTGGGAAGAGCTTCACACAAACGCAATCCATGTTCTGCAACGATGCTGCAACTCTAACGTTGTCTCGGTTGAAACTTTTCACCTGTTCGACTTCCTCTCTCTCTCTCTCTAAAAAACTTGAGCATCGTGACAGTCCGTGACTTACAAAGAGATAAAAAGCAGATCTAATTACTACAGAGTTACTTAATTTTTGGAAAAAAGCGGGTTCATCACTGTATCTTCTGTTCTCTCAGCACAGATGTTGAGGGAAGAGAGACAAAAGACAGAGACTGCAAAGCAGTTGCCTTCCTATAGGAAAGGTTAGAAACTAAGAGCATATGGTAGACAAAAGGCTGTGGAAGGACAGTCAATGACTACCACAGGGCTGACATAAAGCCATGTGGGATTTTGGAGAATAACAGCAATTTTCGACACCTGAAGAGGAAATTCAGACTTGAAGAACGGAAATAATCAGAAAGATGGTGGGTGTTTTTTTTTTAACCTGGTTAAATATTCTGCTTGTTTCTAACAGCTGAACATTACAGTGGCTGGAGACAGAAGCTCAGCTACATGTCCCACTACACAACCACACAGGTTTCTCCTAATCACAGACACCAGTACACCTGGGGGACCTTGAGGTCACAGTGGACAGCAAACTGAACCTGAGCCAGCGATGCATCTTGTGGCAAAGGTGGCCAACAGCCTCCTGAGCTGGATTACAAAAAGCATTGCAAGTAGGTGGAGGGGGCTGATCCCTCCACTCAACTCTGGTGAGGTCCCATCTGGAGTGCAGGGTCCAGTGCTGGGCTCCACAGTACGAAAAAGACACAGACTTACTGAAGCGAGTCTAGCACAGGGCTCGTTTAATGGACTTAAGCACCTGCCATAAGAGGAGATGCTGAGAGAGGTGGGACTGTTGAACCTGGAGAAGGCTCAAGGGGGTCTTACCAATGTGTATAAATACCTGAAAGGTATTCTGAAACACCTGAAAGGTGGGAATGAATAATAGGGAGGGAAGAATAGTGACTCTTCTCACTAATGTCCATCGACAGAACAAGAAGCAACCGGCAAAAACTCCAAAATACGAAATTGAATCTGAATACAAGAGAACATTTTTTTTACTGTGAGGGTGGTCAAACACCGGAACACTTCGCACAGAGAGGTTGTGGAGTCTCCATCCTTGGAGACATTCAGAACCCGACTGGGCATGGTCTTGGGCAACCTGGTCTAGATGACCCTGCTTGAGCAGGGAGTTGGACCACATGATGTCAAGAGGTCACTTCCAACTAAACGATTCTGTGACTGCATGTGCTGTGTGCCAAAGGACCAGCGAACAGGCAAGACAATTCAATGTTTATTTGGAATGACCTGGGTTTCAGACTTTCCGAAGGGCACTCTTGGGAGCAAAGGAAGGACACCAACCAAGTTCCTGTGCTCCTATATGAGGCCTGTGTGAGAACACGCAGCAAGAGAGCAAAAGGGCCTTTGGAAGTCCATCACTTACTTCTCCTCACAACATACAGGGGTGTCTGTGGTAGCGAAATCTGATTAGCATTTTTTTATTTCCCCCCTCCATTCCTGTCTACCTCCTTCACAGACACAAATGTATTTCTACAAACTAACGTAACGCCCCTCCTAAAATTACTCAACAAAAAACCCCAACGGAACAACTGCTACATTTTGAAAAATCACTTCAGTGATCCGGATATCAGATCTGTCTCCAAAACACTTGTTCCAGCTCAAAATGGAAGAAAAAGAAGCTGCAGCACATGGGTGGAAATGCACTGACCTACCTCCATCGCAGCACGAACACGAAAGGTGGAACCGTGTTCTCTCAATGTGACGTGCACTGGGAACAGCCCACCCTCCTGTCATCCAAATTTTGGGATCCCAACATTTCTTACAGGTTCACCCAGGGTGAGATCCCTCAGCGATGTACAGTCAGGGCTGAACCCTATGCTCCTGATCCTGTCAAAAACCCACGCTGGTGTAAAGCAAGACTTGTACGAGAGCCTGCCATATGATGAAGGTGGAGGGTTAGCCAAGTGACCTGCAATGCTTAATGAATGTTTAGGCACCAAATTCTGCTTTCAAAATAACTGTTTAAAATGCCCATTTTAGCGCAAGGAATGGAGATTGCTTTTATAATAATAGTCCAGTCAGGTTTTCTTCCAGCAAAAGCATTTTCACCAGGAGGAACTATTACATGCATTCAAATTGTCTATCAAAATGTAACTGCTAATTAAGAACAAAGATGACTGTGAAATTGCAATATAGGCTCCATTTAATTTTACTGGGAATTCCAGGCCTTTACTGTCAGAAAAGTAACACCTCTCATCAGCTCTTCAGACACAAGAGTGAGTCACCTCTCATCCTTTGGTTTTTCCAATTAGTGATGCGGACTGTTTTCATACACTCGCCAACGATTAACCGTAATTGAATGTTTTGTGGGATCGTTTGGTTATACTACATAGAATTTAGCAAATATGTCATAGTGCTACAGAGGAGCTCTTCCGTCTCCCCCCCCCGCTATTGTTTGATGCTTTTTATACAAAAGCACAGTTTCACAGTTTTGCTGTGAAAGGCTTCAATAAGAAATGAGAAATCCAAGTGCATCTGTGCATATACTCAGGACCGAGAAATATCACTGGATTTCTCCTTTGTTCAGGTCATGCTGGCAATTACGACGAGCAGCACGGTTGATTTAAGTGTTCTGTGCCATCAAAATGTAGAATGAAAAACAATGACATCTGGGATTTTTCTTCTAATACAAACTTAATTATTAATCAAAGCTATGACACACACTAAACATTGGCAAATGGCTCGAGAGCATCAGGAATTTATTTTTCTCAGTGGAGTCTTTAAAAGTCTTTTAATAATCAGATGACAGGACTAATTTACATCTGTGCAGCCCCCAGTCAGATTTTTAACCTAACACAGTTTGTAACATTCACGTGTAAGGCAGTTTTTTGGGGGATGAGGGGAAGGGCAAAAATAACCAGAGAACAAGAGTTTGAAAAATTTATCCTGCTTTCGTTACAAGTCCAGATCTTTAAGCTCCTGCTCTCAGAGTTCTACAGATTTTTAATGAAGACTGCATGATTATCCGATATTTGGGATAAGAAATTGCTGTGTTTAAAACCAAATAAACTACCGTGCAAAAAATAGATCCATCTATTAATCATAAATTCTTCTACTGAGGCTAATTATTGGCACCGGTCTCAGTGCTAGTTCCTGCAATAGAGGCGAGTTCTCAACGAGTGAAAGTTTAATTTATAGGCACTGAGTTGTTATTTAAAACAAAACAATTTACAGGTTTGTAGCACTGTGGTGGCTATTTTTCTCGTTCCTTTTTGAAGTATAGCACAGCGATCACATGTACCAGATGGCAACATTTTATGCACATTGATCTGGACTACCTCTGAAATAGCAACTGAATGCTAACGAGGGGCAGCTGAACCGCTGAACCGCTTCTCTGTGTGTCTCTATGTTTTAAACATGGTTTCCTATTTTGTGACTGATGGTCTTGCTAGGAGGACTGGGATATCACACAGTGTGCATTTCTGTATTTAGATAATGTGAGCTCAGTTTCACAGACCGAGGAAATCAGATCTGCATCACATAACTGTGGCTCGGAACAAGACTAATCTACAACTCTTCTCAAACTTTCAATTATTAGATCTTATTTTTTAAACTAACTCTTCCAGTTTCAATACCTACAAAGAATCATGCACGCTTCATAGAGAATACAAATTTTACATACTTGTAGAGTATTTTCTTCAGGAATTAAAAAAACAGTTTTTCAGCTTATTTCACCTTACCTAGTAAACTGCAACTGTGATCAGACCTGACTGGTTTGAACGTGAACTGAAGTCCACTGCAAAGAACCCTTAACACAGTGTTCTTCTATTAGAGTCAATGAGAAAGGCAAATTTAAGAGCAAGCACACGTCAAGGAGGAAGGACGTAGATGCTCTGCACACACCCAAGACACACCCAAGACACGCACATCCATAAAGCTCTGAAAAGAATGCTCACAAACAGCATTGGGGAAACACAACTGCAACCGAGCATGCACGCGTAAATATAATTAAAAGAATATTGCAAAGTGGCCTATGATAAAACACAAGAAAATAATCTTTCTGCACATTGAAACGCTTAGAAAAGAAAGATTTGAAGTGATAACAAATTAACGACTGGATTTCTCCCCTCCAATGCAACCCCCTTCAGCACCTTCCCCTCCACCTCCCCCTTAAAGTTTATCATCCCAATTCAAGTTTCCAGAACAGGAATTTTGGAACGCGCTGGCAATAGGTGCCCAATTACCTAAAACACAGTGGTATTTCCACACGCACAGGAGGAACGGAATCCCTCCTAGCATCATCACCATCTCAGCTCACCTGCAGGTGTCCATGGGGACTCCTTCGCTAATCTCTCCAACCTGAATTTATTCACCTTTCTTCATGATCTCATTGCTTGCCACCTCTTCTCCACTAAAACGTAACCAGCTCATTACTCATATCTTCCTCAGCCTCACCGTTCTTATTCTCTTTTCCCTTTCTTAGAAGAATAAAGACCATTTTGTGGTAAGTTCCTCTATGAAAGTTACAAATGAAGCAACACTCTCTACTCTTAAATTCTGACAAATGTTCACAGATGTAGACCCAACAAATTCATCATAATGGTTAAGCAATCTTCAGTCAGATGCTGAATGACAGATGAAGCACAGAAAGAGATAAGGGTGCTTTATAAGACAACATCTCATCTGGTTACTTGCACTGGAGTGTTAGAGGCAGATTAAATTGCATCGGATGCCACACAATGCATCTGCTGCCCATTTTTTTTTGAAAGGAAAACAACCCAAACTGCATGTGACAATATAGACAGTCTCAGTCAATGATGTAGCAATTTAATTTAGCTAAATTATGTTGGGAAATGCAGTGCAGGGATGCTTGTATCCATGCAGCTTCTGGTGCACTAGGTATTTACTTCTACGAACATTACAAACAAAAGGATTTTAACATAGAATAAAGGCTTTTCAGTGCCTGATCTCAATTGACAAAGAATTAACTTCTGTTTAAATCAATTAATGCTGGATCAGACCGCAGTGAAAATGCACTGTAGGAAAACTTGCTTCAACAAAAACGCCCACTTCAGCAAGACAATCAATTCTCCCCTTCTTAACGTATTTAATCTACGTTAAGAACTAGTGCTCCATGTGAATCTGAAAGGCAAGCATTTCACATACATACTTACATGGATTGATATATATCTATACCTATATCACAAAGGATATGAATAACTCCCTCATCAACTCTGCAGATGGAATTTTGCAGTTGGTCTTCCAGATGCACCAATTTCTCCCTTATGGCTTCGCATTTTTCTCCCAGCTCTGCAGAAAACATGAAGAACTCCTGCAGGAAGTTGAAACAGAAAAGAAAGCATGTTTGCTGCCGACTGCACTTTTCTACATCAAATTTGCATCAAATTAAGGGGAAAATGAAATATTAGTAAGGGGATATGATACTTTGTAGTGCTGAGACCTTGCCTGAAAGCAAATTACGGTCAGAGAGACAAAAAGTTCTTACTATATCATAATTTGGTGATTTATATGAAATGGAATGAGCTTGTGGTCTCAAGTCTATTTCCCGGCAGAAAAAAGTCATGATCTCACTTTCAGCAGAGGATTAAAGGGGTGTGAAGACTGAACTGCTCTCCCTCTCCCCCGAGGTCTCACCACAGCAGGGGAGGGAAATCTCATGCTGACTACACAATTCAGCTTCCTACATTTCAAGTTGTTCATGTAAATCTAATTTACACTTTTAGGGCATTTAAGTATTTCAAGAAGCATCACTTTTGGCATCTTTTATAAACACAAAATGTACTTTTTTGAGGAAAAATCTGGCTAGAATACTTTGGGACTTTGCTCAACTGATCAGAGAAAACACATCAAAGTCTTTGAGATTACAAAATGAAACTACACTTTTTTTACTGTGTTATTATGAAACAAAAATAATGGTTCTCTACTTCGAACTTGTACAGACAAATGCTTTTTCTATTTTAAACTGAGCATTCTAAACCCGTTGACAGTGCTTCCCATAAGTTTGTTTGCTTTCAGATGTATTAGACCAGGGTAATTTGTAGCTTTTGTATTTTGTATCGACTGCTACTTTGAGAAATGACCCAAATGAGCAGCAGCTCCGAGGAGGGAGATCAACCAATCTCTGTAGCACTGAGACAAGCCTTTCATCTCCCTCCCAAGGCATCGCAGCGCTGTCTACAGTGAATGACGGGTGTTATCTCTAAGGAAAAGTTTATGATGCCCAGATGAAGTTCTGGTGGAGCCATGTGGAATAAACTGGAGTCAATCATCAGCTGGAATCCAGATAACTGGATTTTTTTTAGACCTAAGTCTATGCACTCCTCTGTACAGCCAGCTGTACACATGGCCATATGCAATCTTCATATAGTTTTTCTCCTTTAAAAAAGTACTTGGAGTCCTTTGCGCTGATCTGTTGCTATAATAGCAGCCATCAGGGTTGTTTAAGGGAAGTCAAGCCTTCAGTCAAAGGCCTTCCAAAGAAATCATCCTAATGCTTGTTGGAACACTGCCCATTGTGCAACAAACTGGTTTTTGGAAAACACATTTACCAGTTCCGTGCTACACTCTGTGTCACACAGCGCATACCCAGAGTCAAATGTCAGCAGAGCTCTGTTTGCTGGCACATCCTCTGCCACAGCCCAGAGCCTCGACCTTTCTGCCTTCGCAGGTCTCCTGCCAGACACGGCTATTCAGCAGATCGCACGGGTACGCAGCCAGCTGCTGCTCGACCTCCGGACGAGCGAGCCAGAGAGAACTCACGTCGCAAATACCCACAGCTCCGAGACAGAGAAGCACAACCTGAGAACCAGCTGAGTCCCTGGCTCTGCACACCGGCCCTGAGCAGCCATCTTCAGAGCCATTACTACAGCAGCGCTTACAGAATTTATAGACATAAAAATGACCTATCGTTTTTAAAATGAGAGCAAGGGAGGATAAAGTACTCATTCTCCCTACAGCAACTAGGAGTGTCCTTTTCTCAACAGCGGGGACACAAGATGGGGAACAAGTCTTCCATCCAGTTGTTGAATCATTATTCAGGACACCAAGCAGGACTCCATATGCAGTTAGGGAGTAGGATAACTTAGGCAATTTATATCAATAGAAAGCTTTTAGGGAATCATTCTGTGATACATATGCAAGAACAGATGACAGTTGTCTGAAGGAACTCAGGGATCAGGCTAGGAGAATCAGTAAACTGTAAAAACTTCGTACTCTGAAAGCACATCTAAAATGATGATCATCTAAAGAAAGCTCCACCTCCAAAAACTGATGCACAAACTCCCGAGTACTACTCCGGCAGACAAAAGCCATAAGTGAAGTTTTCAAACCAGCCTCTTTCTACAGACTGTGTACTTCAACAAAAGGCACTAGTCCTGTGCAGATCCTGAAGAACAGGTATCTTACAGTGACACAGGAAAAGCAGATTCTTGCTCTTAAAATGTCAATATATTGAATATTTTAGTCTGATTCCATCACTGCTATTATCAAGAACTATCACTATATGAGATTTTGGATCACGTTCACAATGTCAAAAAGGATAACGCTTCTAGTCCAGATTCAGAATAATCAGTTACTACAGACCGCAAATAAAAAAAAAAGTACCTCTTATCATAGACTGCTGAATACCATTACATATATTCAAACATAAAAAGCAATATGAAGCTATGCATTACAGTAGGGTATCCCTTTTTTTGTTTTAGGGTACTGTTGATGGCAGGAACATTTATCCAGACAACTGGTCACCCAGTTAGCACTATCTTTAGTTGCTGTAAGAGAAGATCAATTTTCTCCACTTTAGAACTGCCCTCAGGTTTCTCATCTTGTATGTGCAAAGGAGTTCGCTGGGCAGCTAACCTAAGTGATAAGCACGCTGGCTGGATCTGTCTAGCCCTGCTGTGAAGATCCACAGTGGAAAATCTTTCCCTGTTCACCGTCTCAGTGAACGTAGACAGGGCAAAATGGGCCTTTTGGACCTACCCCCTCACTGAATTTCAGGTGGGCTGGAAGATGCTGGAGACAGCATTGGCAAAACAGGCTCCGTGCTGCAAGCATGGCCGGGCTCTAATGTGCACAGATCCTGAAAACCCGAGATAAATATAACGAGAGCCTGAAATCCACACTTGCAGTGCAGCTGGATGACTATGCTTATTGGTGTATTGCTATATAATCTGATTCCATGTTTGACATTTTCTTTTCCCTTTTAAAACAAAACTTCACAGTCAAGTAAAGAAAGGTCCCAGGAAGGACGGAACCCACCAAACAAGCCCCAAGACCCTAGGACTTCGGTTGAACGCTTGTTTCGTAACATTGGAACAGGCTGCCCAGGGAGGTGGTGGAGTCACCATCCCTGGAGGTCTTCAAAAAACGTGTGGATGTGGCACTTCAGGATATAGTTCAGCAGGCATGGTGGTGTTGTGTGCATGGTTGGACTTGATGATCTTAGAGGTCTTCTCCAACCTATGATTCTATAATCCTATAAAGGCATCTCCCAGTGCTTTGCATCAGTACTAACCTGTATTTCGGGGTTCTAAGCTTTGGCTAGCAGCTTCTACCCCACTGCAATTCCAGGCAAGGACTTTCTTGGTGCATTTGTCTCGCACTGAACATGCTTAGAAATAAGAGACTACAGTTTTTAACTCACTGGATTTAATTCCTTTGTCAACTGAATACTTAGATTCTCATTTAAAGTACAATGTCCATTCTATCTCATGTGAAAAAATATAGTATATTCTTCCTGAATGGTAACATTCTGACTACATAATGAATTGTCTAAAAATGTAACAAAAATCCTGCTTACTTTGAAAATTAAGATAAATGAACAATGAGTACTAGGAAAATGGGCTCAATGCAGAATTGTTACAACAATATGGGAAGGCAGGGAAATCTGAGTAAGTAAAAATGAGACCAAACTTGTTTAGGTCTTTGAACATTTGAAACCCATCTAATCATAACTGTATGGTTATGATTATGATCGTGCTGCAGTGTAACTGCAATATCTCCATAAGGTAGGGGTTATGCTCTATCAATCATAAACTCCTAATAGGTATTTTGCAGCTTAATTCCTCTTTAGTGTATGGATAAACTATTTTTGCACCTACATGACACAGATGCCTTTTTTGTTGAAATGAGAAGCTCCTCCACAGTTCAAACAAGCATCACCTCTCAGGAACTTACAGGCATCACATGAAAAATGCAGGAGGATCATCATATAAATTCCAATTTTCTAGAACATGTATATATGGCCTTTCTTATTTTGGATTGGAAAGATGTGGTCACACAGAGAACTCTAACTTTAGTTTAACATCAAGAAGAGTTATAAATGAAATGAAAAAAAAAATATACTGCTCTCAAAAATATACAAGAATAATTCTAACTATTCAACCAATTCCACAGCTTCTGCCCCCAGGCCCTCATTTCAAAAAAGTTTGATAACCCAGAGAAACAGACGTGAAAGATTTCTCTCAGTACCTTTCATGCCTAGTAACGTCACTGGTAACATTTTTATTTGACGTTTGTCTATGTAGGCAGGGAAACTGCTGCCCGTGACACACAAACTATTCAGAACAGCTCCCGGGTGGAACGTGGCACTTTACACTGATCAACAACATCTCCGAGAGGAGAGTGGACTCTGCCGCCAGCGCAACGCGTTATAAAATACAGCTCATCCAAGCTTGTCGGTTATGTCAGTGCTACAAACCACTGTAAGTCTTCTTTGGTTATTTTTGCACTAACAGCACTTTCAGGAAGCAGCAAGGAGAGATTGCAGGACTCAGGAAAGAGCTGAGATGCAATATTGCTTTATGGATTTTTCTGTGAAGAGGGGAGGTAGCTGGTTGGGATTTACTGGGTTTTTTTTCCCCTCCCTCTAAATCCTAAAGCAGGTGAAAACAGCACAGATGTGATTTACTATTTTTTGCGGTGAAATTCGTCTGCCTTCTTGCGCAAAGTAAAAATTCTCATTCTCTCCCAGAGATGTGAGAGTCTGACGTAAGAAAGAGGAAGAACAGACGGTATTCCAGCTGATGCACAGCTGGAGCAGCAGCATGTTGAATTAAGAGCAGAGGGAATGGCTTCCACTTTAGTCTTCTGCATTTCATTTTACTATTTACAGGTCATTCTACTCACCTATGAGCAACAGCTCCACAGCACTACTCAAGGAAAATGTTTGATCAGCTTTTCCTGCGCAAATATCTTCCACGCTCTCTTGGGTCTAGTTCAGCAATTTCATACAGAAGAATCAGTACTGTAGAAGCTAGATTAATCTAAGACTATTAGAGATTAGAGTCTCTATTAGAGATTAGAGTCTCTATTAGAGTCTCTGGCGGTTGTGCTGAGCAGTAGCATTCCCAGATATATCCTTAAAAATCATTCTTCCTACAGAAGAACTTTGTAAAAATGCACTGCTTTACTTGAAAGTAGCAATACCATAAACCCAATGAGATAAAAGCCTTAGAAGACCTTCTGCAGAACACCAAAGCCAGCTTTCTTTCACCTGTACTAAATCCTCTCTCTCCTATAATAGATAAAATCATTCTAAATAACATAAATAACCACTATGAAAAGTTGCCCTTGCAGACAGATACTTTACATTCTGGCACGAGGCTTAGAACAGTGACTTATTGTTGGAAGCAGTGCTGCATGCTGACCCTCAGCCCTTGCAGAAGTTAATGGAAATTGTGAGCACTTGAAACTCCAGAAAGTCAGGCCAAGGCATCTCTCAAATCATTTCTAGAAACGAAATGCAACCATCCGAATGTTTGCCCTGCTTGAGCAGATGCTTCAGTCACTTGCAGGCTAACGGCACATGCCCTCAGATAACGAGCTAGACAGCCACAGAGTGCCCAAAGTGCAGGTGAAGGAAGCATTTGTCCCTGCTCTACGTCCCAGATCTCCTGCCCTGGGTGAACTGTTGTAGATGAGGAGGGCAAAGCGGCCACTAAGACCAGTCCTAAACTCTTACTCTGAAAACAAGGCGTGTAACCCATGACCGACACCATCCTAGCATCATGGCAATGCTGACCAGGAAGCAATCAGAGACCACCAAAGTCCGCTCCACGACTTGCAGCGAGATCAAGCCCACTGTGACTGTCCCCAGCTGGGGTCTGGCCACACGGCTCTTCGCAGCTGACAGGGATTTTGTGGTTCTGGTTGCAGGGCAGAGCCTGCTCCAGGGCTAAATTGCCCACACAATGAGCAAGTCCCCCTAATGGAAACTTCCCTTGCTACAAACCAAGACAGTTACATTTCATCTTACCCTTGCACAGCACACAATTATAACTAACCATTACCCTCTATCATAATTTTTAATGTCACTGAAGACTTTGACTTTCAACCAGACCAGGATTTTTAAAGCTTTTATTTCTATTCCTTTGCTTCCTTTTCTGCAGTGTGCTCCTGTCTTCTACAGAGCGAGGTGCCCAGACCAGTGCCGTAGTCTTCTGGATGCTTCGACATTCTCAGCTAAGCACAGTAATTATTTCTGTCTTACAGCTGACATTCCCATTAATGAGGCTGTAAATGACATTTGCCCTTTCTTGCAACAGGATGAAGGTAACGAGTCTCACTTTATTTGTAGTCCACTATAACCCTAGATTCTGCTTCTGCAGTATTGCCAGCTGCTATTTACCATCGGTATAAGTAAATCCGCTGGCAGGAGGGTTGGACTAGATGACCCGCAGAGGTCCCTTCCAACCCCGAACATTCTGTGATTCTGTGAAATCCAGATTTTTTCTACCTCAAATGTAATTTGCACCTGTCTTTTAGCATATCCCATCTTACTGATTTCAGGCTATTCTTTCAATCTATCAAGAGCATTTGGAATTCTAATCCTAATTGAAATTATGTTGATTGGCACATAAACTCCTGGCCTACCTCCTTTTGAAAGGCAAATACCAAGCCTGCCTTTTACCCATCCCGTGGGACTTCAAGATTCCTCTAGGAGTTTTCAAAGCAGCTTGTTAATGGTTTGGAGACTGTTTTTCTTGGCTCCTATGCACTCAGAAGAAACTTCATCAGTCTAGCCTGACTTGAGTACATCTCACTTGCCTTAGGACCCTTTATCGTGTTTCTCTCTTGCTACCTTGTAGTGAATACTAAGAACACCACATATATGGACATGGTTTATCATTTTTAGAAAGACCAAAAGCAAAGAAAAAAGGAAGAAAAAGAAAATATTACTGCCGTCTGCTCTCCCTTCATTATTTTCTCATTCACCTTTCTTATTAGAAGATGTTGCTTTCACCTATCCCTTACAGCTTATCCCTGAACTCCCTTGCCACTTCGCCTGTCTTTTGCTTACAGTAGCTTAAGTGTGTTCTGTGGTCTTGCTGGTTCACTCACACACTGTGCAGTACCCTTTCAGGCTCACCTTGGGAACGTTTTTGTCCTTTCCTTTTCAAAATTCTTATGGGCCACTGAAGCGCTGCTGACATGGACGCGTAGTCTGTTACTGCATTTGCTCTTTTCTGCCCCAAAAGAAGATGGTGCTGTGCTATAAACATGATGTTTTCTGCAGGGTACCAAAGATCATCTGTTGATACTTCCATCCACAGAGTTGGTCCCACAGAAACTCACCTGCTGCTTCCCTGATCTCGTTCAGGTGAGTTTATATCTCATGGAGGTGGTTACCCACCTTTTCTCAGAAGGGGGATCAAGGCTGTTTCCCAGTTACTTTTGCTCTTTTCACCTTCCACGTAAAGACCGCCAGCTTGTTTCATCAGCCTGTTTATGTAGGAGACTGCAGCACTACAACACGCTCCTCAGTTTCTCACATGCAACAAATCAGGCATAAAGCTTCCCAGACAGCTGTTTTGCAGCTGCGACCTACCTCCTCCCCACCATCACAAGCTTTTCCCACATTCCCTTTGCTTGCACTGATCCCCTTCCCTCCTCCGCAGGCGTACAACAACACATGGGAGTGTTAAATTACTCATCAAAATTACAGCCTGATGTTGGCAACTCTTCCCCTCGTGTATCTTCCATTACAGCTGTGGAGGAGTGTCCCTGGAAAAACAGCTACGCAGGAATAGAGCTTTCCACTGCCTTCCAGCACCCTGCTGCGGTCTGGGTGACAGAAGTCTTCCCATTCTCGTCTCTAGTAGACTGAAGACCTTCCCTGAGTGCAGACTTCCTAAAAATCAGTGCAGACTACTTCACTGGCTCATTTAGTAGAACTGGGACAATTCCAGTTCCTGCTGTGGGAGGATGAGGCTATTTACTGACTTTCCCAATAAAAATTCACAGTGGGTCAGGACTTGGAAAAGAAACAGAAGCAACCAAGCTGTTTTCCAGTGTCCACACCCTGCTGTGCTAGGAGCCAGCATAGCTGGGTATCGTTTATAGGTGGTTCCTCGTCCTGTTCACTCCCATCTCTGCTCCCAAGTCGCTAAGATGCAACAGTCTGGAGTGACTAACAGGGTGCTCTCCTGCAGGCAGCAGCGGGGAGACTGACAAGAGTGGATTAGGGGACCAGAGCGTCAAAGGAACATTTGGGCAAAGCCCTGACATGGTACAGGGTGCTGACAGTTTCATAGAGCTTTTATAGAGCTGTCTACAAGTCAACATCAATCCAGCTGCGGCAGTGGGGTAGAGCCTGGCTTCCTAGCAAATTTCCATTTCCTTTATTTGTATTGCTGCTCTTTTTTCTCTTTATGCACTTTTTTCCCCTCAAAACTTCAAGGGAGCAAAGTTCCTCTGCTTGCGAGCACTCTAAGAGAGTCACCTCTTAGCGAATACTTCTGCAGGGGTAGCCCTCCGTGCCTGCGAGCTCTGGTGCGTTTGCAGACCCAGCACACACCACATGCTCATGCTCTGGGCACATCTCCTGCTGAGCAAACGAGCTTCTTCAGTCAAGGGCTGGGCTGTGCTACAGCTTTCAGTGCAGGTCACTGCTGGACACAAGCACGCAGCTGTACTCTCATTTGCTTTGGTCCAGACCATAGGCAATTTTTTAGTTTCCAGCAAATATTCTGCTGTCTTGGCAGCTGTCACTACCAACGTGCCCTCAGTACTGGTGGCAGCAGGGCTTTTTGCTACCTCTATCCCATGGCACTACCCGCCCCCATTTCATGTCATCTGCAGACAAAAACACCTACACAGTTTTGCTCTAATTCACAGCAAAGCTCAGCGATAAGAAAGGCTACCTGCATTTTCTGCAGGGTTCACCTTCACTCTCCAGGCTTCCTGTTTTTATTTATGCTGAGCTCACACATGGCCAAGCAGTCTATCCCAGGCATGCTCTCGTGTCCCAGTCTCCTTGAACGCAAGGTCAACAATCTGAGTTTGGTCTTGCAGTTAGACTCTCTGTCCTGGGGCATTCCAGCTGCTCCGCAGTCTTTGGATTCATCGGTGGGAACCCAAAGAAATGCCTCACCTGAACACTTACCCCAAACTGCAATTTTTATCTATTTATCTAATCATCGCTAGGCTGAGCACTTGTCCCTTGTACTTGGGAGGTGACATCTACGCTATTATGGAGAGTGAACTGGGGGGTTACTTACCCACGTAATTAATTTGCTGGCTGGACACAATGCTTGGAAACTAGATCTCCTTAATAGGTAAGTTGCAGCCCATGGCATACCGACATAGAAATGGACCAGACTGAATCAGTACCAGCTCTTAGAACCAGTATAAGTCTTTTTACGCATATATTACCTAAACTCATAGTTTGTATGTAGACAGATTTTTTTATGTAAGCAGATTTTTCTCATCACTTACTCTCATGGGAATTGCATCTCATATTACTCAATTATCTCAGACTTTCTTAAATACATAGACTAGGATCTGACATCTTTTTAATTACGAAAATAGCGTAAAATGAAAAACATCCAGTATTTTTATTCAGATGAAGTTCCTATTGCCCTTTATTCTGCTGCAGTATGCTTTTATACTTCAGAACTAAATTCAAAGGTATTTTTAGCTACAAAGATGATGAGGGGACAGAAACACCTCTCCTACGAGGAAAGGCTGAGGGAGCTGGGCTTGTTCAGCCTGGAGAAGAAAAGGCTGAGAGGGGTCCTCATAAATGCTTATAAATATCTGCAGGGTGGGTGTCAGGAGGACGGGGCCAGACTCTTTTCAGTAGTGCCCAGTGACAGGACAAGGGGCAACGGGCACAAACTGAAGCAGAGGAAGTTCCAGGTGAACATGAGGAAGAACTTCTTCACTCTGAGGGTGATGGAGCCCTGGACCAGGCTGCCCAGGGAGGTTGTGGAGTCTCCTTCTCTGGAGATATTCAAGACCCACCTGGACAAGGTCCTGTGCAGCCTGCTCTGGGTGACCCTGCTTCAGCAGGGGGTTGGACTGGGAGATCCCCAGAGGGCCCTTCCGACCCCGAACATTCTGTGATTTAGTGGTACACAAGTAAACCAGTAAAGCATCATGATTTTGTTCCATTCCTAAGCATCATTCCAGTGCCACAGTGAGGCTGGTTAAATATTATCAGTCCTACTTTCGCCCAACATATTCATCCTGTTGCTGGTCTGTATTAAAAGCACTAGCACAGGATTTAACTATAAGCTCCCTGAAACACGCAGCAATTTTGCCATTATCTTCAACAGAAAAAGAAAAGAATGGGCCCACTCTAGCTGTGCCGGTGTTGCTTTTCTAAGTGCTTGTACACTCTCTAGCAATCTTTCCCCAAAGGTAATACTATAAAAACAAGTATCATTAGTTCTAATCGAGAACCAGAAAAGTCTGTACAATATCACCACTTTATACTACCTAGAAAACACTTACCTCAGATAAATGACCCTCTGCTCCAAATGAAATGTCTTCCATAACCTGATAGAGATAAATTATTAAGTATATGGTAGATACAAGCTATATAAACAGTAAGATTTCAATGGAACTTATAAAAACCTTATAGCACATTAACAAATTATATAAGCTGAGCAATTACATCATTTTGCTTCACACACATGAAACATTTCAACTGCAGTTATAATGGAGCAGTAGCAGCCACCCAATATTTAAAGCTAAATTTGAATACATTTTATTAAAGCCTGCTTCCCAGCTAAAACCCACAAGGAACACTGCCTCTGAAACACAAGGACTAACTACAGATTGAAACAAAAACTTTTCTATCAAGCTCCTGCAAATCTATAAACAATTCAAGAGTCTACAGAATTTATTTTTTTTTAGCACAAACCCTGTACGTGATTTTGGGCAGAAGAAATGAGAGACCCACTGATGTTTTGTATTCGTAACACGTGCTAACTACAGCCAGCTCCTCTTTCAAAATTAGCTTCATCTGAAAAAGGCTATAAGAAATTAGCCAAAATTTCATTGATTGGCTGAGAAGCAAAGAAATTTGATATTAACATTACTGGAAAATCATTAATACTTATCACACACAACAGTATTGATAGTATTTCAATAAACTGAGATAGAGATATTGCTTTGGTAGGGCAATTCTTAATATCACAGGTATGTGCATATATCTATAACACAGTAGAAAATCATTACTTTGCCATAAGAACATTGTTATTACCGGGTACTATTTTCATCTATCTGAAAAGAGGTTGCTTAGATTTTTTTTTTACCTGCAATATTAATTTTCTGATTACATTTTCACTGCAAAATACACGTAAGCATTAAGCTTACTGAGATGCTATGATCCCCAGCTAAAGAGGCAGCATTTTCACCAGCAGACACTACCCAGCCGCATCGCACGCAGCTCGGGGGCCTCTTGGTGCACAGCAACGCGTGCGCCTGTACAACGGCGACCTGATCCTTGTCCACAAGCCAGCGGCCTCTTGCTACAGAAACTCTTTCCAGCTTGGATTAATACAAAAAACACTCAGATGCTGACTTGCACTGATGCTTAATGCTGACATTTAAAACAAAGATTAAATTTAAAGTTTCCAAATTATTTCTGAAGCTCTACAAATACAACGTTTAATTAAAACTCCAATGAATGCACAGTTTATTTAGCTTTCTGAAGGCTTTGTCCTTTCCACCTTGCACATTTGCCTCCTGGACCACAGGCTATCTCAATGCACAGTAATGAGTTACAGCCTGCTGACAGAGGCTTTCTTGGTGCTTGCTATCGCTAAATTCTGAAAAATGTTGTGTCACATCCTGTGATGACTTCTTCTTAATGACAGACACCACATTAAATATTAAATATTCCTTTTTTCATGATTGTCCACTTAGCATCACTTAGAATCATAGAACATTCAATATCTTTAAAAAAGTGAATCAAATGAAGGCTTTGCAATTATAGAACATCTTCCCAACACCAGAGTGCTCTACCAAAGACCCTGAAACATCATCCCAGATGGCAAAACTGAAAGATGCAGAGGCAAGGAAAAGACAGCAGCCCTTACTCTTACCCCTGCTCTCTGCTTCATTTATGGTGAAAAAGTGAGAAATGATCTACAAGGAATTCTGATGGGATAACTACTAAAAATGCTGACTTACAAAAGGCAACGCTACTGAATTTTGGTTTTTACCTTGTAACTTTAATCACCTCAATTTTTCTTGAAATCTAGTAGGTGTTTCTTTCCTTCATAGTGATTAAGAGGGAGCACTGCACAGCATGCCAGAGAGCAGAAGGAGAAAAAAGGACAGGTCAGGAACTCCAGCCTGCAGGTGCACACATACTTCTGTTCATCAAGACACCCACTGTTAGGGAGGTCCCAGCACACGCACACATCTCTCTATTAGTTCTCATCAGCGTTTCTGGTGTTACAAAAAGGGTTTGCTTACACATACATTATCAACAAGCAAAAAATAAAGCAAGATACCACAAAGAGCGGAACAAGCAGGCGTTAATGTCTGAAGAGAAGTGAAATGTTACTGCACATTTTAGAAACCCCCCAGATACATATCTAACCATGTAGTGATCACAGTGGCTTCCACATCACTCACATGTCACCTGGGCAAAATAATCTGCAGTCGCTTTAAAAGCATGGAATATTTCTGGGATGAAAACCAGAGCCCATCTTTAATTCCTCCGAGACTTGGGAGAAAATCAAGTCCAATTAGTCATGAAAAGACAAACTAGAACTGCAGTAACGGGGCACCCTAATTTCATCACGATAGCTAGAGAGTACATGCTTATATGAAAATTCAAGAATCTATCTTAAATACATTAGACAACCAGCTGACTTTGACATGATTGAGTCTAGTAATATTGGTTACAGCTTTGCTTCAGCATTTTCTAAACACTATAATCTAATTAATCACCTGTAATTGAGAGGAGTACCTCTTAATCTTTAAGTAACTCGGAGTGTTCCACAGGATGATTTTTGCTGGCCTCACTTTATTTAGTTTTGACCGAAAAATTAGTAGTGATGTTTGAACAAGCTGAGCTGTCAAAGCATGTGACTGTCTTCCCTGGTTAACAGTCACTGTTATAAAGAAAACCTGATTTAGCAGATTATTTTGGGATGCCACAGTCTACCATGTAAAGAAACTGGGAAAAAAAATCTGTACTGTCTTAGAAAACACAGCTATGAAGACTATAAAGTAACTGTTGACAGTTAATAAACCTGTGCTCACTCATGACAGTAAAACATCAGAACTTTCAAAGAATTTATAACTTACATATTTTATACCAGAACACGTCATGTTTTATGATCTAGTGAGGCTATTTAATTAAAAATGAAAAATAGCCCCTCTGCAAAGCACCATCTGAGGATCTGAGTGAAGGGTTCTTTCCATTCATCCATTCATCTCTTTTGCTTTTCTTATTATTGTCATGTTTCTTGTTTCTTTGTTTTTTAATGAAACCTATACAGTAAGATACAGTTATATGCAAGAAAACTGTATTTATAGTATACATCAGCAAACCCAACAGCCACTCCACAGTAATACTTAGCCAGATATGACTTGACAAGTAACTGGAGAGCTTCATTTATAGCATTTCACTGTAAAGTAAATCAGTCACCAGGGAACAAAATGTACTTTCCAATGCATATAGGCACATACGCTATTATTACCCTTTGCGATACTGTTTTGAAGCAAGTAATTCCGTAACCTCTCAACACAAAGAACACCACTCTTCCCTTCCGCTTCAGTGACCAACAGCTCTCTCTAGAAATTCCCCACTGGGGAACAGAGGTGACACGGTTGAAGAGAGCAGTCATTCCAGAAATATGGCAACCACATCAAGCTACTCCTCTTACAGGGATAGCCCAGCCTTGTTAAATAATATCAAACAAGTATGTTGACAAAGACGTGCTTTTCTATTAGGCATCCCCACTTGCTAACAAATGGCTATAAACAGGTTCACTGCTAATGGACAACAGTAAGTTTCTCCATGAAAGTCACATGAATGGCTATGTTGGAGACTAAAAGCCACACCACTACTTTTTTCCCCCCAAACATTACATTATTTTTAAATAAAAAACTACAATACCACATAACAGAACACTTAAATGCTACAAAAGTGGTTTGTCTTTCAACTAAGTCCATTTAAAAATCAAGATGTATTCTCTCTTGCACTTCAACACATTAAAAACTGGTAGTTAGCATGATATATAAGGAACATGTCGAGTTTTTTGTTTGTTTTTATATTCTGCCTTGTGATGAACTACTAGGAGATGTTAGGGAAGGTTATGCTATAGCTCTTTTCTAAAAGTTTAGATACTGTCTGTCACTCCTACTGAGATCCTACCAGCTCTACTACCTAAAGTGTACTTGTTTGGGTAAAACTTCTACACCCCACAAAGGGGTAAAAAATCAGGAAAAAATCCCAGGTCCTGAAAGTATAAAAGCAAGCTGACCAACCCTAATTCCTAAGCCAGAACTCAGTCTATGTTATTTCTTGTTCTGGTTGCAATGGGTCGCAGTCATCACTGATGTGTAACTTTCGCCTCAACGGCCCAAAGCTGCAGGCAGCACAGAAGCAAAGGAAGCCCGGCTGAGTAAGCCGTGATACAACATAGCTGTGCTCCTCAACTCCTTCTAAAAGATGGAAAACAAATGAACATTCTTCTATTAACAAAACTGCTTCTTTCAAGTTTGTCAGTCCCAGGAGCGCTGCAGGAATAGATGCAAGAACACCTCCACAGGTACTTCACTGATGGGCATTTTCACGTTTATATTTACACATCAGCTTCTAAACGGATTTTGGCACATTCTCAAAGTTGAGTTTATCTGGGACACCAGGATAGAATCATAGAATGGTTTGGGTTGGAAGGGACCTTAAAGATCATCTGGTTCCAACCCCCCTGCCATGAGCAGGGACATCTTCCACCAGACCAGGGTGCTCAGAGCTCCATCCAACCTGGCCTTGAACCCTGCCAGGGAGGGGGCAGCCACAGCTTCTCTGGGCAACCTGTGCCAG
Source organism: Opisthocomus hoazin (assembly GCF_030867145.1). Taxonomy (NCBI): domain Eukaryota; kingdom Metazoa; phylum Chordata; class Aves; order Opisthocomiformes; family Opisthocomidae; genus Opisthocomus; species Opisthocomus hoazin. The sequence goes on along the minus strand of NC_134415.1, from coordinate 6,546,384 downwards.
TGTTTCACCACCCTCAGGGTGAACAATTTCTTCCTAATATCTAATCTAAATCTGCCCTCTTTTAGTTTATAGCCGTTCCCCCTTGTCCTATCCCTGCACACCCTTGTGAGAAGCCCCTCTCCATCCTTCCTGTAGGCCCCTTCAGGCACTGGCAGCTGCTCTAAGGTCACCCCAGAGTCTTCTCTTCTCCAGGCTTGCGGGTGGGAGACCCGCCTTGGCCAGATCCCAGGCAAAGGCATTTATACCACAGAGTTTAAGCACCTAGATGAAGAGCTGAAGTCAGGGAATAGTCTAAGTTCCCTCTAGGGCTGATAAAGACACAGAGGAAATTATCAAAAAGCAAGGTCAAAAGGAGGAGCTTAATGGCAGCACTGCAAATATGCTTTCCTCTCTGATTAAACATACGGGCAAGCCACCCCTCTGAGTCCTGCACCTCTCACCAGAACCAGAAGTCACTCCACTTTGGTTGCCCAGATGTCATTCTAGGATAGCGCTGCTGATTTCCAGGGAAATGATCTGGACTTGCAGGGGTGAAATAAGTGATCATCTACAGCACAAATCTCAGGAGTGCTACAGAAACGGGCACAAAACCTCCAAACCCTCCAGAGCTTCTCTGCTGCACTCGTGAAAGGGGAGCGCAGCTTTCCACAATCAAGAGAACTGCTCCTGTTACTTCAGTGGGCTCCTCAGTAATTCGAGGGGGGGGCAGGAATGGGGAAAAACCAAAATAATTCAAAGCCACAGCTGACTGCTTCTTCCAGTTGAAATGCTCTGTATGTGGAGTCAGTCTGTATACCATCTTCACTAGGAAAAGGCTGCAAATACTATGGAAGCCCATTTTAAAAACTGAATTTTACTAACAAGAGGAGATCTTACAGTAAGGTAGGGGCCTGCTTTCCGCTAAGTCTCAGCCAGTATAAATGCAAAATTAGGCACTGGCTTTCAGTGCAACTCACAGTTCAGTGGCTCTTAACATCAGCTGCGATTAAGCACACTTTTTAATTTCTGTCAACCAAATTCCAAGGCAATAAAACTGACAACTCCCATTGGAGGGTCTTTTTGTCACAGCAGTGCTGCTGGGCGATGATGCAAGGTTATTAGGTAGCTGTACATTTTCAAGCATGGATGGCATTCCAGAGCAGAGCACAAAAACTTGAAAGAAATTCACCAAACCCTTTAAGCCTCTTGATTTTTTTCCTCCTTTTAATATATGTTGGATGCTGGAAGCCTTTGACTGTTCCCACTTGAGGAGGAAAACTTCTTCTCTCCACACTTCAGCTAATGCAGATCCAGGCTAACGAGTCAGCAGAACTAACTCGGAGTGAAACTCATCAGTGAGATGAGGAACAGCTTATAATTTCTGTTAAATACTTAAATCGTTTTTCCTTTAAATCCTGATGTACATTCTGTATTCATTGCCTGAATAAATTCCACCTTTTAAAAAAGATTGATGGTGAAAGGAAAAAAGGTTGAAGGGCTTTTGAGAAGCTAATAAGTTATTTTATTCATGTCCCAGATTGGAGGGCAGATGTTAAGTTCATACTTAACCTGCCCTGCTGACCCGTTACCCAGATTCAACTCCTCTCAAAGGGAAAGCCAGCAGTATCGCTTGAAACACAGCTGTAGAATATTTCAGATACCTCTTTTAGCTCGCTGTGTTTGGGGCAGGGAACAGTCCCCGCCTCCGTGCCCTTCGGAAAGTGACCTTCTTTTCTTTTTCCAGAATCGGATGGGCCATCAGCAGTCATCTCCATCTCATCCATTTGGTTCTCCTCTTCCTCAAAAACACAGCAAGTGGTTTCTTTCAGTTGAAACCCTCGGATCAACAGCTGACAGGCCTCCAAGTCAGCTTCCCACACTCTTTGGAGCAGCTGGCTCCTGCAGCTGAAATAAAAGCCAGAAGAAAATAAAACTGCAGTTCAGGGAGAATAGTTGCTATTTCAAGTAACTTTTGGGGTGATTACTTATTATTAGATAGGAAAAGAAAAATAACAAAAACCCAACAGCAGTTCAAATATTTCCACCGAGATAACAGAAGCTATTTCAGATGGAAAAGCAGTAAAATGACGGCCCTATTACAAAACCGATGTCACAAAAAAACCTTTGTGCTAAGATGTTGCTTCCAGCTGTATGGTGTACGCTGGCTACGGGCGGCCTTCTCCCGGCCAGACGCAAGTCCAGGGGTCTTACGATCACAACCAGAGCTTCCTTCACGCTATTGGACACGCAGGCCTGTCATCCTAAAGGCACTCGTGGTTCTCCTGAATTTGATGTAGACAATCACGTATAAGCAATCACACTATTTACTGTATTGACTCAGCTCTAATTTTTGGAAACAAGGTACACCAAATTTCTTGCTAGCCCACCAAAGAAAAAACGGAAGTATTCGGAAATTCAAAATACTAAACTTCTTCATACTTTTAATCCATTAATCATCTCTCAGAGATGTCCACGTACCTTACAAATACTGCTCCTGAGATCTGTCCAACAGATATTTTCACCTGAAGCAAACAGGAATTCTAGGCATAGTTTTCCAGAACAAGACACTGGCTGCCAACATCACACTGCTCGTAAAAGATGTGGTCCCATCTCCGTTTAATTCTCGAAGGAACCAAAAGATTAGGTTGCCTGCTAAAATACAGTAGATTTGTGGCAGAGCCCGGGAGGGGACTCGGAAGCGCCGATTCCCACGGCTATGCACACTTCCAGACAGGTTTGAATTCCAATAGCTAATAACCACAATATTTTTTTCACAGTGCTTTTCAAATTACATCATTTGCTATATAACAGTAAGCAATTATCAGTGACTAAAAGAAGGGAAACAACCCTTTGATTTTAACTTTTCTGACTAAATTAAATACCCGCTTATCTTTTACTCTAAAGGAAGGATAAAGGAGCTGCACTGCTCACAATGAATCCATTAATCTAACAAAGGTATGTTTCTAACTCTACAAACTCTACAAGATGCCAAGCTGTAAAATTCACACAGCAATATTTTGAGACCGAGAGCAAAATTAAGCTCCAGAAGCTGAGCTACTTGATCTGTGCTTAGAGTCAGTATGTCTATCGCAGGCAGAATGCAGCATGAGGTCCACAAATTGGTCTCCCTCAAGGAGTTCAGAGTACCACTAATTAGAAAGGGAAAAAAATCTTCACTGGATTATACTTCTGTGTTCCATCCAGGTAGCATTTCACTTACCAAGCCAGAAATATAAACCAAGCCCCACCGTTTCTCTACTTGTCAGTCACACCATCACGGTTACACAGTCAAAACATTTCCTTGCAGACATACATAAGCCTATTTTCTTGCTTTTTGAAAAAGTGGGTTTGCAGCTATAGATGGCTTATTATTAAAGGCTCAGAAAATACACTAGAGACCAAAACCAGAACTTCCAGCAGATAGCCTGTTTTGGCTATCCAATTTAATGCAGAGCTCTATTGACAAAACTAGGGCAGAGATAGTGATGTATGTCGTGATCACAGCGGAGAAGATGAACAGCATATATAAAAGTAGAGCACAACGGTGCCTGGGCTGCTGTTATTCGGCCACGACTCCGCTCATCAATCAACACACTTTTGTTTGCGTCTAACTTACACCCGTTTTAGCAATCAACAATTACTGACCATGCCGCTAATAGATTGCTTTTATTTTAAGGACATCTTTGTTTTATCATTGTGTCTGTAAAATGCTGATACTTCTTGAACAAAGATAGTAAGATGTTACACTGGACTTCTCAACTGAAACCAGTGAAAGCACACATACTTGGACATTCTGAACACACGTAAGCCCAAGGACTCTGCATCTTTTAGTCTGTATTTTGAAATTCAGTGCTTAAAAGCATTTTTCAAATACACTATTTTAATGAAAGCTGAAAATAGCTGACAAAGAAACACATACCAAATAATTATTAAAAACTGTGTTGTCCCCAGCATGCAAAAATCTTTAGCTTTTGCATCAGGTGCAAAACCAAACTCACCTGAATTTCAGAGTTTAGTTTATTCGTGTCCAGTCCACACTAAAAGTACATTTGCAGTCTCCATGAAACTGAAGGTATGTGGATGCTTGTACTGAACACAGGGAGGTTTTTCAGGTATGCAACTTTTCAAAATGAGGAATCAAGATTGGATCAGATTTTATATTACTCCTATACTAACAAATATTTTATGACGTCTCAACCTCTAGGTGCTGTACGCCTCTCTGTACATTACTATCAAAGTGGTATGTGTGGCAAGTTCAATGGAGGTGCCAGGAACAATTTGCTGAAATCCACAACTAATCACAAGCCATCAACCATTTATACAGACCCAGCAACTACAGAGCGTGCCTTAGTCACCTACAGACTGTGAACTTCCAAGTGCCAGAGTGCTTGTGAGTCCAAAGCACCAGGCTTTGTACAAAAACCAAACAATCACAACGACGGCTCTTTCCTCAGAAAGCTTTTTAAATTTAAAACCAGCAACAAGAGCTAGGATGCAGACGGGGATGTTCAAAGGAACACTAAGACAACAGCAAACTGAACATGGCACGTTAGTTACAGTACAACAGTTTTATTAGTTACATCAGTAATTAATTAGTCTAATCACTGTCAAGCCCACTGAGGTATCACAGTGAATGAGTATTTTAAGCACTTGCAGGAGGCCAACGAAACAGGTCAGTGGATATCTAAGATCTCTGTCCCTCCATGAAAGAATCATGTAAGCAAGGTAAAAGATGCTAGTATAAAAACATAACGGGCAAGTGACTGATACCAATGTGGTTTAATATCTGTAGATGGAAGTCAGCCTTTTAATATCAAAAAAAAACCCCACACTGAGTAGGTGGTAAAAGATTATGAAGAGCCTTGACATTGAAGGTTAGTAGTTATGTTTGATGTGACAGGACAGAGGGAACCAAAGGAGAAAAGCAAATAAAGTTAAATTATCCGAAACATAGAATTAAAAATTAAAAAAAAGGGAAAAAAAGAGAGAGAAAGAACAGTCATTGCAGTGGCAACAGCACTTTGAATGGATGAGCGTAGGGCAAGACTGCTTTCGTCTTCATGGGCAGGGAAATGGATGTTGAAGTGAGATGCAAGACAGCCCGAGTAATTTCTTAGCTGGATGGAGAGCTGGGATAGGTCTTATCTCAAGGATAGCTTGCAGAAAGAATCTACAAAAACAGGTCTAAGTTGACTTGAAGAATGGCTGAGGCATCCACAGCAACATAAAAGGACACAGCAGGGAGAATTCTGGATTACGTCAAGTTGATGATGATGAAAGAGCTGTCAGAAAAACAGAGCTGTTTATGGACAGGAGGAAATGAATGTGGAACAGAGAGGTTTATCCTTGAGTTCTCTTCATAAAGTGGCAATTGAAATTGTAATTGAAGGTGCCTTTATCGAGTCTCAAATAATTTTCTAGGAAACGACACTGGAGACCAGAGAGTACAAGGAAACTAGAGGATATCTTCAGTCTACACATGACACTGGGTGAAACTCATGTTGAGAGTCATATTCAGCAAGGATTCTCTCTCTCTTCCTTGAAGTTCCAAAGAACATTGCTCCTTTGTCTTTTCACAAGATTTCCAGAGATATCAATAGGGGCTCTCTATGTGGCTCTCAGCACATTATTCTAAAGCTATTTTTAGTGCTAACTGGAACGACGAGAACACGACTTTCGTATTGAGGACTCTGCATACATACAAAAGGCACATTCAGTTCCTGCACATTACAGCCTAAATGAAAACATGCCCATGTAAAAATAGCCCAAAGATTTTATAATAAAACCTATTTAAACAAAAAACAAAAAACAAAAAACAACACCAACCAAAAAAAAACCCCACAAAACAAAACGAAGTCCCCCAAAATCTCCTCAAAAAGCCAATCGGAATCAACTTGAGGGGATGCTGCTAGTTGAAATCTCATCATCTCTAGTTTTTAGGAATGCCCCTTGGTGAGTGAATTGTTAGAAGTGGTTTATAGCACCCTGAGGTCAACACTGTGTGTAGATTGAAGACGTTACTTATTTTAAGAGAAATCCCTGTAAGACATCTTGAAAGCCAAGAGAGTGAGACTGAAGCCAAAAGGCGACATAGCAAGACATCTATTTCGAAACTGCATAAACAAAAGCTAACTTATAAGGGGAGATTAACCATTACTTAGAAGAAATACTCTAGACAACTTCCTTCTAACAGGCGAGCCACACTAAGGTACAGATTCAGGAGAGCACGTACTTACCTTTTCCCGGGACCTAGCACACATGTTAACACTGCATTCACTGACCCTAAAGGCAGTTTTCTCTGACAAGAAAGCAAACAAAACACAACAAAAATAGTGTGCCAGAAATAACAGGGATTTTCATTACAACAGTTAAAATGACTGGAAAGTTTTGAGGCTTGCAGAAAACAGCAATGCGAATCCAAAGACTTTGCTCTATATCCCCATTCTTTGTTGATCTTTTGTACAAACTAGGGAAAGTTTCTCTATATTTTGGTCACTCGCTCCTATTTATATTTTGCACCATAGGGAAGGAACTAGCTCTTCTTATTCTACATTTAGTTATGTCTTTGTTGCCTTTTCTTAAGGCAACAGCCATGCAGTGAACAAAGGAGGTGAGTAAAACAAAGTATGGACTAATCATACTTAGAAGAAGGAAGGCAACCATATTGCTTTACTGTCAGCAGAAATCCACCCCTTTGATTTGATACATCACATTAATTCACACTCATGCACTAACAGCCCTTCTTATATTTAATAAGTATTTACTATTCAGGAATGTATTTTGCTTCTCTCCTTCCAGCCCGATCTGTTCTTGATCTTTAACCTTAACCGTTATATTTCAAGACGCCTACAACTGATTTGTTCAACAAACCAAGGACTACAACGTTCCTACCAGCAGGTCACACGAGGCCCTCGGGAGAGGCAGGCACATCACCCTGTTTTCCCTGTCTGGCTGGTGTGCAACAGCAGGCTGGTCCGGGAGAAGGTACAGCTAGGGCTCATCAGATCACAGCTTTCAGCTGACGAACATTAAGAGAGAAGAAGGAAGGTGCAGGAAAAGGAACAAATAAAACATGGACTCTACTTGAACAGCGACACTTTTCCCTTGGCCTGTGCACTGGAAAGTCATCTTTTCAAAACATCTGAAATCAAAACCTTCCTTTTTCTCTTCTTGCAAGTCTCTCCAACTCTATAAATCCCTCCGTACAACTTCAATTTCACAATTCTCAATTTCACAATTCAACTCCTTGTGTTGTGTCTCTTCTCTCCAGTCTCCTCAGGAGCCAAAAATCTAACGAACTGACTTCATATTGTTCCGACCATGTGGCTGTCCCCTCCAGTGCACGAGACATTCTTCCTACTCCCTTATTTCAAAGCTCACTGGCAACACTTGTTTGTTGTTCAGGATTATTACTGCACTTCTCGGTGTCAAAACAAGACTTGCTCCCAGAAGGTGAGGAGACTCCACACTCCCCTGTCAGACGACAACCTGCTCCAGCACTGACCTCGGAGACTAGCTACAACTCCTAAGCAAAGTCTGAAGCTCGCAGTACTTTTCTCTGGCACAAAAAAATTTGCTTCTCTGACTTTGCCTTCTCCCTTAAAAAACACACAACAGTCTCTAGAAAACAATAAGTAGCTGACCCTCCTTAAATATGATGTTTGACCTCCTAGAGAATACTCTAGACCAGAACCCACAAGAGCCTAAGAAAGCAATCCTCACAATCCCCACCTAATTACCTGGAGCCAGGTCTCCCGTGTCTTTGTTGAGTGATCTACCCTCTACGATATTGCTAGGGAACACCCACCGCAGTCTTTTAAGTTATGCTGGGATTAGGAGCTATCACTTCTTGGCTTTGTGAGCAAAAAGAAAAGCAACAGTTCAAGTCCTCCGTTGCCCACAGCCACCAAATTTCAGATGAGTCCTGAGAGAACCCCAAATACAAGCAGACACCTGCTCGTCTGAGATACTGAGCACTGTAGACGCCCTAGGCCCAGTAGAAGAAACACTTACAGAACGGAACTGAAGTGTTACAAAGCCACTTTGGAAGGAAAAAAGCCACACTGGAATGCAACCGCTCAAACGCTGCATGATCCCCTTCTGCCTGCTGCGGCCTGCTGCATGGACCTTACTCCTTTCACATCTCTCCTCTCCCCGGGCTGAACTTTCAGTCTAGGGACAGCTACTTCTGCAGGGCTGGCCACAGGGACAACTCCACTTCCCTGCAACTGCTTTCCACCCTGCTCTGGGCTGTTACCTAGTAGGTAACACTGCCATGTTATCACTTGTGGTAGCTCCATGTAGCGTCTTTAGATGAAGAACCTATGAAAGACCATGCACAGAATAAGTGTATGCTGCACTACAGAATCAACTAGCTGAGAACATCTAAATTACACTTTATGTTTATATGTATTATGTTCTACTTGTAAACTAATTTCATTGTATTGTTTTATCCTCACGTGAAGGACTTCATAGTACGTGAAGATGGATGGATGGGTGTGAAGATGTACATATATGAAGGAAATAAGCCTTTTTAACTCATATAAATACCTTCCTTTTAACATAATGGTAGTGACATCGAAGCAAAATCAGCATACCACGTAACCGTTCTATATTTCAGATCGCTACAAAATGAGGGACAGAGTTTTCAAATGTGCATACCAAATTGTCAAAGCAGGGTAAACAAAGGGGAGCTGTCAGTGCGGGCAGTTTCCTACTTTGGATTTGGAGCTGAATGATCTCTACCAGAAGCTGACATACATTAGTGAGAACACAACCTTTAGTGTAGAAGCCAAGGCAAATCATGCGTCAGGAGGGAGGGCTGGGGAAGCGAACCACTGCCCAGGACCAACCGCATGTGGGACCACCGTATCTGACCTCCTTCCAGAATCCCATTTTTCTCTCTAGTTCCATAGATTTTGATTTAATGAAGCATTATGTTTTACAGCAATAACTGTATGTTAACAAAGTGATGAACCAGACATAAGTTGTACCCTCTCCTGTAAATTCCATTCTCCCCCTCTCCCCAAAGAACATCCAAATTATATGTAACGTGTCAAAGCATTTCTCACATAAAGAGTCACTACATTCTCACATTAATATTTTAAATCAGTTTTAGGCATTTTGTACATTTGCATAATAAGGTTACACCACCAATTCTATAAATTGCATAATTAAGAAAAAATGGATACACGTATTCTATTATCACGGATGGATTCCAAGATTCATAAGGAATTTTCTCAGGCCTTTCAAATGCTATTAACTTGAACTTGACTTCATAAAACATTTCTTAAAACATTCCTTCCCATTAAGACATGTAGAATTTTTCGTAGAAAGAGGCTAACGACAACAAATAAGAAGTAATATTCATGTAAAAATACATGGCCTCTCACACCTATCTAAGTAAACAGAAAAACACAAATATCTGATGGTATTTTCTGCCAAATGTTTAAAAAAAAAATTCAGCCCATCAGCTACACTCATTATCCACAAACTCTTTCACTCAGTAAAACATTACCTACTGCATCCAGGACAGTGAAGGAGCAGAATCTAAACTGAAATCTAAAAATAATCTGCCAAGAATCATGACATCATTCCCTTGCCCATAGAACAAAACCTGCTATCAGCATCCTAAGGACAGAACTACCACCTTTATTTTTATGTGAAATGTACATATTTTATGTCGGCTTTTTCTTTCCTGAAAGGCCTTTTCAAAACAAGGAGAAAGAACAAATTTTCTAGTGCTTAAAACCAATAATGGACATTTGATTAGTGTTATTAAAAGACAAGACACCACACAATACTGCACAATATTTTTGTTGTTTTCTCTTCAATCCTCCAGCCACTTATTTTACCCGGAACAAAAATTTAATCACGGCCTGTCATCCTCCTATCAATATTCAGTGTCACTGTGTTGTACGTAAATTATCTCCACTGGAAACACAAAATGATAGACTGCTGCAGCTGATGGTTTTCATTTTGATTCTTAATGCAAGGTGGATGTGGGGATGGGACCGACATGTCGAGTGCAGGAAATTAAGTCATTTACAAGGGAAGAAGGAAGGCACCTTGTAGTAAGAATTTACTACTCGATTTTGCCCCCACATTTACTGTACAGTTTATTTTTACTATATTACCTAATCTACAATGTAAAAATTTACTACCCACTTTCAGGGCTATTTATTCCTCTTTAAAAAAAGGAATAGAGTAATGGTCCTCTGCCACTACCTTCACTGAAACATCTATTATAAACCATCTATTCTAAGAGTAAAAAACTTAACTTTGATAAACGAGCAGAAAGCTACCAGAGAATTCTTCTTATTAAACAGTCCACATAAAGCCAGCTTCTCAACCCTAGTTTATCATTCACCTCATTCATAATCTGATAAAGCACCTTCAGGTTTGGTCCTAACACTGATCACTCAGCCTGCATCCTGCTTGCCTTCGGCTCCTGCAATAACAGCAAAGCCCCACAATGTCATTAAACAGCTGGGGGGGGGTTAGGGTTTTTTTTTCTGGTTTATTTTTTGTTTTATTTTTTGGTTGGGTTTTTTTTGTGTGTCTCTCGATGAGAACTGCTGGAATGAGATTTTTTTTCTGCACTATTTAGTATTTGATCCTAATCAGATTTAGAGGAGATACCTGAATTAGGCCCTGGTTTTGGAAAGCACAGACCTCAGGATCTACGTATTCATCCAAGCTCTGTTCAAACAGTTCAGCTGCTGCACAAGCTTAAATACTTTCATGAGCTTGAACCCCACAAAGGTTCCGACTTCCAGCGACTTCCACTGAAACCGAAGCAATTCAGTGGCTTTCAAAGTCACAACCAGTGAATGCAAGCAAACACCTTTGCTTCCAAAAGCGTGCCGCAGGCAGAAAGCGCAGCGTTTGCGCTGAGGGCGCGTTCTCAGCCGCCACAAATCCGCACCGCTGCATCAGCAGCAATGGCTGTTCATACCAAGAGAAGAATGCCTTCTTATCACAAAGCAATTAGAATAATGAGCCTGATCTCTTCTTGTTTCTCACAGTCCCTGACCGCAAGTGCTACAGAGCATACAGGAGGAGTTTACAATTCTCCCATCATTTTTATTCACCTTTGCTCTCCGATATAAAATTCAGCAGTTTATAATATATTCCCCTCTCTGAAAGGATAACAGATCTAGACTTTCAGTCAGGTGAATTTGGCTTCCTGTGTACTACTGACCGAGCAGAAATTAAGCATACGTAACGATTCAAAACAACAGGACAAAGAAGCGCCCTTTTGGAAGAGCTACAACTGGGAGAGATGATACATTGTCGTCGTGCGGGAATGTACCTTGAAATTCAGCCTTCGTAGCCAGGAAGACACACCTGGAAAATAAGAGAGCTGGCCAAATACTGATGTCAACAGCCGTGTGCTTACAGAGTTCCATGGAAACCTCCGAGGGGACGATACAACCCACTGAGGCTGCGGGGTCAGATAAGGTCAGGAGCCAAATCCTGTGCTGGCTCAAAAACAGCAAGAGAGAAAGGGCAGGGTCCACAGATCCTCCCTGGCTGGACCCCGTTAGCTACAGTGAACCCTGGCTGCTGTGCACGGCCGATGACAGCACGCTGGTAGCTTGCTGGGGGCTGCCCGTCTCCCCAGACCGGCAGAGAACTTTCCCAGCAGTAAACACAAAGTAAGGGATGCTTCCAAACGCTAGTGAGAAAGACTGTCCCAGCTGCATGCAAGACAGAGCTATCCTACACCTTCACAGGCTATGCACGTGATGATATTTTATTTATTTTCTACTCGTTTAATTATCACGATGCTTGTATCTAATTGGCCAATGAGGACTTGGTGCAAAGTATTGTCCAAACACAGGACAGGAGGATTTAGCAGCACTGCTGGACGACAGACAGACGACGTCAGATGTCCATCCTCATCTTCCTTGATGGCTCTACACCCATGACTACTGTTGATGGCAATCCTGCTCAAGAGGGATGACAAAGCTACTGAGAAATGCACAAACTGGTTTCAAGTCTTGTCTTCGGGGATCCACTCAAAAGCAGTAGCAGTAGCAAAATACACATCCACCTCTGAACAATCTTCTTGACAAGTTCAGAAGGGATCAGGTCCTTCTCACTGCATGTATTCAACCTACATGCAGCCACCAAGGGCATCTGGTAAGACAGCAAAAGCTTAGCGCCATGGATGCAGAGGTGACAAACAGTTTTGCCCGTCCCTCCCTTCATTCACATAATCGTATCTCCACAGCTAAGACAGGCTGAGATCTGCGTGAAATCAGCTCACAGCGGAGACAACCGCAGGACAGAGCTGAGCAAGGCACAGGTGATGCCGATGGGTAGAGAAGCACTCTGAAGAGTCTGCAGCCATGATGCACCCACCTTTTTCCTCAGTAAAAATGAAAGACTGGGAGAAGTCCCATGATATTACTGGAAATCGTCTCCTGCTTAATCGGATGGGTTTTTATCAATTATTCAAGTTCAGTCCCCAGCTTCTAGAGCGCCTCTCACCTGACACTATGCTCTTACTAAACATCTGCAAATAACGCTAGCACCTCCTGTTGTGCATTTTCTCCATTATCTGGATGGGATGATGAAACCACTGTCCTTCAGCTTGAGAGAGTATTCAAGGGTATCTCCTCAGCAGCTATAGCACACTGCAAATGCATCCTCATGTTGACGGCCTCCGACCTATCTTCAAACATCTTCTGAAACTCCTAGGATGAGGTCAGTGGCTGAATACTGTTTCTGAGGCAGAGTGGAGCTGTGAAGTAGAAATATCTCACAGCCAAAGCATTTTTGTGTAGGAAACAGGAAACTATCAAAAGCAAATCACCAAAGCTCACTGTATCAATTTTCCCTTCATAACACAAACATACATTAGCATAAATATCTACAAGAAAAATTGTAGAGGCTTCCAGGTCAAAAAGCCACGCAACCTTCTCTCAGGGAAGAGGAAGCCAGCGTGACTGATGTCAGTCACATTAGACATTCACCATTCACAAAATGGGATCCTCTCCGCATTCACAAGTATCGCTGACTAATGAACAAAAACCATGATGAATATGAATTTCAAACTCCTAATAAAATTCACGTAATTCAATCAAATAAAAGGAGATGAGAAAACAGGGAAGAAGACAAGTGATTGAAAAAAAAAATCAATAAAGAAAACATTAATTCTGCTCCAAAATAGGGAAATCTCAGCACACCCAAGCAGCAAAGTGATGTAGAATTACATATTCGTGATGAGGCAAGTGTTTGCAGCAGAGGGGACTACCGTGACATTAATGAGTTTCAGCAAAGTGTTGAACCATGCATTGCAGGCATGACTGACCAGCACCAGAACAACGCAGCGTAAGAAAAACGCATCCAGAATAAGAAAATTCACAATTACTAACCAGCTAGAGAGGCTGTGAACTTTCAGCCCGTTCTCTTTTTAAGCAAGGGCAATGTTCTCTGTTTTTAGAAGGGGAGACCGAGCCTCGCCCTCTGATGATTTTTGCTATGCTAAGTATAAAATGAATGGAAGACCAAGGGCCTGGAGGGAAAGGGGGGAGGCAGGCAAGCTTTTCCATGAATAGGCGGCAAAATCTCCCATCACCTTGTCTTTGCCAATTCTGCACACTAACTACTGAAGTTAATTCAGTAACTTGAAAAAAGCCCTAGCCTGGATGAAACCTGAATTAATATGGACAGAATTACTAAAGCCTGTGTGACCACGTGCTTTGCTGCTTCTAAAGCTTTAAGAGACACTGGAAACTGGCCCCAAATCTGACCTCTTTCTTTTCGTTCTTCCCCTAAAAAGAGCTAGTTTCGAATACTGATATTAGATTTAAAAAGAAAACAACCTTCCCCTGCTTCTCATAAAACAGTACAGTCATATGCCACAGTTCCCCCACCTCCCAGCTAAACAGAAAAAAAGAAATCTGTGACCCAGCATCCCTGAACAGGCAAAATGCAAAAAAAAAAAAAAAAGAAAAAAACTCCGAAAGACAACAACAATTGCTAAGCTGGTAATTCTTGTGCCCTTCCTCACTTCTTACTGTCTCACAGAGAAGCCAAACAGTCAGTAAAAAATGTTCAGGGCACAATATATACCAAATATACACTGGTGCAATACTAACTCTCTACCAGGTCTTAAAGTGGAAAAGTAAATTTTGTGTTATGCCCCCTTCCCCCAGACAGCTATCAGACCCAAAAGCCTCCCAATCACGTCCCTCCCTTTCTGCAAAAATCTCCTTCCACACCCTCAGCCAGCAGATGGTTCCTCAGGAATTCAAACAAAGTCCTCCTCCCCTCGCAGCGAGCATCCATTTTCTCACTGCAGACTCAGCAGATCCTTGCTACTGCCACAAAAGACATGGTGGGTTCCATCAATGCAATTATCTCCTATCTTGTGGAAGCCACAGGCAGAAGCAATTGAGTTTTGGGGTTTGTTTTTTTTGTTTTGTTTTGGTTTGGTTTTGTGTTGTTTTTTGGGGGAGTTTTTTGGTGTTGCTTAGGGTTTTTTTACATTTTCTCACTTGGTGGAAGCAGCAGCTTGCATTCTTTGCCCTCCTCCATTTTTACTGCTCACACAATGGCTTTCCTTCTACAGACAGGTATAAATACCAGTTCTGCCAGTACTGAAAGACACAAGTTACAGGCTGGGAACCACGAGTTGCATCCTGGCACGAGACACGAGTTTGTCTGTCGAACGATTTCCCCTAGCACACAGCAAGCAGATCACCCTGAAGATGAAAGGTGCACTACGCTGCAAGAGCCATGATGACATCCCCTGATCTGCCGCACTTCCAGAGAGGTGATTTCAGTTCTCACGCCCCGTGGGCATTAGCTACACTTTCCACATCCAGAAACAAAGGGGACAGCAAAAAATTCTCCCTTTTCCTCCAGACCCAGTTAATCTAGGCTAATCCATTTCCATGAAGCAATACCATCAAATTTCTTGGGAGATTATTTAAATTTACCAAGAGCTTCCAAAATAGTCTGTCAGGACATTACAGGCATTTTCAAATATTTTGCAAGTGATTATGAAGCCAGAAAGAAGAGTTAATGAGAACCTGCACTGTGGTCACGCAGCCTAGGATACTTTGCTAAATAATCTGCTGTGTTTTAAAAGTGAGGTTTTCTGTGGATCAGGTGCTTTCTTCTATTCCTACTACCCAACTTCACCTCCTGCCATGACAGACAGAGAGGAGACACACAAAAAAATACACAGGAAAAATCTGGAAACAAAAGAAAGAATGGAAGAATTGCATCTACAAATTGGAAACGAGACAAGTGGAAGGAAGGGAGACAGAGAAGCCACAATAAAGGAAAGACCAGGAGGAGACTCAGCAAGCCCCCTCTCTAAGAACGCTAACTTCAAGACAGAGCAATTACCAGACAGCAAACAAAAAAGCACGCAAATATTTAACGCAGACAGAAAAAAAAAAGAAAGAGTAAGAAAGGATACTTAAGTTTTTCTTCATTATTAATGGGCACTTCAGGACATGGTTTAGCAGGCATGGTGGTGTTGGGTGGATGGCTGGACTTGACGATCTTAGAGGTCTTTTCCAACCTTAATGATTCTATGATTTACTATTGTGAAAATTAAGTTTCCAAGACTGTTAAAAAAAGAGGATGCGTCTCCCAAATAAGGCTGGGCCAATACAGCAACCAAAAAATCACCCGTAGTTTATTAACTAGCACACTTAGAAGTTTGCTTTTCATTATTCACAGCTCCTTTTATTCATTAATATTTTGGGCAAGTGAACTTTCCCTCATTACAAGAGTACCAAAACAAAAGATCAGTGGGACGGTAAAAAAGCTTGCATACTGTTTCCGAGTATCGAGTGGGAGCAACTCCGCATATACATGCTGGCTTTGCCAACTTCTCCCTTCCCTATAGAAATCTATTTAAAATGCTCTTTTTGTTCACAGGTTCCTATGTTCTTGCTACCAGTTTCAGAGCTGAAGTGGTAATCCTGCAATTCATGATATTTTCGGCGAAGCTACTGAAGGTGAAGGGTTCTGGAGCAGAGGCTCGCGCCGAGGGACCCTTTCTCCGGTGGCAAAACCGCAGCGGCGAGGCGGCAAAAAGCGCCGAGAGAGAGAGGAGACCCCAGCCCCCCCCCCCTCAGCGGGAAAGCGGGAAGTGCCAACGAGCAGCAGCTCTGACTCAGCGGGGCGGAGTCGAGTGTGACAGCGGCCAAACCCCCTCAGGGATAAGAGCAGCCCCCAGGGAGCGCGAGCGACCAGGAGCGCGGGCGAACAGAGCCGGCAAACAGAGGCGGCGCAGCAGCCCGGGAGCGGCGCAGCAGTTTGCGCAGCAGTTCGCGCGGGCAGGCGACAGGCAGGGTGCATCCGCCCCTTCTGGCAACTCAAGTAGTGGGCATCGCTCTTCCAGGAGATACTCTAGCCATGGTTAACACCCGTGGTAAAGCTGTGGCTCGAAGGAGTGTGGGGACCCAGACGGAGGCCCCACGCAAGAACGCGGGTGTCCAGGTCTCTGGCTGCAGGGAGTGCCTGAGCCTGGCGCTCGTACCGGAGGACAGCAGAGACAACGGCTGTGTTCGGTGCGAGCAGGTGAATGACCTGCTCAGCCTGGTGGCAGAACTGAAGGAGGAAGTGGAGAGGCTGAGGAGCATCCGGGAGTGTGAGAGGGAGATCGACTGGTGGAGCCGCACCCTGCCCTCCCTGAGGCCGAGGCAGCAGGAGGCGGCTCCACAGAAAGCAGAGAACCCCCTACCCTCTTGCCACTGAGCAGAAAGAGGGGGCCTAAGAGATGGGGGGGAATGGAAACAGGTCCCTGCTCGGGGGGGCAAGCGAATTTCCCCCCGACCTCCCTCACCTGCCCGGTTGCCCTTAAGCAACAGGTATGGGGCTCTGGAATGTGAGGGACTGGCCACAGAGGATGTGGGTGAAGGTGAGGCTCCATCCAGGGGGTTGCCTAGAACGAGTCAGACAGCCCTACGTATTACAACTGCCTCAACTAAGAAAAAAAGAAGGGTCATTGTCATAGGCGATTCCCTTCTGAGGGGAACAGAGGGCCCGATCTGCCGACCGGACCCATCCCACAGGGAAGTCTGCTGCCTCCCTGGGGCCCGGGTTAGGGATGTTGCGAAGAAACTCCCTGGTCTGGTGCGGCCTTCTGATTACTACCCCCTCTTGGTAATGCAGGTTGGCGGGGACAAGGTAGCAGAAAGAAGTCCCAAGGCCATCAAAAGGGACTTCAGGGCACTAGGGCGACTGGTTGAGGGATCAGGGGCGCAGGTGGTGTTTTCCTCCATCCCATCAGTGGCAGGGGACAGCACTGAAAGGGGCAGGAAAACTCACCTGGTTAACAGGTGGCTCAGGGACTGGTGCCATCGGTCAAATTTTGGCTTTTTTGATCATGGGGAGGTGTACACAGCACCGGGCCTGCTGGCAACAAGTGGAGCTCAGCTATCACAAAGGGGGAAAAGAATTCTTGGCCACGAGCTGGCGGGGCTCATTGAGAGGGCTTTAAACTAGGTTCGAAGGGGGAAGGGGATATTGCCCAGCTCACTAGGGATGAGCCTAGGCTTGGAGTGCCAAGGCCAGGGGTGAGATTGACAGCCCAGCTCAAGTGTGTTTACACCAATGCACGTAGTATGGCCAATAAACAGGAGGAGCTGGAAGCCATTATACAGCAGGACGGCTACGACTTGGTCGCCATCACAGAAACGTGGTGGGACAACTCGCATGACTGGCATGCTGTCATAGATGGCTACAGACTCTTTAGGAAAGACAGGTCAACAAGGAGAGGTGGGGGAGTTGCTCTATATGTGAGGGAGCAACTGGAATGCATTGAGCTTGGCCTGGGGGCAAATGAAGAAGGAGTTGAAAGCTTGTGGGTTAGAATTAAGGGACAGGCTCACACGGGTGACATTACGGTGGGTGTATACTACAGGCCACCTGACCAGGAGGAGGAGGTTGATGAAGCCTTCTACAGGCAGCTGCAAGCAGCCTCACAGTCACAGGCTCTGGTTCTCATGGGGGACTTCAACCACCCTGACATCAGCTGGGAAGACCATACAGCTAGGCAGGCGCAATCCAGGAGGTTCCTACAGAGCATCGATGATAACTTTCTGATGCAAGTGGTGGAGGAACCAACAAGGAAAGGCGCTCTGCTGGACCTTGTATTAACAAACAAGGAGGGACTGGTGGAGGACGTGAAGGTTGGAGGTAGACTCGGCTGCAGTGACCATGAAATGGTCGAGTTCAGGATCCTGCATGGAGGAAGCAGGGCGATAAGCAGGATCAAAACCCTGGACCTCAGGAGGGCTGACTTTGCCCTCTTCAAGGAGCTACTGGGAGGAATCCCGTGGGCCAGGGCTCTCGAAGGCAGGGGGGTCCATGAGTGCTGGTCGCTTTTTAAACAACACTTCTTCCATGCACAGGAGCAATGCATCCCCCTGAGAAAGAAATTTAGCAAAGGAGGCAGGAGACCTGCATGGTTAAACAAGGAGCTTCTAGCGGAGATCAGGCAGAAGAGAAAGGTGCATGGCATGTGGAAAGAGGGACAGGCCACTTGGGAAGAGTACAGAAACATAGTGAGAGCATGCAGGGATGCGACGAGGAAGGCCAAGGCTCACCTGGAATTGAAGCTGGCAAGGGATGTCAAAAACAACAAGAAGGGCTTCTTCAACTACATCAGCAGCAAAAGGAAGGCTAGGGACAACGTGGGGCCGCTGCTGAATGAGGCGGGTGTCCTGGTGACGGAGGATGCGGAGAAGGCAGAGCTACTGAATGCCTTCTTTGCTTCAGTCTTCAGTGCTAAGACTGGCCCTCAGGAATCCCAGGCCCCGGAGGTAAGAGAAGAAGCCTACAGAGAGGACGACTTTCCCTTGGTCGAGGAGGACTGTGTGAGGGATCGCTTAAGCGATCTGGATGTCCACAAATCCATGGGCCCCGACGGAATGCACCCACGAGTGCTGAGGGAGCTGGCGGATGTCATTGCTGAGCCACTCTCCATCATCTTTGAGAGGTCCTGGAGGACTGGAGAGGTGCCCGAGGACTGGAGAAAGGCCAATGTCACTCCAATCTTCAAAAAGGGCAAGAAGGAGGACCCAGGGAACTACAGGCCGGTCAGCCTCACCTCCATCCCGGGAAAGGTGATGGAGCAGCTTATCCTGGAGGCCATCATCAAGCAAGTGGAAGAAAAGAAGGTTATCAGGAGTAGTCAGCATGGATTCACCAAGGGGAAATCATGCCTGACCAATCTGATAGCTTTCTATGATGACATGACTGGCTGGGTAGACGAAGGGAGAGCTGTGGATGTTATCTACCTTGACTTCAGCAAGGCTTTCGACACAGTCTCCCATGATATCCTCCTGGGGAAGCTGAGGAAGTGTGGGCTGGATGAGTGGTCGGTGAAGTGGATAGAGAACTGGCTGAATGGCAGAACTCAGAGGGTTGTCATCAGGGGCGCTGAGTCTAGTTGGAGGCTGGTGACAAGTGGTGTCCCTCAGGGGTCAGTACTGGGCCCAGTCTTGTTTAACTTCTTCATCAACGACCTGGATGAAGAGTTAGAATGTACCCTCAGCAAGTTTGCTGATGACACCAAACTGGGAGGTGTGGTAGATACACCAGAAGGCTGTGCTGCCATTCAGCGTGACCTGGATAGGCTGGAAAGCTGGGCAGAGAGGAACCTGATGAGGTTCAACAAGGGCAAGTGCAGGGTCCTGCACCTGGGGAGGAACAACCTCATGCACCAGTACAGGCTTGGGGTGGACCTGCTGGAGAGCAGCTCTGCGGAGAGGGACCTGGGTGTCCTGGTGGACGACAGGTTAACTATGAGCCAGCAGTGTGCCCTGGCTGCCAAGAAGGCCAATGGGATCCTGGGGTGCATCAAGAAGAGTGTGGCCAGCAGGACAAGGGAGGTTCTCCTTCCCCTCTACACTACCCTGGTGAGGCCTCATCTGGAGTACTGTGTCCAGTTCTGGGCTCCCCAGTTCAAGAAGGATGAAGAGCTACTGGAGAGAGTCCAGCGGAGGGCTACAAGGATGGTGAGGGGACTGGAGCATCTCCACTACGAGGAGAGGTTGAGGGAACTGGGCTTGTTCAGCCTGAAGAAGAGAAGGCTGCGAGGGGACCTTATAAATGCCTACAAATATCTGAAGGGTGGGTGTCAGGAGGATGGGGCCAAGCTCTTTTCGGTGGTGCCCAGTGACAGGACAAGGGGTAATGGGCACAAACTGAGGCACAGGAAGTTCCGTCTGAACATGAGGAGGAACTTCTTCTCTCTGAGGGTGACGGAGCACTGGAACAGGCTGCCCAGGGAGGTTGTGGAGTCTCCTTCTCTGGAGATATTCAAGACCCGCCTGGACAAGGTCCTGTGCAGCCTGCTGTAGGTGACCCTGCTTCGGCGGGGGGGTTGGACTAGATGACCCACAGAGGTCCCTTCCAACCCCTACTATTCTGTGATTCTGTGATTCTGTGATTCTATGATATCACAGCCTTTCCACAGCAAAGTGCGTGCTATGACATAAGTTGCTGCTTTCAGGCTGGAAAAGACTATCAGGAGAACACGAGCCTTTAAGAAACAATAATCTAGCTTTCATGACAGTGTCGCTCATGTTGACTGAAGAATAAGGTAATGGCAAAGCAGCAAATGTATTGTTCACAACAAGAATTGATTCTCCAAAGTAAGGTCTTTGATCGTCCCCATGTGGGTTTGATGACACTGCAATGCTTTTTCAACATTACTGACATCCAGAGAGGTTTTTGGTTGGCAGTGGTGGTTGAAAGCTTCTTGGGAACCCCTCAGCATGGTAAAACTCCACAGTATGTTGGAAAGAGACTGTTTTCCTTGGAAGAACAGCAAACCACAGTTGAGGCAGAATGACTTCACGTATCACAGAAGCGTGCAAAAATTTCTTCCAGTTTTATCAATCTGGTAAGTTATTCACCGTATTCACTTTCAGTGGCATCGTCTTCTAACCATGTTCCTGGCTTTCAGTATTTAAGATAATCACACAAGGCCTCAGGGAAATAAGGATCACTCCTAAGCAACAGCTTGAAGTCACAGGCAAACACCACATTTCGGGAAACTACTCCTACGTAATCAATGTTATATTAAAAAAAGGAACTATCCCATATAGACAGGAACAGTAGAGAAGTTGTAACCAGGTAAGAAAGAGAGCTATACATCCACAAGATCACTCAGCCCTTTTGATGCACTCTAAGACCACCTTAGGCCAGCTTTAAGACCACCAGCAGTACAAGACGCTGTTCCTTTGGTGTGCCGTGCTGTTCAGAGAATTCACACCCGGCTCTGCTCTCAAAAACGTTTCTGAAATTTATTAGGTTATAAAAGACACTCAAGACACATGGCACGTAAACTCACAGGATGAAAAATAAGGGATGAGAAAAACTGTTTTAAGAGAGTTTGTTTTCAAGTAAACCGTAATGTGATGTGGTGCCAATTAATCCTGACTTGTCCTGTTACGGCATGGGACCCTCAGGACACTTGAGGTCTCGTCAGAAGGAATGGAGCTTGGTGAAGATGACACATTCAAACGCATTAAAAACACTGCCTGCATGACAAAACCACAAATTTCTGACGCAGAATGCACACATACACCAGCAGCCTGAGCAACCAGCTTGCAGCCACCTTTGTTCTGCCTCATGTTGCTTCAGGGGAGATTTAGATTGGATATTAGGAAAAATGTCTTCACTAAAAGAGCGGTCAGGCATTGGAATAGGCTGCCCAGGGCAGTGACGGAGTCACCATCCCTGGAGGTGTTCAAAAAACGTGTAGATGTGGCACTTCAGGACATGGATTAGCAGGCATGGTGGTGTTGGGTTGATGGTTGGACTTGATGGTCTTAGAGGTCTTTTCCAACCTGAATGTTTCCATGATTCTGAGCTAGTCAAGTGACATTTGACTGAAACCTTAAAAAAAAAAGGCACAGATGTATGAGACCAGGTAAAACACACCTGGACTGCTGCTTCTTCGATAAACGCAAGCTGTCCCAAACACACACAGCCAATCCCCTTCACACCTCCGTGAGCAAGGAGCTGTGCAGATGAGCACACCTTAGATCAGGGTAAGACCCCACTCCTTTTCCTGCACTGTGCATCCATACATTGGAAAAAAGCCACCATTAACATGAAAACAAACACTGTCGAATAGAAAAGAAACCAAGAAAAATGGCAAAAAAAGAGTCAATGAAAGCAGTGAGGTTTTGCCCACATTGGCAGTCACCAGATGCTGCATCATTCAACAGCAGCAAAGCACAGGCATTGCAACATCGCACCTCACCAGCAGGCACGTCCATCCGTTTCCCCATTCTTGCAGAAAAACACAGAAAATAGCTCAAGAAAACACCTTTGTGTAATTGTCACCAGTTATTCTTGGACAATGCTGTTCCCCAAAAATAATTTCATGATTCCTATCTGGGAATTAGAAAAAGCAACGAAAAGGCCCCGTTTGTGTGATGAATGGAAGTCACAGCGCAACCTTTCGAGGCCCGGAGAACTGTACAATCACATTAAATTTCCCCAGCTCAGGAAATGTCATCTTTACATCAGCTGGTACAAAAAAATTGTTTCCAACCTGAGGCAATTATGATAAGGGATTTGGAAGCTGTCACCATGTGGGACATGAGATAGAAAGGAACGCATCACCGCACAGGAAGTGTCTGCCGCTCACAGGGTCGGAGCTAATGTCCTCACAGCTGTGTACGCCTTGGACCAGCTGGGGAGAAGAAAGGGACTCAAGGAGTCACTAGAAGGATACAGTCCTTGGTCTAATCTGTGTTTAACACTCCTGCAGCAGAACTGGTGGTAAGAAAATCAGATCGGATCATTAGCCAGCAAGGGATGGGGTGGTGGGCTCTCTTGGAAGCCAGCAGAAAACACATAGTCTCGGAGGGAGGTAGGCAAAGGTGGCACTTCAGTCCTATCTGCTTGCTCCTAAGATACTACCAGCAGCTGAAACAGCCCCCAACGCGACTGAGGTGGGTCGCAGGTTACACAGAACTCCTGCAGGCCATCAGCACTCCCAAGCACGCCGGCACTGCTGTGTAGGCGAGCGGGAAGAGCTTTTGGAAAGCCTCACTCAGCAGCCATCGTGCTGAAGCTCTCCTCTGGCAAACGCCAGGCTTTCCGCACAGGGACACACAGGACACTGACAGCCCAAGGTGGAATCTTACCTCTACAGAAGAGTCTGTAGGTGGCCACAGAGGGGCTTTGTCTTTAAAATGCTTGGTATTTGCAAGCTTCTACTGGTATGCTAGGATATCACAGGCTGCATTAGTCTTTAAGCAGGGCTCTGAGTGGGTGCAGGAGGCTAAAAAGCTCCAGCTGGACACAGGGACCTCACCTCACTGCAGAAAACCATGACAGTTCTGCAAAACGTTTAAACACCTAATTGATTAATTAGTGACAAAGGCAGCTCCTTCTGGGGTTTCTGCTACCTCGGGGTTCAATTCTCCCTGAAAAGTCTGGCTCTTACACGCTGAGTATGTCCAGAAGGAAGAAGGATGGTCCCAAGATCTTTGGCTTCTCCTCATGTTCGATTTGCTGTCTGCCTCCTTCCTCTCAAGATGTATTTTCACTTGCAAGATGCTCCTTCGTTGAATATTGTATTTATTATTCATTACTCAGGCTCTGGTTCAGGCATAGCATTCATGTTAACGTGCAATGCCACTCAGGAAATACTTGGTATGCCAAAAAACCCAGTTCTTAGGGCAAATGTCAAATCGTTCACAGCATACAAAAAATATATCTTCAGATGACACTCGCTTCTAACAATTGCGCCACATTTACTCCATCTGCTTAAGAGTGCAAACTTTCACAGATTATCAGTTTCTAATAAGTTTCACAGGGGCAATGTATTCCAAAAACGCTTCTGTGGCTACCTAGCAGATGGACGCTTCGAAAATAAAAGCATTGTTATTTCATCCTAAATCTCATAAAGCTGATTTGCACCATTAATTTGGTCTCCGTTTTTTTTTTGGTATAAAGAAACATAAAAAAAGTATAGAAAGTAAAGTATAAAATATTTAAAAAAAAAAAAAGGTTTATTTCCTTCTATTACTGCAAGAATAGCACAGCAGTGTCTCCAAAGGCAAGACTGAGCTAAAGGCAGCCTTTTGCTGCATGTTTCAGTGATGTAACCAAATTCCCGGTTTTGCACTGCAATTTATAAGATAACTCTATTTGCTGTGGAATATTTACTACTTTCTGCAAGGGCAATGGTCTGAAAGATTTTTTTTTTTTTTTAATTTTACCTTGTTCCACACATTTGTTTTCGTTTCTCCAGCTATCCAATACCTTTCTTACACAGATCAATCTTTCTACACACACACATCCTCAAAACCCCCTCTGCAATGGAAGGGAAAAAGACTGAAGCTAGGACAACGATTTAATGAGATACAGGAGGCACGAAAAATATGACAGACACCATTGCTCACGTCGCATGGCTTTCACAGAGATATGTAAGAGCTAGCAAATAACTCAGAAGATTATGACTTTTCATGCAGAAACACATATCGAAGGGTCCTTACCCATTTAAAAGGCAGGTAAGTTTTTCAGTATCTACAAAACCAAGTGAATATTTACAAAGCCCAAGTTCAGACTTGGATTCCTCCATCTAAGTATCTAACCAACCGTAACTTAGTACTCTCTCTCCATCTACATTAATTTCAAAGGTGTTTATTGGCACCTCACACATTTTGCAAAATCGGCCACTTTAAGTATTGATTCAGAAGACATCATTTAAGCACAAAATCCCAACCCAAATCTTCTGCTTTTATGGCTTTACAGCACTCTTCCCTGGGCTCAGTTCGTGACCCTCAACCATTTACATGACAAGCTCCCTATGGCAGAACTTGGCGGTTCTTGAAAGAGTTGGGTTGCTGAAGCCCACTTTAGTCACATTAATGACACAAAGCCCCAGCAGAGCCTCCTCATGGAGCGGAAGGAGGTGAGATGAAGCAGCACACTTTCTGAAGAAGGACAAGGGTCCCACAAGCAGATGCTCAGCTGACTTTCAATGAGCTAGATCAGCCAGCTTCTCCTGTGCAATCCCTCTTCAATGGTTCACGTGGCTGAAGTTCTCCAAGCAGAACTTCTTGCACTTCATACAGACAGATGTCTTCATTGAACACAGTTTCATTACCCGAACCCTGAGCACTTCTGCACATCTATTTACCAACAAAAGGTCAGCAATTTGCAAGGTGGAAGCGATGGCAATGGTATTCACACTCTCACAAGAGCAGCCAGTGATTTCATGTGCAGACTCTAGGAGTGGCTTGGTGTACACACTGGTGACTGGAAAAGAGACAGCCCGCGGGATTATTAAACATGCTATTTATTTATTCTTTTCTTAAAGGATACTGTCCTCAACAACTGTCAATAAGCTGCGCAGCACACAAGCTATATTTTAAAAGGAAAAAACAATGTCAAGTAATTTGTGTACTCAGCGGGTGGGTAGCTTTCTTTGGGGTGAAGTTATTATATACTGAATGTGTTTCCTTTATTATCAATGTGCATTTTCCCTTTTTTTTCTGTAGGTGCAAGGCTATTAAAAGAGTACTTTTCTTAATGAAACAGATTAACATTCTATTAAGGTACTTGAGAACCGATGCATTTTGTAGGCTACAGTCAAGACTACTGCATTTGTTTAAAAAAAAAAAAACCCAAACCAAAACACAACAAAAAAAGCACTGTGGTGAATAAGCTAGGTTCCCCCCTCCCAAAAAATAACAAACCCCAAAACAGAAGAGGAATATATTCCAAACTTTTCTTGAGAAAATAAAAGAGAAAAGGAGAGGAGAAAAAAACATTTTAGTTGATAAAAACGATACTTTTTTAATCTTCATTAAAGCTGTTTTGGTCTGAGTTTTCCTCATTAATTCTCTTCTATTATAAAAGTGGTCAAAATTTAAATTTCTAACAGCTCTACCTTATTTTGAAGCTATATCTTAAATTGAAGGGGTGTGAATCTAGGTTGTTCCTACTTGAAACACTACCTAGCAAAATGATACGTTTCATCTGGAGAAAAACTTCAGAAGCTTCTTGGAATTTGTGCTGCACAGACTTCATCCTCTATTGGTTACAAAGGCATCTAAAAAGGGCATCCATGAGCCAGAAGTAAATTCTACCTCTTTCTACAATGTAAACTTAAAACTTCTTCTTTAACACTTCCTTAGAGAGTCTGTTTTTTGGTTAAAATATATATAAAGGAGTCATCTGAGCAGCTATATAAAGACCAAAAAAAGAAACAGCCTCTCAAGTTACTCCTCTAATGGTGGGCGGGGGGAGCCTCTTGGGTGCTTGCTTACTTTTTTAATTACTCAAGCTGTAAAGCAGGTGTAGTTAATTACTTAAAATCCAAAGAACCTTTAAAAAACAATTATCTATAACCACTTTATTAGCCTAAATATAAAAAGATTTTATAGACGTAGTATCTTAGAGACGTATTTCTGGCAAAAGCATTAGAGATTTTTTTTTGCTTCCCACCAATGTTAAAAGAAATTCTCAGCCATTAATTACTCAATATAAACTATTTTTAGAATAATACCATTTGCACATGTTCAAAAACTGTCACTGGTTCAGGACTGAATCTTCACCATCTGGGGACTTGGCCAGCACCGTGGTGGGTTTTTGGGGGAGTTTTTTTGTTGGGTTTATTTGGTGAGTTTTAAGGGGTTTTGTTGTCACTGGGGGTTTTTTGGGGGTGTTTTTTTAATTATTTCTAAGAGCAGGAAGGGAAATTTTAGACGCTTTGTAATACTGCAACAGTCTGTTAGGGACAGAGAAGCTGATGGCCAGCTCTGAAGCACGTGTTAAATGCACCAGCACGGCTCCAGTGATATACCTGAGGACTTCATACACTTCTGTCCACAGCCAAGGCTGGGAAGAACGCCTGTCTCAACAGCAAAACTCTGAAGCCCACAGCCTGGTTGCAATAGAGGACCTAGACCGAAACAGGGCCAGGTCTGTGTGGTACTGAGGAAGGTAACCCCTGCACGCAAAAGCAACAAATCGCATTATAGTATTCAACAACTCTTAAATCTGCTAAGGGAAGTTTGAAACGGTCGACTACTGTTCATAAAAAAATGCTTCCAAAATATAAAGCAGTTCCAAAAAGAGGGTTTAACTTTTAATCTCTCCCCTGAAATGATACTCCCCACAGAAGTAGGATGAATATCGGCAGTTCAGCATGGAAATTTCTTCCACAAATAGCAGGAAGAGGGGAAAAAAGCACGCTGTGAGCTCATTAACAACACCTCTCAAGACACATAAAAATGTGTTGCAATTTAAGATACTGATGCAGAAATCTCCAGGTAGGCAACCCAAAAATTATACAAAAAGGCACAAATAAATGCAAACAAACCACAACCTCAAATTCTATCTGATAAATTCTCAGAAGGAGGAAAAGAAGTCTATACAGATTCTTCAAGTATTTAATAGTTCAAGAGAAATTTACTTCTTTCTGGAAGCCTAACGTTAAATCCATACAGCTAGAAGCACCAATACATGTTGTTATATGTATTGTTTATTTTTCAACAAAGAGTATGGTTTTCAAAAAGACAACCCACAGAAAGTTATTAAGACTTGTCTTACGCTTACAGATTGGAGCATATGGAGTATAAATGTTATTAATGGGGGAGATTTGGCAGGACACAGACACACAGCTTGATCTGCGAGGTCCATTTCGGTGATTTTTCACTCAGCTCTAAATCACTTTTAAATTTCAGAGTTATGCAATATAAAAGTCTATATTCAAAAGTATGAGTGAGCAAATCTAAAGATCTAGAACTCTCTCTTTATCAATACAACAAAAAAAAAAAACAGGGAACAAGTTTATTAATTATACCTGCTCACTAATAGAAACAGAAGTGGTGCTAATTTGGTGGGTTGCGTTTTCCTAAGACATAAACTCCAATTACTGCCTATGAAAGCTTTTTCCAATACATATATACTTGCGCAGGGCAAAGTCCACTATCATAGCAGATTCCATTACAACTGCAACATTTGCTAGCCATATTTCAAGGAGGAGCCCAAAATTTGAGGGGTGATCTAGAACCCGCCCTTCACACAACAAGAGAAGGAAATACAAATGCTAGCATTTGGTTAAAAAAAGAGAGGCATAAAAATTAGTCTATTCCACATTAGGATTCAGTTCCTAAAATATCTCCATTGTTGTCTTGGTTTTTGTTTGCTTTCCACAATCCCCCACAAAGGCATTCTTTCAAGACTGTTCTGTAAAGAGCCCTTACTTGTTAAAGATGCCTGGAATTCTGGTGAGGGGATCCCTCGGCTCTGCTCAGAGCTGGGTTTTACACCGGAACAGACGGGTGATTTTTCAAGGCAGCTGCCACATCCCCAACGCTTCAGGGCTCCTGGATGCTCAGGAGCTCTCACCATGGACCACAGGACCCGCAGGCGGGCTGGGGCGATGCACAGCGACTGCACGCCTGCGCCCTTTTCTCTGGCCGCACCGACGCTGCTCCAGAGCCGTCCCACGGCAACGCAGCGGCTCTTTCTTTTACCTGCGTCCATCGGCAGGCTGGTGGCAAAGCTGCTGAACGCAGCCATGAACAGAGGTCTTCACGCCACTTATGGGCTTTCCGACTTTGAACTATTTTTGGTATTACTCTAATGCAAGTTCCAAAATATTCCTTATCACTTTGATGCATATCAATGCTGCATCAACAAACATTTTTAAGCTTTCAGAGGTTTCCGTGATATCATCCTTACCTATGTAGTTTATCCTCCAGCATCTTCATGTACTTTTCAGCATTTTCTTTTACACTGGTCACTGCAAAATAAAAGTCAAAGTTTGGTAATGGTATAACTGTACAGTTTGAGTTCTTTTTTTTTTTTTTTAAACCATCTCATCTCTTACCCACCAATTTCACATATATCAATTAGAAATGAGAATTTCATTAATCTTTTCCCCATTCAAATTACAGTATGGGTGTCTTCTCCCTTTTTCCTTGAAAATCTGTTGTATCTGTTATGTTAATATCTCTAGTAATTAATGCATTAACCTCTTGGTCATGCCAGAAAAATGGTGAGACTAACAAAGGCACAATGTGCAGAAGTTTCCTCTTGATTAAAAAAAAAAGGCAAAAAAAACCCCACAAAAAAAAGGAAAGAAAACCCAGACAGCTCGGTCCTCCCCTTTACCTCCAGGAGAAGCAGGCAAGCCTAACTAATTCGTCAGTCCCAAGAGTCCTTTAAAATGTTATGAGTCTGGTATCAAATTTCTGACAGAGCCGAAACACTATAGAATGGAAAGAGTTCTCAAGACCTGAATTCTCAAGAACTCAAGATTGTTATGAGATTTGGGTTTGGTGTTTCAGGTTTTTTGTTTGTTTTTAAACTTGGGACCTAGACATTGCCTGCATACGAGTCTCTACAGCTTCTTCCCCCAGAGGAAACTCCAAGAAACTGCTTACTCACCATAACAGACAAAAATAAAGCCCTTCTTCTGCATGATCCTTGGTACTTCATCACGAATATGAATGGGGGAAATGGTAAATCCCCTCCAGGAAAACGGAGGCTTTTAGAGGATAACCATTTCTACATAGTGATAAGTTTTTTTCCCCCCCTCCCTAACAGCTGCTTGCCAACTCCTAGTCTAGTAGGACTGTAAATCAGTCAGTTTTAAACTCTTCACTTGTTGTACATCAATTAAATACATATTTGATATGAAGATGCATTCCACAGAGCATCATTGTTTTTATAGGCAAAGCTTGCTACATCGATCGGGTACCCTGGGAATTTACCCATCCGTCTGCCCCTGTCTTCCCTACAATACAGTGCATCCAAACACAGCTTATGTGTATCAAGTGCTTCACATATTTCTCAAAAAAATAAATAAAAGGGGAAATTATTTTCCATAATTCACAAAATACAACATCATACATCAAAGCCCAATCTGAAAACTCACCGTTAACCACATCGGCTGTGCTAAAGTTGCATTCACGGACATACACACCCCCACACAGGAGTTCGCTAACAGTAGCTCCCGTTAGTTCCCCCTCCCTAACAGCTGCTTGCAAACTCCAACTGTAGGAGGACTGTAAATCAGTCACTTTTAAACTCAGGTCATCCCATCAGCAGCCAGCATCAGGGTCAAGGTCACATCGACTGTCTGCAGAAGGTGGCGTTCACCTGCTCACACGGCAGTCACACATCACTGATGCGGTCTGCATCCCAACAGCAAATACAGGACACATTTTGCAAAGTTGATTTACTTTTTGGTAGGGTTTTTTTTGTTTATTTTTACAAAAGAGTTTACTGGATTAGCAAAAAAACCAAAAAACAACTCAACCCACAAAACACAAACAACCCGCCCACCAAAAAAAAAAAACCCCACCCCAAATCCAAAATAAAAAAACCCAATACCACAGAATCACAGAACGTTTGGGGTTGGAAGGGACCTCTGTGGGTCACCCAGTCCAATCCCCCTGCCGAAGCAGGGTCACCTACAGCAGGCTGCACAGGACCGCGTCCAGGTAGGATTTGAACATCTCCAGAGAGGGAGAATCCACAACTTCCCTGGGCAGCCTGGGCCAGGGCTCCGTCACCCTCAGAGGGAAGAAGTTCTTCCTCCTGTTCAGATGGAACTTCCTCTGCTTCAGTTTGTGCCCGTTGCCCCTTGTCCTGTCGCTGGGCACCACTGAAAAGAGTCTGGCCCCATCCTCCTGACACCCACCCTGCAGATATTTATAGGCATTTATTAGGTCCCCTCTCAGCCTTCTCTTCTCCAGGCTGAACAAGCCCAGCTCCCTCAGCCTTTCCTCATAGGAGAGATGCTCCAGTCCCCTCACCATCCTCGTAGCCCTCCGCCGGACTCTCTCCAGTAGCTCCTCATCTTTCTTGACCTGAGGAGCTCAGAACTGGACACAGTACTCCAGACAACCACCACTTCTTACCACCACAACCCTGGTACTCTAAAAAGCAAGCACATCTTGAGCCAGCAGAATTCTGGAAGATTATATTGTACATAGACAACCACATTTATTTATACATTTGCAGACTCATCTCACCATAAAGCAGCGCTGGTGAATGTGATGCAAAAGGTTATATGAGGAGTTTTGCAATGGCACTGGGGACTGAATGAGTTTCCTTAGCTTGTAACAGTTTTATAACACCTTAGCAGAAGTCCCCGGTTTCCTTCCCATGCTTTTATTCCTACGCTTGCTGCAGAACTGCGGAGAACCTGCAAGACTGCAAGCCTTCCTTTAACGACACGCCACAGCTTTATATAAACTACCACCACTTTTTTTCCCCAAACTCCCTGCCCGTCAGTCGCCAGCGCCCTGACCTGAGGTTCAGCACACGCTTCGGTTGCCGATAGCTCAAAGGCGTACGGCTGCCGCACTTCCCCTGCTCTTGCCGTTGTCATAATCTCCTCCAGCACGAGCTGTTACCACTCAGGGGCTTCTTTTTTCAGGTAATGAAGTCAGCAGATATTATTAATTTTTGGAGAGGGATGAGAAGAGGTGGAGAATCTGCTTCACACTCACTTTGTTTCTAACCGATATAGTGACTTCTTATGTTACATGAAAGAGAAACCTTGCT
This sequence comes from Opisthocomus hoazin, assembly GCF_030867145.1. Classification (NCBI taxonomy): domain Eukaryota; kingdom Metazoa; phylum Chordata; class Aves; order Opisthocomiformes; family Opisthocomidae; genus Opisthocomus; species Opisthocomus hoazin. Next base: position 6,514,866 of record NC_134415.1, on the reverse strand, counting down.
TTCAATTTCCCCCGCTGTGCTTGTCACTTTTTAATTGGGCATGATCTGATAGAGTAATTCGCACTTTCACAGCTCAGCCCTGCCCCTACATGCAATTTGACAATGCCCTTGAAGCACACAGCTTAATTTATCAGCATTATTCAATGACAAAAAGTAATGGACAAGAATACACCACTAGTCAAAAGTAGGTCAGTACAAAGCTAACACTCATTTGGAAATCACCTCACATCACTAAACCCTACTCTCTCCTGTCAAATGTTTTAACTACATGAAAAGAAATGCAAACTTTGCTGCTGAAGGAGAAAGCTCCCCAGACTAGCTTTGTCTCCTTGCCTTCTTCTGCACGTAATAGGAAAAGCTGCGACCTGGAGATTTTGCTGGAAGCAAAGCACCGCTCAAAAACCCGACGGAGGTTACCTCCCTCGTCCCAAACTGCAAGCAGCACTGCAACAAACACAGAAATGCTTCCGGCCCTTTAGATCATCCCTTTGCAATAGAAGACAAGCAACATATTAACACCTTTTTTTGTTCTCATTTAATGAATCTATTCACTATCACTTCATAGCAAAAAAAAATGCAAACAGGAAGCTGTGCACGCCTGCAATCTAGCTAAGGAAGTACTAGATGACGGAGAAAAAAAGAGTAATCATAATATCTGAGTTTCTTTTCTGCATAAACATGCCAAATGGTTTATTTTTACATTTAAGTGAATGGGATTGCTTTTTTCATCATTTCTCTGGGGATTTACAAGCCTAGCTCATATTGGTCTTGAAGGGAGTTATTAAAATAAAGAAGTATAAATACTCACAGAAGATCAGACACCAGGGCATTTGTTAAGACCAAAAATAGAATTTTCTTGGGAAGCTTTAATTGAAGAAAACTGTTTCAGCATTTCTTTCTCTTATTTTATCATATATTTTTCTTCCTACTTACAACAGCAGACAAAGTCCAACCTTGGAATCAGACCCGGTCAGACAGAGCTGAGGGGCAGCAGTGAGCTTCTGTGGTGGCCTTCTGGTTGTTACCAAGCATAAATCTCCCACTTTAGAAGCTGCATAAATATCTTCCAATAATTAACCTACACAGTGTTCTTTAAAAGTCACATGAAGTGGTGTTTCTCATCTGAAAGTAGCCCCACTGGCGTAATACTATTGCTATTACTTATAAATATTACTTGAGCCTGCACACGAAGGTGTATCATCATTTTTATCCTTCTGTTGTGGTCCTCACAAATTGACCTTACAAAGACATATAGACCATGACATATGCTTTAGATTCTATGACCAGTATTTTCAAAAAACTTTCTAAAACTGAGTATCTGACAGGAGACACCTTGAACCCAGTGTCCATATGGAAGCTCCAGATATGGATGCCTGGCACCCCAGAGGAAGCAGTCTTTAAAATTGAATTAGGTGCCTCAAAAAATTGAAAGCCAATATCACAGCAGTTCTTAAGTGCTAGCCTACAGGTCTGTAGCTCTCTACCAGACAAGGGAGCCACACCTTGAGTCACAGAATCACAGAATGTTCGGGGTTGGAAGGGACCTCTGTGGGTCACCCAGTCCAACCCCCTGCCAAAGCAGGGTCACCCAGAGCAGGCTGCACACGACCTTGTCCAGGCGGGGTTTGAATATCTCCAGAGAAGGAGACTCCACACCCCTCTGGGCAGCCTGGTCCAGTGCTCCGTCACCCTCAGAGGGAAGAAGTTCTTCCTCATGTTCAGACGGAACTTCCTCTGCTTCAGTTTGTGCCCATTGCCCCTTGTCCTGTCGCTGGGCACCACTGGGAAGAGTCTGGCCCTGTTCTCCTGACACCCACCCTGCAGATATTTAGAGGCATTTCTAAGGTCCCCTCTCAGCCTTCTCTTTTCCAGGCTGAACAAGCCCAGCTCCCTCAGGCTTTCCTCGTAGGAGAGATGCTCCAGTCCCCTCATCATCCTCGTAGCCCTCCGCTGGACTCACTCCAGTCCCACAGATACAAAGTCCAAAGGTAATCTTTTGCCTTCCACTCTTTTTTTTTTTTTTCTGTTTTTCTTTTATTTTTCCAAGGGGGTGGAGCATGAGGGCTGAATAGTGACACACATTTTTACACAAAGTTAAAGGCTGTAACAGCCGCAACGGCTGCTAGCAGGTCTAGATCCAGCATGAAAAGAACTGCCAGACATCACCTGCCTGCACGACAAACCTGCAGCCTACACGATTAGCCTCTCCAGTCCACAAGCACTACATTCCTTTCTCAAATACTTTACTAGTCAGGTATAGCAAAACTCCCACTGGCTTCAAAGAGATTTCTGCCTGACTTAAGGATCTGGGATGAGACTTGGCTCTCACGAATGATATAAAAATAGAAGTAACTGCGTGGACACGCTTTGATCCACCTGGGGTAAACTCTGAGGGCAGAATTAGGTGTGAAGAAGGTTGACAGGTTGCTTGTCCTGTCACCATTCTATCTTGTAAATGTAGAAATTATTATTAACAGTAAGAGAAAAGCAAAAGCAGAACATTATTAGTTGAAAATATCTGATCTTTTCTGTCGTGGAAGATGTGCTGCATTAATATGTGAAGCTGGGGTCTGAAAAACTGCAGAATGGCTTCCATATATTTAAATGTTAACTTGAAAAGCCAGTCAAACTTCAGAGATGACATCTCAGCTGCTCAACTACATGTCAAGATGATTTATCAAGCCCCGTTAACAAGATTCTGGATTACAGAATGGCAAGGAATTTTGCATCTTAGAGACAGACGGTGAAAAACCCAAAGAACAAGTTCTGCATAAAGAACAACGGCCTCTCCAGTGCATTATTCCCAGGGAACTCGAGTAGAAAGAACAGAAAAGGCCAGGATTAGACAGAGGAAAATAGGTGCCTTGATAAAGACATGCAAATACTTCAAAAAATCTAACGTTCTGGGTTAAGTCAATCAACCAAATTCTATGCTGGTTCACTGTCTTCCAGTAACGAAATAAAAATTGAGATAGGTAGTTACTACCTGTCTCTTCCAGCAGTTGTGGTTTGTTCTAAGGAATGTGCTAATCCTCTAAATGTCATTGCAGAAAAGCACAAAATTGGCCTGGGGAAACTACTGCCAGCAGAGATGAGGTGGCCAAAGTAACTCGCAGTAGGACAAGAAACGATGGCCTCAAGTTGCGTCAGGGGAGGTTTAGATTGGATATTAGGAAAAATGTCTTTACTGAAAGAGTGGTCAGGGACTGGAACAGGCTGCCCAGGGCAGTGGTGGAGTCACTGGAAGTATTCAAGAAACACGTAGATATGGTACTTCAGGACATGTTTTAGCAGGCATGGTGGTGATGGGTTGACAATTGGACATGATGATCTTAGAGGTCTTTTCCAACCTTAATGATTCTATGATTCTAAAATTTAGGAGGAGTCTAAATGGATTTACTATTCTGTGAATAAGAAGACTACACAAAGGTGAAATGGAAAGATGAAAATTGGTACCGAACATCCATGTAATCAAAGCCACACATCTAAAGACATAACCCAATCTTACTTGACGGAGTTGTAGATACTATCTGCCTAACTGGAGATGATTCCATAACTCAATCACAAAGACTTTTCTTCCTTCTGAAAACAGCTGGCCTGGAGAATAAGATACTGTCCTGCCACACGAACGCAAAGCTGCGCTTTGGGGTGACAGGCCACCGGCCTGCAGGTCAAGCACAGCAGTTCTGCTGGGGTCGAGCTGTGCAAACGCAGCAGGGCTGCTGGACAGCCTCAGTCCCTCCAGATGGAGGAGAGCCTGCAGCAACTGCTGGGTGATTTGCTAATGCTGATCTTATCGTAATCCCATCCCACGAGAGGACAGGTGGCTTTCAGGGATCTATTGTCAAACGCCACTCTACTGCTTTCACTGCTCTGAGGGATGCAGTCCATATGAAGATTTCCACCACCAGCTTCAGTTGCCTTTCCAGCACTAGACAAGTCAATTGCTCTGATTCCGTAGGACAACTCTTCTGATATATAGACACAAACAACTAGAGGTTCTAGCTTGAGCACCACTGTCTTAAAATGCCTTGCTCACTCTTACGTTTAAAATCTTATGGTATACCGCCGCTTCAGACCCTCAATCTTTATAAAAATATGGGAAGTAATAAAAATATACAAAAACTAATAAAGAAACACAAAATTGGCAGAACGCAGGAAAGCATAGCATTTTCCCACTTCTGCTGAAACAGGAAAAGAGGGAAAGTACAGAGAGAACAATTCATCTTCCCCAGGAAGCTCCCTTTGGGGCTGTTGATACAGAAGGTCTACTGTTAACTTTCTCTCCAACACACAGGCACATCCTGAACAGGAGGAAGGGTACAGTCTAACCTCTAGACACGCTGGGAGTGGGTGGGCACTGCAATACCCAAGCCAACCAGCTTCCTCTCTTCAGGAGACCCCAGAAAGGCCACATACCAGCTCATTTGGAGAGATGGCAGTGTTTTACGCACAGCAGAAGCACGGTCCATCTGCTTGTCTCTCTGCCTACAAGGTTCTCAACGTATTTACAGCTGGCTTAATTTGTAGGCCTTGGTGCAATAATGAATTTGAGCCTGCAACGAGTCAAGCGATACCTTGCCTTTGATGTAAAAAATTACAGCTAACCACACATAATATACAGAAAATACTGATTTTAACAGAGAAGCCACGTCCTGCCCTCAAGCCAGACATCAGGGCAGATATAAGGTACAGAAAATCTCAGCATGAAGAGAAGTTTGACAAAGAATCAAAACCCAGAAAAACAGATCTTATAAAGAGAAATGACAGGAGGTGCCAGGAGCTCTGCCTGTAACACCTTACAATTCTGTCTCTCTGCGTATGGCATAAAAGGGTTGCTGAGCAGAGAAGGAGGGGGGTGGGAACCACCCTGCATAAAAAGGGACATCTGAACAACAGACATTCCCAGAATTTACCTCCTGAACCTTCCTCATCCTACGTGGCACTTTTCATCCAAGGAGACAGGTGACCCTTCAAGTTCTGTGATGATTCTATTACCTAAACTGAAGAGAATTACCATATTTCCACCGGGTTTCTAAGCTTCTTCTGGCTTTCTTGTCAAACCTGGTGAGGCTGACAGGCAGCGGTTCCTCCCAGGCTACATGTGGGAGACAGCAGGGGGAAGGAGGCAAATCGCTTTCTAAACACTTTCAGTAAATAACCTACTTTAAAAAAAAAAAACAAACAAAAAACCACACAGCTGAAACTTTACGAATTGTTTTATTATGCATTATCAAAGCAAGTGTACCGCTTCTAAATTAAAGGGGCACTAGGTGGAATGTCAGCCCAGCAGCAACCAGAGCACTGAAGTTACATGGCAACAGACCTGCCTCGACACTTTCAGAGGCTATATAAAGTGTGGGATGGGTTACAAAGCGATCAGTGCAAGCCTACCCATGGTCTGCGAGCAGCCTCCAGGCCATCCAGCTTCAACTGCTCTCCTGCACACACCACACTCTGCAGTAACCACAGGCCAGGGGCAGACCCCCATCACATGTTGGATGCTTTTCCACAAATGGTTCAAAAGCTACAGATGTTTTTGGTGCACCAAATGGAGCCTGAAATTGGCTGCAGACCTAGAGAAAACCTTTCCTGCTTCTTCACACGCTTGGTACCGGATGGCAACATTCTCACTGCAGGGAAACCTGAACTCATACCCAAACTACCTCTGCCTTACACTGTTGATGTAAACAAGCCATCTTCCCCCAGAAAGGTCTTCTTCATTACAGACAGCTTTTACTTTATTTAAAATGTGTTAAGATGTGGAACCATGCACATTTTAAGCTCCAGAGGGACTGCGTAGTACCACTTCTGGAGGGATGCTGGAGATCCGGACGGAGAACACCCTTGGGGGACGAAGGCTCCTGAATTCACAGAATCACAGAATGGTAGGGGTTGGAAGGGACCTCTGTGGGTCACCCAGTCCAACCCTCCTGCCGAAGCAGGGTCACCTACAGCAGGCTGCACAGGACCGCGTCCAGGCGGGTCTTGAATATCTCCAGAGAAGGAGACTCCACAGCCTCCCTGGGCAGCCTGGGCCAGTTCTCCTACAGGCAAGATGAGGGTTGAGTTTTACTCTCCCATCCCATCAATAGGACCCTCCTGTTTCGCTAAACATCTCTGCAGCCACCCAAGTCACTGTTCACGTGGAACATTACACAATAATTCACCAGTGTACCACTGAAAGAATCGTATCCTTTCCAAAAGCCATGAGGAAAGTTTCCTTTCAGTTTCCACTCCTATTTCCCTTCCATTCTTCACTGAGCAATTGGGGAGAAACAAAGGAGAAGGTGGAGGGAGAGCGAGCAATCTGCTTACATTTTCTTCACTTTTTCTCTCACCTGGTTTTCCTCTCTGCCTGTTCGCAACCTATTATTTCAATCCTCTGCTGACCATCTGTTCAGACACCTCCCCCCACCCCAGAAAAAAAAAATTTTTTTTCTTTTTTTTCATTTCTCCTCAAAAAGCAAAGCCTGAACATCAAGGAGAGCCATGTGTCCAGCTTGCCCTCTGTGGATTGTCAGTAGTCACAGCAGATCATCTGGAAACCATTACACAAGCTAACAGGGCAACCAGACTCGACATGTGCACAGGCACCGAAAGAGTTCAAACTTGTTACTCGAATTGCCGCAAGTTTTTCCTGAAAGTAAGATTTATTTTAACACTGTTAGATAAAACAAAAAGACCTAGAATGAGCCACGTATACAGCTATCCAAGACAAACAACAGAGAATAGTTAGGCTTTATGCATTGGTTAAGCTCCATGACAATAACCAACAACACCCAATGCCTGTGCTATGAACAGGAGGAATGCTTCACCCTTTTTTGTCTGAAGAGACAAACTGTAAGACAAATGAAACTGCGATTCAATTTTTGGCTTCACGAATTACGTTATGGCTAATAGGGATGATCCATAGACTTTCAGACATACATCACAGCCGTCCAACACCACCATGCCCAGGTAGCCAGCAGCAGCAGGGAGGTGATGGTGCCCCTGTACCCAGCACTGGTGAGGCTGCGCCTGGAGTGCTGTGTTCAGTTCTGGGCCCCTCACCACAAGAAGGACATTGAGGGGCTGGAGCGTGTCCAGAGAAGGGCAGCGAGGCTGGTGAGGGGTCTGGAGAACAAGTCTGCTGAGGAGCGGCTGAGGGAGCTGGGGCTGTTCAGTCTGGAGAAGAGGAGGCTGAGGGGGGACCTTATTGCTCTCTACAACTCCCTGAAAGGAGGGTGTGGTGAGGTGGGGGTTGGTCTCTTCTCCCAAGTAACCAGCGATAGGACGAGAGGCAATGGCCTCAAGTTGCATCAGGTGAGGTTTAGATTGGATATTGGGAACAATGTGTTTACTGAAAGAGTGGTCAGACATTGGACTGGGCTGCCCAGGGCAGTGGTGGAGTCCCCATCCCTGGAGGGTTTCAAAAAATGTGTAGATGTGGCACTTTGGGACATGGTTTAGTAGGAATGGTGGTGTTGGGTGGATGGCTGGACTCGACGATCTTAGAGGTCTTTTCCAACCTATGATTCTATGATTAAGGCTTCTAAAACACACAGCAGCTGGTTTAAGTCCTCCCACAGTGGCTGTTCAACTGAACTTTCACGTATTCAGTATCACACTGAATGTTTTAGTCCCTGAATTGCAACCAAAAATTATAACGAAAGACTAACCCACTTCGGTGCTTTAAGTGAAGAGGTCACAAAGGAAAGGCAGTCAAAGATTTCTTTGAATCACTCTAATCCCTCCACAATTTTTTTTTCCAAAAGGACTTTGCAAAATTTCACACTAGTCTTCATATTGCCAATTATCTTTTCTCCAGCTCAACATGCTGGCTAGTCAGGCTACACAAACTAGCAAGAACCCAGGCACCTACAGCGAGACAGCCCTCATCCAGAGCATAAAATATATTCTGTACTTCAACAAATGCAACAATTTAATGCAGAAGATGTTTGTGCTCAAAACTTCTTTATGGAACAAAAGCACAGCAGCACAGCAAAAAAAAAATTAAAAAATTGGAATTTGCTCCCAAATGCTGCCACAGAATCTGGCTACTATAAGAGATGAAAGGGAGAGTGGAGTACAAGCATGAGATCTTTGAAAAGCAACAAAAAAGAAAAAAAAAAGTGTTAAAAAAGGCCAGTATTACCACTCAGAAAGGAAAATGACAAACACTTCTCTTCACTCCAGTAGAACAAATGGCTGCTAAGACATCAGTCGTTCAGATTATTTTAAAGAACGCAAAGTGGAGCTCAAAGGTACATATTGCAGGTTAGAAGTAATACAAATTGCAATAGCGCTGAGAAAGCGGAATATTCAGCATTGCAAGCTATTTTTTAACAACCTTGAAATGACATCAAATAAAGCAGGGACTTCCTGCACCGTCGCTTACAAATGGTAACGGCAAATAGCACTAACTTGCGTTTTTGCACTGCTGTTCTCTCCAAGGATCTAGAACAGGTCTTCGAACTACAGAGAAGCAGCATTTTCTTTTTTGAAAAATAGCTGACGAGTAGCGAGACAGAAAAGGAAAGTGTCCCCCATTGCCCGCTACAGTTTTCAGAAACCCTTTGTAAACTACTTGGCCGCTGTTGGCTATACCAGGCATCTTCTCCGCAATCCCAGGGTGTCTAAAAAAGCAAAAATGTGAAGCTGCCCAGCAGAGAGGCTGAGCAGAACCTGTTCTGTCGCCATTCCAGACACAAGGAGTAAAGCAGACAGCCTTAATATATCGCTTTCCTTAATCCCTAATCACCTTCGCCCTGGCCACCTCCTCCCAGCATCATGCAGCCTGCACACAACTGCTTACCAGTTTCATCAAACCCATCAGTAATATTTGGCTATACTTGACATCTCAATGTAAACATGATGCTTTTGACTGTGAACATGCAGTGACGCCTTAAAAGCCTCTCTGCTGCTAACATACAAAGCTGGAGCAGAGATTTACAAAAGGTAATTGAGAAAATTATAGCAGCTGAGCAAAACAGATGTAGCTACAAGAATGCATCTGCACTAAGTGCTCACACTAATCCTGAGCACCCAAAAGGGCAGAGGCACAGACACAAGCACACGCTGTTGAGTGGGCAGACTTTTTTTGAACTGCTTTCAAGACAAGATCATTAATTTAATTGGCTGACTTAAATCTATTGCTTACATTATAAAATCTGTTAGCTTTCTTATTATCTTTCTAGTGCAAAACTACTACACTAGAGCTCTTCAAAGCAACAGCTTTAATATCTCTAAGTTAAGACGTTTAATATCTCTAAGTTAAGACGATCCAAATGAAGGCAGAAGATTTCCTATAAGATGATAAAGTACATTTTATAAACCAGTTGCACATCACTTCCAACTGCACAATAAACAAGGGATTCCAATGACATTCTAACGGAAGACAAAACCTACTACACTGCAGATGACCATGTAATTTCCACCTATGCTACTCTATATTTCATATTTTTTTCCTTGATACCCTCTTCTGTCACCAGAGCCAGACATAAATCTGCATCTTCCATCTTCCCCTTATTTGGATAAACTATAAAATATCTGAGGTCCTTATAACCCATTTTTGGAAAAAAAAAAAGGCTTAATTCGTTCTTTGTTAACAGAGACGATGAAAAAAGCAGCCTTGTTACTAGTTCAAAATCTCTTTCTAGATTGAAGCAGTTTCAGCATCAATAGAAAATCTCTTATTCGTATTAAACCTCGAGACCTCTGTTCAAGCAATGCCCGTAAAAGAAGGGAATTAAAGACCTTGCCCTTCACACGGAGTCTCAGCATTGCTATATTGTAGGTAAGATGAGTGGATTGCTTCTTCAAAGCAGCAAAATGCTTTAATGCAGTGGCTTTTTTTTTTTTTTATATTTTTTTTCCCCACTGAAAATAACGATTTCTGGTGGAGCTGACACTTTTTCTTGACTTTTGACTACGACTTTCTTTTTTGTACATTTTCTCTTCTGTATTACCTTAGCTCTCTCCCTTGCTGACTCCCAAGTCTACATGGTTTGTGTCTCCCTTTCTCCTCCGTTCTTTTTTCTTTCCACTCCTCTGTCTTTCAAGATTCCTGTTTTTCAATTCTCGTGAGTTTTTCTCTTTCACTTTAGCTGTAAATCATTCACTACCACAGGGAATTTTACTTCTGATTTTTCTCTCCATGCCAAACTTGCAGTGCTTAAGTTACTGCCAGAGAAGAAAACTTTTAGCACAATCTAATAAGGACTCCCCAGTCGGTAGTTTGTGGACATTTTACTGGTCATTCCGGTGATGTTGAAATAACTTCCTAATGGCTGTTGTAGACTCTTTCTACAGTAGATTAATTAAACATTTTCTAATACAAAATGTTCTTTAGGTACGAATTCTCATGCTTAGTTGATCTAAACTTCATTTTTTGAGCGGCATCTGCAAAGTTTTAATATCTTAAGTTTTAAAGACATAAGCCAGAAGTCCAACTCTGGTAAAAGTCAAGGTCCAAACCTTCAAGACATCCCAGAACCCATAGCAACAGCACCAGTAGTATTGTGAGGGTGCTCCAAAATGTACCAAATTGGGATTTTTATGTCTCCTCTCTCAACCTTCTCTTCTCATTAAGGTGCAAAAGCAGCAATAACTCTTACTTCTTCTGGCCACTCTCAGGAGAAACTAATCATCTCTTCAGACAACATCTACCCATTTCTCGTCACTCCTTCATGGCAAGGGTGGCCAGGTAGATGAAATTGTCTACAAGCCACCAGCTGGACCACATCAAATTTGGGCTGTGATGCCTAGAGAATGAAGATGATGACTTGGGTTTCCTGATCTGGTATCCAGTCTAATTACTGGGCAGTTAACAGTATAAGAGAGAGAGTCTGCCCAAGCACAGACTGGAGTAGTGCCAGAACGAGAAGTGGATTGAGTCAAATAGGAAAAAAAAGAGAAGTCAAAGAAGAGCAGGTGGGAAAGTGCTGCTGGAAGAACTGAGCCCAAAGGGAACTCTGTTGGTCTGAGCTGGTCTGCAGCTGATGGGCGCACTACAGCCCACTTTCTAGGGCACTCTGTTCAAGTCTGAGTAGAGCCAAGTGCTACAAAACACCAGATTAGACAATATTTTTTTCAACTGAGCTGCTGCCTCTTTGCTTGGCTGACTGATACGTCAGTTGAACAGTTAGAGTGGTTTGCCTGTCTCCCCCTACCCCCCAACTGAATTTTGAAGGTTGGGCCAAAATGCCTACGGTCCAATCGAAGTGGTCTTGTACCAGCCTGTATATTTTTGCAAAGCTGAGGAACATTCAACAGTCTTCTACATGTTGAAGTCTCCCATAGATTTTGCTGCTCACACCAGGTCAAGCTGTAGAAATGAGAAGTGCTCACACAGCAATGCTTCCACAGTGTTGGACTGCAAGAGGCTTTTTCAAAGCGCTGTTTGTGCATTTTAGCCATGAAACTTTCAGTGATATCAGTTGGAGTCACACAGCTAAATCCCCAAGCAACAGTTTTAGATGACATATATTTCAAGGAGGATTAGAAAAAAATGCTTCTTACACCATTTTCCATGTAACATTATCAGTCTTAAACTCAGAGAAATACGAAATCATTTGGGGGAAATACATGATACACTGGGTATCAATTTTTCCATCCAATTAGGTTGGGCAGCTATGCGGAGTGTTTAACACTTACCCATGCTTCCCCCTTCCTTTCCACAGGTGTATATATTAAACACAAGTTAAGACTCCTGGGTTTTCAACTTTGTTGATTTTACATTCCTTTCGGGATTTAAAGTACTACTTTGTTTAATTATTTTTCCTCTACTCATCCACAGTATTGAATGACAGTAATAATGAGCTCAGAATCATTGCCCAAATCCCAGCAGGAACCATTCATAGTTTGCTAATAGGACATTATATTTGCATTACCAAGTTCAGTTCAAAGCACGTTGTGTAAATTAGCTCTGAGGGTTACTACCACGAATTTAAAATCAGAACATCAGGTCAATTAGCACAGCTCTAAAGCGCATTAGTTTGGGTAAAAACATAAGGGGTATGATTAAAATTCTAGTAAATCCTCCCCCTTCTTGGGCTAAGTGCCTCTCGAAAGAAGTCTGGTTTCGCTTCCTGGAGAAACCAGAATGCCTCAGCTCACAGCAGAGGGGGTCTGATGCCAGTCACCCCGACGCCAGATAAGCAATACTGGCCTGTTCTAAAGAGGAGACAAAATTAACTTGCAGGAGGTATGGAAATCCTCAGAACCCCGTAGAGACACTCTCTTCCCTATCCAAAGTAAAAGAACAGGGAAGTATGAGGAAGACTCAGAGGATCTGGGAATTTAACATAGAATATAGACTGCTTACACGAAAATACAGCTGACACAGAAAAGTTATTTCGTTTCCACCACAGAGATAAGCCTAGCACAACCAAGCCCACAGCCACAGACCAAAAAGTCACAGATCAATAACGATGAGAGGCGGCCCACAACAAATTAAGGCAGGGAGCTCCTAGTAACAACTACTGTAGGAGCACCCACCTTTTGGGCAAACAGCATACCCAGGTATGCACACACTACGTACACACAGAGGTCCCTTCCAACCCCTACTATTCTGTGATTCTGTGGAGCAGAATCATACAGACACAACAGGAGAAGAGGCATCCTAATGAAGTTCTCCTCAGGACTATGACTCTGATGAAGCTAAAGGATGCCACATAAGATTAAAAGAAAGGGCCAAAGGATATTATTTTGGCCAAGTCAGTTGATTAGTCTAAACGCTCTAGACAATTCACGTCAGCTGTTTATAAAGTTGCTTATTCTGTAAATGCTAGCCCATAATACATCATTACTCTCTGCAGAAACATACTTGAAATAATGGCTAGGTGACTTCAAAGACTATGTAATCTTAAACCAAATCATGGGATTTCAGATTACACAAAAGAAATCATTCAATGGACAGTTTTCATAGCCAACTGCATAAAAATAGTCATTCCTCATATGCTTAACATGGATATAGCTGTAACAGAGAGGAGGATTTCATCATTAATATTTGTAATTGCTTTCTTTGTACCACCCCCCCCCCCATCTGTTCAGCAACTGCCTAATGGATCTACAGGGGTTGAACTCACCAAAGCTCCTCACAAGCCCTTGAAGAAATGACTGTGACATATACAGAACCAAGTAGAAAGGTATGAAAGAAGAGACATTGGAAAACAAATTAAGATGTTTGAGTCAAGTACCTCTGCAAAATGCCAGGTCCATGAGCACGACCAGCTAAATAGCTGTAAATTCCTGGTGGATGAAGTGGTGAGAATGAAAGGATTTGCCTGTATGAAACACTGGGTATGCTTCTGGGGAGAAAACAGTACACAAATACATAACAGATTCCACCCTACCTGCAATGCAAACTGATGTGTGAAACAGAAAATAGGCTTTTAGTGAATTATAAATAGCTGGCAAGGACTTCTGCACAGTCAGCTGGGTGAAAAATGCTTTATGTGGCAGACAGTAACACATGAAAGATCAGAAACCATATGTAAATTGAAAGAAAATGAATGTATTGTCAGAATACAAACAAACAAAAGGCATATTTCAGAAAGTAAGCACTATAAGATGCTTACTATTGCATGAAAACTCTAGCTCATCTCTTTTTGCTGCTGAGTGCCCAGGAAACTACAAGTTACTTGGTATAGTAAGTGCTTCTGAAACCAGGTAGACTAACACAAATCAATAGACTGCTCACGATATCTACCTATTTAGCAGCACAGGAAGGCTTAGGTTAGCCTTAGAAGGATTAGATTACAAGCACAAATGAATTTGCAGAGGCAGGGAAGCAACATCTTAGTGCAAGATCCAAGAGGATCTACCGCGAAGAAGTCTGTATTTAAAGGACTATTCAGCTGAATTTGAATTCTCCAGATTTTGTAAAAATCAACTCCTGAGTTCTTTTCTTCCCTTGTTTCAATTACAGCTGTTCATTTCAATTTGCTGTTCTTTTCCACTGGGTTCTTGGTGGCTAGTGTTTCTTCCATCACCTTTTATATCCATTAAAGAGGCAGAAAAACTGCCAAATATTTTATTCTGGGGCAAAAAAAAAAAAAAAAAAAAAAGATTTTCTGTCATTATGCATTTCAATATCCCCACAAAAACATCAAATTAGAAGTTTCTCTTTAACATACACAGGCATACAAACGTATGGGAATCTCTGTCAGACTTTTCTTCAAGACGCATCCGCTCAGGGTTCAGGGCAAGCACAGAGCAGGGGAAAACGCTTCTCTGCTGTCTCCGTTTCATACGAGACTGTCTTCTATCACTTCCCTAATGAACGGCGTAACTATTATTTTTAATTGTGCATTATTCCAATTCTCAGCATTTTTAAAACTACATGACCCAAAGAGAAAGGAGATGTCCAGAGGGGAACCATTCCCTAAGAAAATGCATTTGAGTAGTAGCAATTAAATACTCACTTTCTAAAAAGTTGTGAGGCAGAACTGCTGAGTAATGATTCATTTCAGAGGATCCCAGAGAACCTCGGATTTTTTTTTTTAATAGCTTCACTCTCCTTGGTCTTCCCCAGGAGATATTTAAACAGGGCACGACACGGCACCCCGCAGCAGGAAGCACGCACTGCCTCACGACAGCAAAGCGACGCATGTCGGCAAAGGAAAACACCGCTGCCGAACCTCTATTTCTGGCATTGCATCTTTGCTCAGAACCTATTCTTGTGGGAAGTTCTGACATGTGGACAGCTACGGTTCTTTGAAAAGCATTAACAGATTGATGTTTTCATGGGTTTTTTAGCAGAGTTTTGAACACTTGTTCTCCCACCCAGTCGAACGATCCGTAAGAGTTCTTGGTCAGTTGAACTGGTCAAACAGACAACCAGGTATGGTCATTTTAGAAAGCTCTGACACTTCAACTCCTACTGTCTGAAGTTACCACCTCTTCCTCCTGAGCTGCTTCACAATTTCTTAAAATCCCCCCCCTATGGTTTTAGGAGCTCTCCTCAAAACTTGTCCCATCCTGCCTTCAGTTACTACTGTAGATGTCCATTTTCTACTTGGAAACCAGGAGTTTCTTGTTCCTGGAGGTTCAGGACCAGGAGCACCCTGCACAGTAGACACACCCAGGGATGGTCTCCAGCTCAGAGCACCCTGGCAGGACTTGAGTGAACAGCATCACCATCTGACCCGCCGCCCTGAGCTCCTGGGGCACGACAGCCTTCTACTGCAGCCAGCATGCGTGGTTGTCATGACTTACCCGGACGCAGATGGCAGGACAGGCCTGCTGAGCTTGCATGCCGCAAGGAGGAGCGGAGGTGCAGATGCAACGACAGGGAAGGGAAAGAAACCCTTGTGCAACAGCTTCTGTCACCCTGCCATAAAAACCACCTTGTAGTCTAGTAAAGAATCATCTCTGATTAACCTTTTTTCACCTTTTATTCCCCAGTTCAAGAAAGATGAGGAGCTGCTGGAGAGAGTCCAGGGGAGGGCTACGAGGATGGTGAGGGGACTGGAGCATCTCTCCTATGAGGAGAGGCTGAGGGAGCTGGGCTTGTTTAGCCTGGAGAAGAGAAGGCTGAGAGGGGACCTTAGAAATGCCGATAAATATCTGCAGGGTGGGTGTCAGGAGGACGGGGCCAGACTCTTTCCAGTGATGCCCAGCGACAGGACAAGGGGCAATGGGCACAAACTGAAGCAGAGGAAGTTCCAGCTGAACACAAGGAAGAACTTCTTCCCTCTGAGGGTGATGGAGCCCTGGAACAGGCTGCCCAGGGAGGTTGTGGAGTCTCCTTCTCTGGAGATATTCAAGACCCGCCTGGACAAAGTCCTGTGCAGCCTGCTCTGGGTAACTCTGCTTCGGCAGGGGGGTTGGACTGGGTAACCCACAGAGGTCCCTTCCAACCCCAAACATTCTGTGATTCTGGACCTCCTTAGCTAAGAAATTAGCAACAAAGGCATTAAATGACATTTGATTTCTTGTATTTCATTTGTACTCTACTGAGACTTCGTAAGGTCTGAACGGTGTTAATGTAATCTGCTTTCTACCAGGGCATGGGAAATACAACAGATATAACTCATCCCATTTATAACAAAAATAAAAGTCAATTCTTTGTCAATCATTTGAAGACTATTTATTGTTTTGACCTAAACTGTCCAAGAAACAGAGACCGGAGTTTCAGTGTTTACCTATAGCACATCTTTTATTCACGGTGATTTCTAGGAAAGGAATGCTACTTTCCAGTACATTTTTACGATGGACATCAGTCTTCCCTAAAGGCAAT
Organism: Opisthocomus hoazin; assembly: GCF_030867145.1. Taxonomy (NCBI): domain Eukaryota; kingdom Metazoa; phylum Chordata; class Aves; order Opisthocomiformes; family Opisthocomidae; genus Opisthocomus; species Opisthocomus hoazin. Next base: position 6,498,641 of record NC_134415.1, on the reverse strand, counting down.
TTCATCCTTGGAAACAACACAATAACGCAAAGGCTGTTTAGACAGAGGAAAAATCTACAGGCACCCTAATAGGCTATAAATCCTTTCCACAAACTTCTGCTGGTTTTTTAAGACTCTTAAATTATCTCTGGTGCTATGGAGTGGGTAATGATGGCATTCCAGATGTGCAGGAAGGGACCAGATGGACAACTGAGAAAAAAAAAATCCTTCACTGTTCAAAAAAGGCTATTTCAGGAAAAAAATTCTTACAAAAAGCACGGAGGCAGCAATGTACTTTGGCTACCGCGATGGGAATTTGAGCTGATGGGAACCACAACTATTTCAGATCAAGGAGCTTCAGAGTAAAGCGACAGCTTGTACGTCTGGACTGTTTTTAAGGGCAAATCTCAGCCTCTTGTAAGCGTGCTTCGTCCACTGCAACTGCTGACACAAAGTGAGAATTCTCATTTTTGCCTGAAACAGTGAGCGGATGAACTGTCTTCCGGACTGGCGAGGACAGTTAATAGAAGACCCCTTTGGGAACTACCTCCTGGCAAGAAGAGAGCAGCGCTCAGGCTGCTCGGGCATCTGCCCAGGATCAGATGATCCCCAGATGACGGCTGCATGTCACCTCCTCCACGGGGAAATTCCTGTGCCAGGGAACTGCTCCGCATCCTGCCTTTAAACAAGCACCAGTTGCTGCCAGATCCCAAAAACTAAGCGATGCTCTTCACCGAGAGAGGAACTGTTTCACCAGTTCACAGTTACGTGAACAGAGCCGGCAAGACACGGGTGCTGTGTCAGCATCAGTCGAGAGAATATGAGGCAGAGCCAGGAGCTGAACCCAAGCGCCCAACTGCTCCATTCATTGCTCCAAACTGCACGCTGGGTCAAGAGACCCACAGCCTGAGTCTATTAAACACATAACCAAAATGACAGCTATTTCTGGTGTCTTGCTTCTAAAAGTGTCACGAGGCGAAACCAACTCCCACCCCTCAGCTGTAAAAGAGGGTAGTTGCACCCTGCCAACGCACGTTTCCCCACAGGCGACGGACCGGATCATCGCGTCACCTGAAGGACCAGACCGATCCAGAAGCTCAGTGGGGACGTCCTCCATACCAGAAACAGCCAGCGTTCTGGAATATTGCTTTCCAGCCTGCTGCATAGGGATATATCACCCCTCACCAAAGGAGACCTGAGAGACCCCAACAGTTCGGGGAGGGCAGGGCACCCAAGGTGACAGATCTGCTGATGGGCTGTGATTGACAATGCCTACCAAGGGGGCCCTCAAACTCTCCTCAAAGGGAGACTGTACCTTGCAAAGGTCAAAGCAAAAAGTTAATTGGCAGGTACACACCACAAACTCTCACTCCTCCCATCCTCTCAGCAGGGCTCTGATTCTGACCTGCTTATTTCCTCTTCTTTTTTTTTTTCCCCCACTTCCATTCACCCTTCTTCAAAAGACTGTTAACAAAGCTATTTCATCTACCTGCAGTCACAGCTTTAAGTATCTGCACCAACTGTCTACGTTCCTGTAGTGGTGGTGTCAGCATCCACCTTAACCCAGAAACCACACGCGGAACACCCGCAGCTGCGGTGGGCGGGTAGGGAAGGCAGCCTTTGGGGAATGAGGCACGTCGAGGCACATCCCAGCACAGAACTGCTGCAGAGAGTGGGGTTAGGAGGTACCAGAGGGCTCCATTCTGAATCTGACAGGCAGATGTTGGAAGAGCAGAGGGAGGACAGGAAAACAAATGGGAAGAAACCCTGTCACAAAACAAGACTTCTCTGTGTGTTCTGCACGGACATTAAAGTCTCTGCATCGTCGAAAGAACAGCTGATATAAATAATTTCAGCAAAATCGTGTTTTAGCTGTGTTACTTCATACACTTAACACTACTATACCCTCATACACTTAAACGGCCACCACATACAAAGGCCGATGTCGGCGCTTCTCGGGCTGCATCTGCACAACTCATCACAGGCAAGTTCCTTCCCACAGGGCATAACAGGGAATGCCCAATCCAAGCACAAGTCAAATGATACTTCAACTCAAGGCTTTTGTCTAGATTTCTTCCTGTTCTTGTCATTTTTTCACATTTCTCTTTATAATTTTATTGAAATTCTTCTGCCCGCAAGCACAATGTTTTCAGATTTTCTATTAGAACTAATAAAAAAATTAAAGGAGATCCCTCAAAAAAACCCTTGAAAAACTTATTTCTGTTCTGATCAGCTTTAGCTAAATTGAAATATTTATTGATTTATTAGTGGAATGAAGAGGTAAAAAGAAAAACAGAACCTCCTCACGAATCAATGCAACACAAAACACAAAGAGCAGGGGGGACCCACCATAGCAGAAGCACGTGTCTTCACAACTGACTCATATTAAAAACACCAAAATCTTTCACAAAACCTATAAACCAAGTTTGAGAAACAACCTCAAGCACTTCTATGTTATCTAGGTCTGATATTCCTCATAACAGACAGAAAGCCCCTCCTTCCAGAGAAGGTAGGTGCACACTTGGAGAAGTGAAGAAGAAAAATCGCCCATCCCATTACTCCACTGACATTCATTTTTAGGAAGTTCAGTCACTAATTCTCTCACTGATGGTGTTCCACTTTGAATCCTTTTGGCTGGTCATCTGCTGAGATCAGCACCTTTCAGCACTTCCAGCTCTCGGGGAGCAAAACTACAACTCCAAGACCTCCCTTTAATTGCTCTTCCTGAGCAATTAAACCTTTTCTCCAGTAATAATGCATTTTGAGTTCAACAACCTCCCATAGCATTCAGCAACGTTACTAAAGCTCTGCTTCAAAACAGCCCCAAAGCATCAGCGTGCTGCATACGAATAATGACAATTAAGGACAGGATCCATTTAAAAAAGTTGCCAGGAACAAGGGCCAAAACTCTGAATTTCTAAAGAAACAAAATCTTTTCATTCCAGAATTTAAAAGAACTCTCTCCCCTCTTCCATGAAGACTGTATCAGATTTGACACAGAGAACACCGGAACAAATTACTGATGGGGTGAGGCATTGCAGATTGAATCAAAGAGTTCAAATAGATTGTGCTCACAGTACCGCCACTGGAAAAAAGAAGCAGAACTCTCTTTGCCTCAATCACAGCTCCTTTGTCCACCGGCATAAAACTCCCAGGCAGAGTCTGGAAGCCTACTGCTTCAGCTCCTGATGAGCATTCATGGTCCACAGTAGGTAACTGGCAACTGGCACAAGAAGATGGAACAAGGATAGAGCAAAGGGTCAGGGGGTTGAACTCCACTTCATGACAACCCTTATGGAAGGGGAAGTCAAATACAAACTGTAGTGGTTCCAGGGCTCAACTGGGATATACAGAATGGGTTCAAATGAGACAGCAAAGCTATGACCATCATCATCATCTAGAATACCCTTAATGCTACACTCTTGCAAGTAATCACAGAAAGATTTATGTTTGCAATAATTTTAAGAAGCAGGAAGTCACAATTTTCTTTACTGAAGAACACTGTTCTCTAATGAAACTTAAAAATGTATGAATCTAAGTAACACTAATGATTTTTTGAGAGAACAGCACTATTTTAATAATATTACCTTTACTTCTTACGGATTTTTTTAAATTAAGCAATAAAACACAAAACATGAAGATAAAATTACGCTATCACAGTTCAAATATAAATTATTTTTCCATCTAAATGCTTTGGAAACGTCCGGAAAAAGCACAAAACAAAGAAAAAATGTGAGGTCAAGTGAGGATAAGTTTATGCTTCTTGCTAATAAACAAGCCTTTGCACATACTGCCTCAGAATACATTTTATCTAGTTAACACACACAGCTTTGACATGGGAATTAGGGACAAAAATCATCGTTTTCTAATCTCTTGATCGTTTTCAACTGAGATCAACTAAAATCTGTGATGGGCATTTTCAAAACACTATCATTTATTTGTAGAAAACAGCCATTTCCATCTCAAAATACTCCTAAAGTTTCACTTAAGCAAGGAGTATTTGATAAAGCTATTTAGAGACCACATCTTAAAGAAAACTGTTTCTAGAGTACAGACACACACACAAACAGTATCACAGCAACGATTCAAAAGCAAGGCTACTTCAACAAAGCCACATTATTCTTTAAGAAAATAAGAAGTTTATTAATCACATTTTCTCCTCCTACTGTTCTGGATGCTATTAACAGAGCAATTTAGCCCAGCAGCAGTGGTACGTCAATCTGAATTAATTATTTTTGAGAGTTCAAATCACCTCATCTGGACTTGGGCTGCTCCAGACTCGGAACACAGGAAAGAGCTTCCAAAGAAGAAACTTCATAAAGCTGAAAACGTCCCTTCAGGAGTTTCAGGTTTTAAGGAAATGACAACTGCCTCTCCATAGCCCTAGAGCCACACGACTGGGATAAGCGTGGTGCTAACCCATGTACTCCATACGTAACATTGACCCCTTCGACCTCAAGGTTTCTGGCTGGGGGTCAGAAAACAGAATCACAGAATGTTCGGGGTTGGAAGGGACCTCTGTGGGTCACCCAGTCCAACCCCCCTGCCGAAGCAGGGTCACCCAGAGCAGGCTGCACAGGACCACATCCAGGTGAGGTTTGAATATCTCCAGAGAAGGAGAATCCACAGCCCCTCTGGGCAGCCTGGGCCAGGGCTCTGTCACCCTCAGAGGGAAGAAGTTCTTCCTCATGTTCAGATGGAACTTCCTCTGCTTCAGTTTGTGCCCGTTGCCCCTTGTCCTGTCACTGGGCATCACTGAAAAGAGTCTGGCCCCATCCTCCTGACACCCACCCTTCAGATATTTATCGGCATTTCTAAGGTCCCCTCTCAGCCTTCTCTTCTCCAGGCTGAACAAGCCCAGCTCCCTCAGCCTTTCCTCGTAGGAGAGATGCTCCAGTCCCCTCATCATCCTCGTAGCCCTCCGCTGGACTCTCCCCAGTAACTCTTTCTTGAACTGGGGAGCCCAGAACTGGACACAGTACTCCAGATGGGACCTCTGACCACAACGACGGGACAGCGTGAAGGAGACCATACGTCTCTCACAGAGATGAACTATCTCATCAGCATGCAGTCGGAGGCTGGGGTGAGCTGATTGGTTTTGCTGACTGCAGACATAGACTGTCCTCAGTCCTTCACCAGCGTAAGATTAAAGGACCACCAGGGTACATTCACATCTAGGGCACAGGGAAAAGAAACTGAGTGGCCTGACTTAGGTACCTCTGGAAAGCAAAGAAGGGAAATGAAACACGACAGTATCTGCTATACCCAGTGAGGAACCACCTGATTTCACGCTGGCTTTTATAACATGTCAGTGATGGAACTCTGAGCAACCTGGTCTAGTGGAAGATGTCCCTGCTTGTGGCAGGGGGGTTGGAACCAGATGATCTTTAAGGTCCCTTCCAACCCAAACCATTCTATGATTCTATGATTGCCCCTGCACTGGTGGACAACATCCACCATCCCACAGCTGGATCTGTTTGGGCCCCCACCCCCTTTTTTTTTTTTAAGCCGACACTGGTTTTAGAACCTAAGACGCAGGAATGCTTTCTGGGACATATGGGTAATGACCGACCTACCCTTACTATTTGTCCAACCACCCCTTCACAAGGAGCCAACTGTAAGAGGCTTACAGCTGTGGTGTAGAGTCCTAACCACCCTTACAGATCAGAGGGGATTTCTGGGGTGGGGGTCAACCTCAGAAACTTCCCCCCCACTGTCTGCTGACTCCTCCAAGGAACCGACTGTACTGTCACAGCACCTCACATCCAGCAATGTCGAACCAGTGCCAGAACAGAAAAACGTGGCCACGCTCCAGCGGTGCAACATCAGGAGGCAGAGAGAGCGCAGGAAGCGCTCTAGGGAGGATGGTCTGGAGCAATGGAATCAGATCAGCGAAGTCACAGAAAGCTTGTGAGCTCGCCAGTAGCCAGCGTTCTACGAAAACCAGAGCTGAAATGATCTTAACAGCGAGAGAACCGGCCCAGCTGCGAGAAGAGGCCAAGCAGCACCAAACAGCCACCTGATGGAGCAGAAGGAGAAAGAAAACCAAAGAGAAGAATAACAAGAGCTGTATTTTCGCAGTCACAGACCCGCCTGGACAAGGTCCTGTGCAGACTGCTGTACGTGACCCTGCTTCAGCAGGAGGGTTGGACTAGATGACCCACAGAGGTCCCTTCCAACCCCTACTATTCTGTGATTCTGTGATTGCAAATGGTCAGGCCAGCACAGCGCCTTGAACCACAGGCATAATATTGCGTACCAAGCGTTCTCCGGCCCTAACACTTGGACAAGAAACAGGGCTCGTTTCAATGCTGCCCTTTAACACCTGCAAGCAAATGCTACGTTTTCACAAAGCAAAAAAATGTGTCGTGACAGAATAAAAGATGGAATAAACCTAGACAGGCAGGATACAGATGAAGTCATTTTGCTGTAAAACAATAGCTGCCTGGAAAACTGTACAACGTCATTTTTGAAATACAAATTCAAAGTCAGTAACGTGAGGAAACGCGAATTTCCAGTTCACTGTTTTAGAGCCCTCAGAACCCTCTAGTCCTAGTCAAGACACAAATTGTGAGCTCTTTCTCGCCACGTTACAGAAAGCCAATAAATGCAGTTTTGGACCATTCACTACAAGAAATCTAAGTAGAAAGTAAAACTGAACAAAAGAAAGAAACCCACCAACGCTGGCACGCCCCACTTCAGAGCTAAGCGGAGACTTTCCTCCTGCAACTGAAATTAAACAATCTCTCCCCTTTATTGGCGATCCTCGCTAAAAAAGAATTGTCTCAGTTTATTGGTATGCAAGAACGCTGGGAAGGTTTTTACCTACACTCTACACTTCCCAGTTACTCAATTCTTCTGCATCCTAATATTGGCTGGGGGACATCTAATTAGTATAAAATTTAAATTTATTTCTTTGTAATTATACAGTCCATAAAATCCATTGCTTTCAGGCACACTTTTACATGTGCACAAGTGAAGTGCCATCATTTCATCTTCTTCCTTATCGTTCTTTTTCCTTAGTTACAGTTGCGGTATCACTGGCCAAGCTACAAAAACTCAATTTTCACTAAATTCTAAGACAATTCTCATTTCTTCAGGAAAAGAGCTCTACAGCTTTATAGTTTTAGTCCAGTTCTAATAATTATTATGCAAATCCCTCAACTCCACACGGTTACCCAGCCTTAGAACTCATTACAGATTCATTAGAAACACAGTTGCTCCATCTTCTCTTTCAGAGACTTTGAAATTTAATAATTACCACGAACTAGGGGATAATGCTGCAACATAAGTATTATATTCATCACAAAGCTTTTGTGCTGGTGCACAGGATTCTTTCATGCTTAATTTGTTGTTAATCATATTTTAGATTACAGTCACTGTTGTGTTTTTTAAAAAAACACTGACAAAATTCCTTATTTGAAAAAACAGCCTGCATCATGTGCCAAGTAATTCCCACTCGATCGCACATTTTCCCAAAAGTATTAAGAGACACACATAAAAATGAATTACTCTTCACAGACGCTGGAGTGTCAGACTACTAATTGTTGTATTTTTTTAATGGGACATTAAGTTCAGAAGACACTAAGGCAACTGAGGGTTAGGGCGAGAGGGCAAACGGCTTGAAAGGGGGCAACACCAGCAACTGCGGTAGTTCCTTCTCTCCGGGGCACTGATGCCGAGGTGAGGGGAGCAACCAGGATGCAGGATGGACAGGATCACAGAATCACAGAATAGTAGGGGTTGGAAGGGACCTCTGTGGGTCATCTAGTCCAACCCCCCTGCCGAAGCAGGGTCACCCAGAGCAGGCTGCACAGGACCGCGTCCAGGCGGGTCTTGAATATCTCCAGAGAAGGAGACTCCACAACCTCCCTGGGCAGCCTGTTCCAGTGCTCCGTCACCCTCAGAGGGAAGAAGTTCTTCCTCATGTTCAGACGGAACTCCCTCTGCCACAGTTTGTGCCCAAGATGAAACGCAATACTGCAACGTGGTGGTAAGAACTACTTACTAGCCTAAACAAATGGAAAGTACCTCCAACACAATTGAGCACAAAAGTAAACTGCAAAGACTTCTCAAAACTATAAAAAGTTATAATTCGGGTGCTTTGACGCTGTTGAAACCTGGAGAAGTTCCATTATTTTTTAGGTTATTGCTAACTATTAACATTATTGTATGTAGCAACAGTTAAATCAAAGGTAAATAAGGAGTGGGCGATTCAGACAAACGTTCACAGTAAAATTGGTGACTTGCTGTGGTTTTTAAAAATGGAGGGATTTTAATTAGGCAAAATTGACAGTGATGAACAACCAAAATGAAAACCAGATTCCTGCTGTGGACACGAATTCTGTTTAAATTATCAATGTAATCAAACATTTACGAAGTCTTCACGCTAGAGCTGCACACAGCGATCTCCCAGGAGTGGAGCAGGGAAATCTCCCCTTAACACAAGGGAAACACCAAAAGGTTAAAAAAAAAGAAGTGTGTTACTATACTTTACTGTCACTGAAGTAGGCAAACACCAAACACCATGACGGGCTTCACCTACCACATAGTTTGGACCCCCACAACAGCTTCATCTGTCACGATGCCTTTTGTTGTTCCAGATAAATGAAAAAGGTATCACAAAAGGTACTGAAAAACATTATCACAGCAAACTGTAGAAGAATAAAAGCAACCAGGGCAAGTTCACTGCACAAAGCTGACGGCAACCCAAGCTTGGAGATTAGATAATGAACTTCTGCAGAACTTGACAGCAAGGCTGTGTCTCAGGCAATACAAATATGCTGAAGACTGGGGAAAAAAAGGAAAAGGGAGGAAAGCAGGATGATTCATTCAGTGCTTTTTGTGTGAAATAAGTGGCCTGTGCTTGTTCACTGAAGGATAACTCGAAACGCATCTATGCCAAGCTGCGCAATGAGGGAGTGAAAGCAAAAACACCCTACCCTGCTAAGAGTAACAGAACGAAGGATGAAAGTAAAGCAATCAAAAAGAAAAACTAGATATATATACACACAAATAGATCCTCTTTTTTTTCTTTTGGTGAAATAAGGAGGAAGGATCTGTAAAAAATTGCTTGGTGCAGGATCAATACATCCATATCCATACACGCGGCAGCAGTCAGCATCCCATAAGCAGTTCTCTTGGCAACTTAGCAAAGCATGTTTTTGCATTAACAACTCAATTCTAATCTCCTCCTCCTCTAATTTCCCCAAAGAGAATCAATAAAGAAACTTCATCTGAAATATGCCATCTAGAACGACGACTAAAAGGAACAGGCTGCCCAGAGGGGCTGTGGAGTCTCCTTCTCTGGAGATATTCAAGACCCGCCTGGACGTGGTCCTGGGCAGCCTGCTCTGGGTGACCCTGCTTCGGCAGGGGGTTGGACTGGGTGACCCACAGAGGTCCCTTCCAACCCCGAACATTCTGTGCTTCTGTAAAAAGGGTACACAAAACCCAACTCAAACTGCAGTGCAGAGGCTGATCTGACCATTAAATGTACAGCACGAGAAGATAACCGATACATCCATTTTAAGGTGACAGCAAAGCAGTCACCAGCATATTAGAAGTCACTTGATTGCCTGACTACTGTAACAGTAAAAGACCTATCAGATGTCAAAAAAACATTTCATTGAGATCTCCCTGATACTGTTTTTCTTCAGTAGTGATTGATCTGAACACGCTTCCCTTAGCCACACATTGAGTAGTTAAAACTAGCGGAACAAGTGTTCAAGTTATAGTTGCGGAGGAAAAAATTGGGGGGGGGGGAGCAGGGCGGAATTAAAGTATGAATCCCTCTTCCATAAAATCTAATGTTAGACTTCAATGTTTAACAGGAAGTTTGCTCTGTTTAGAAAGTCTCCTACAGATCATGACAGCTACTCCTAAGAGATCGTTCTGCAAGTCCTCATTTTTAATTTCTTATGGAATTAACTGACTGCAATTGGTCATTCACCTTCTGGACTCACCATCCTTCACTTAAAATGGTATTTCCACCACACCACTCTTCCATATCACAGACTGGAATTCAGCAAGGGAATAAGCAGTAAGGATCAGCAAACTTCAGTAGAACTGCAAGATCCACTTTGCCACAAAACTCCTTTAACTTATCAAAAATTTAAAAAATTACACAGTTTGCCTCTTCTGGAACACTACAAAATCATTACGTGACAATTCAAATGGTACAATAATAAAGGAGGAAGGAAAAAAAAATTAGATGCTGACTGTTTATACAATGCTAACAACCTTTTCAGACTCAGAAAGATTCTGCAGTATCAGTTGTTACCATCCCGAAAAGTGATGTTGCAATTATTCCAAGCCCCCAAAGTCCACATTCCTTAATTGTAAGAACCACCTGCTTGCCCAGAGTAACAAATGGAAAAGCAGGGAGAGAAGTGACTGGTACTGGAAGGGACCCTCAAAGTCATTCCAACCAAGGGTTTGAAGATGTTATTCAAAGGAACAGGAGTAAAATGTAGCGACCAAAGGAATGAAAACCAAGGCTGAGATTCTGCACAGGATGCCTTCTTCTCATTTTAAGTGACATGGGTACTAGGGAGTCTGACCTCCACTAACACCCAAAGAGATACTCAGAAGTGCCAAAACTGTTCAGCGTATATGACTTCAGCTTCCAAACCCTACTGGATCTTCTGAAAGCCACGACCTCTTTGCTCAGTCACAAGTCATGCTTTTGTAAGACAGCCCCAACCAGAACACAACTCTCCTCGGGACAGGGGATGCAGTTGTGGTTAAGACAAACCTCCACCTCTCCCCCTTTCTCTCTCTACCATCACCACTCCAGCCAAGTTTCTTTGCCATGCAGCTGAACTGGTGTTATTGAGAATACGGTAACTTTCATTCTAAAGAGAGGTAAAGACAAGCCTTGTGCAGTACATTCTGATATCAAAGCCCTCTGTCTTATGTCAAAAGCGTCCTCTTTACAGGGGAGGATTTTCTACATTATAATTTTAATTTATTCTGCAATTTCTGCAGTAATTTATAGATAGGACATTAGAGGAGTCACATAAGAAATACAATGCTATCTTAGCAAAAATGATCGACAGCGCTGACTCACAGTTGGCAAAAATGGAACAGATTCAAAAGCAATTTACCAGTCCTTTGTGCTGTAAGTTTTGATGATGTTTCAGTAGAGATTAACAGGCAAAGGTTTTGCTTTAAAAACCAACTCAAACATTTTCAACAAGTCTAGGGGAAACTACCTTATTGCAAATGTATCCTCTATGTTATTACTCTTTGTTTCTAGTCTATGTTTGATGTTTTAAAAACATGGAAGTAATGAAGGACTTATGAAGCCTGTAGCAGTGAAACCTTGCAGAAAGCCTTCTACACAAGTGCACGTGATCTGACAAACTGCACTGTTAGGTCTTTCTAACCAAGAGAAGTCAGTTCATAGCAAAATGTAAAGAACTTGTTTCACACATTTTCCTCTCTACTAAAATGGAACCTTCTCCACAAGCTCTCCAAAGACACAGAATTTATCACCCTGCTAATTTGTTGGTGGTCCAAACCACTCAGCATGCCTCCAACTTTTGAATTCCAGCACCAGCTAAAGCTTCCTGGGTTTAGCACCTCTATTTCGGCAAGAGCACAATGAGCAACATCTGTCTCGGGTATCAGGCTAGTCAAAGTGTTCCACTGCTCATTAGAGAGGAAAAAGCGATCCCCAAGAAGTATTACTGGGTATCCACTTGGTGGGAGACAAAGAGGACTGGCATTAAACCTTTGCTCCCTTTCTTTCCCTGGCAGTCTCGATATTCTCCAACAAGGTGAAACCTGTCAGTCTCTATCCCTCCAGGTGATAAGAGAAATGCCTATACTTTAAAGGATAGCCAGGCTTTGCTTGGGGCATTGAAAAAAAACCAGAAAAAAAAAAATTTGCTTTGTCCTCTCTTCAACGAAGAGCTGCAGGCTACGAACTCAAATGGAAGGAAACATTTCCCTGAAGGTCTGGGCTTAATACGAAAGCTCTGGAGAGACACTGGGCTGAGGACTCGCCTCTCTCCTTAGCCTTTCTCACTGGCACTGTAGATCCCTGTCCAAGGCACAATCCTCCTCAAGCACTGTATAGGATGCCCACAGGCATGACTCTGTGCTGTACCACACACCGGAGGGTCTGGCATCTGCCCTGCAGCATCCAGTTCTTTCAGATCAAGTCCTCAGTAACTTCTTAAATAGGAAAAGCTACATTAGGTTGTCTGTGAGAGACATTAAGAGAGCATGTCTGACGCGTGCACACTAAGGAGAAAGTCAGACTAAACGATGGAACAGTCTCACCCGGCCTCAGCCCTGTGTAACAGGACCTTTCACTCCGAGGGGCCAAGACACTGATTAATTTGTGCTTTCAAAAACCCTTCAGAAACATGGAAGAATGATGCTACTCTGCTTGCAAATCACTCATTCTTTTTTGCTTAATTTAATTCAGACTCCTTTTCCCTTAGCACGTATCAGTGTGTCCCCCAGTAAGATACACTGAATAAAGCACTTCAGTAGAAGACACTTTACAGTTCAAGGCTGATGACTGCGTACGTTGCTTCAACACAGTTTTTATATTCTGTATATGCTAAGGCTGACTGAAAAGCTAAGAAATAAAATAAAAACTTTAGACTGTAATGAGGCAAGCAATTTTGCACTTTGTTCCTCTGTCGTGCTCAGCATGCCCGAAGGTTGGGAACTATACGTGCCTCCTCATCTGTGGCAGATGACAATCACCTACAACAAAAAAAGAGCTAGGTACAGCTGGAAGTCTTATTTTCCTTTTGTATTATCAGGAGATCCAGGCTTGCTCCAAATTAGGGGAAAATAAAACATTGGGAGCCTCCTGCTGTGCCTCCTGCTCAAAACCAGGATCTGCCTCCACGTAGGTACTCGAGGGAGAGCACTACACACTGACAAACAACCATCCCAGATACTAGGATGCCAACACGGGCACTGGGATCAAACTGTCCCAAAGCAGCACTAACAAAACACGTGGCTTACCAGTGTGGGGACCGGCCTGGTACTCTCCACCAACATGTACGTGCTGAAGTGAACAGCACAAGAACAATTTCTCCTGCCAGTCACCCAACATGACAGGCCTTGCACTGGAATGCAAGGGCCAACGTCACAAATCCCAAGGCATCAAATACACGACTGGAGAGCAAGAAAAACTACCACGTTGTTCTCTGGGACATTTTTAATCTTGGATTATGACTAGAACAAAACCTAGCTTTAAATCAGCCTTAACTCACACTTCTACTTTTTAGCTAATCACAGAATGTTTGGGGTTGGAAGGGACCTCTGTGGGTCACCCAGTCCAACCCCCCTGCCAAAGCAGGGTCACCTACAGCAGGCTGCACAGGACCGCGTCCAGGCTCTCTTTGGATAGCAGTCATTAAAACATGTCCATCCGCAACCACACCATGTCATGTGTCAGATATATACTGTGTATATACACTGAGAGCACATGACGTAAACACTAAACAGTTATAACCTATCAGTTGTATCTTTATACTTATTATCTTCATATTTATTTTATTAGAAAATAGTAAACTAAGTTTCCATAGTGATTTTAATACATTTATACCAAACGGCTCAAATGAAAAGTGAATCTTTTTAAAAGGTATAAAAGAACACTGCAAAATGGAATGCCCTACAAAATGGTATTAATGCGCTAAATAAATTACTTTCAATGACTCGTGTACATATGAAACCCAGAACAGTATATAAAATTGATCACAAGGAAACAGTGCCTCAAATCAGGGAGCAGACACAACCAGTTCTGGGTAGCAGATCCTTCTGAGATTGCAGCCCTGTGTGTCCGCAGATAGCTTTTATTTCCAGATTGGAAGGGGGAAAGCCAGTCTGTTACTAGTTTAACTCGGGCAGTTCCTCAGTGTTCAACAAACCAGCCACTAAACAGAACCACGCAAATAAACTGGAAGAGGAAATGACCTCACAACTCCTGCAGGAGATGCGAGAAAGATAAGATGCTGTCAGCAGCTCATTGCTTCACACAAACTGGGATCCCAGGTGCCTGGAGTCCAAATTCCCGTTCAGCTCAGCGGCTGCGCTTTCCTCTTCAAAATTTTAACTTCTGTGCACGAGAAGCTAAATATGAAAAATGTATTTAACACGTCACAGCAAGCTTAGTTCTTTACTGCTTCGTAATAATAGCAAACCCAGTTTCAGACCCTTTGTTTTCACCTTCAGTTCTACACCCACTCTGACATGTTTTTGGGGTCCCCGGCTGGCGGTGGGGCTTGGCACAGCCCGGAGCACCCTGCCCAGAGAGGCTGCGCTGCCCCAGCCTCTGCTCCCACCCCATCTCCCCGTCTCTTCTCTACACACCGGATCCAAGCCACAGCTGCCGTTCCCTCAGCACACCTCAGAATAACAAGGATTTACTGCAGGAGCACTCTTCCTTTATCCTTCCCAAGGCCTCATACCCCAGTTGCAACCCCCCACCCTTTCAAGTGTGAGGATTTATTTATTTTTAATCACAGGCAAATAAGGCACACCTCCAGAGCACCAGCTCTTCTAGCTGCCACTTCCCCAGGGACATCTCCACTGCCAATATATTCAATTTGGTGTTAATAAACCCTAATGAGTCAGCAGAAACCACTCCGACCCCCAGCACTCCCCGCCCGGGGGTGCCAGCAGATGTTCAAAGGAGCCGCCAGCAGCAGGGCACTGCCAATCACCTCGCTGGTATTTTAACTTCACTTGTCTGTTCAGCTTTTAACTGTCTACATTATAAAGAGGGGATAAAAGAAACAAATCCTTTCTGTGAATATCGTCCTCTCCTGCAGAGATAAATATCCAGCTGATCCCATTCACGCCTGCACGGAAAAAACACACATAATATCGCTTTATCACCTGAAATGATACGAAGCCTTTGTCATCTGAATCAATCGGTCTCCTGTTTGCTACACAATACAGCACAAGAAAGCTCAAGGGGCTTTGTCTGCCTTTGCAGATGCATCAAACCCCGGAGCAGAAGAGCTGAAAGTGCCCCTCCGCAAAGCCGTGGTGCAGGCATCTATGAAATACTGCGTTCAGCTCTGGCCACCTCGCTACCAGCAAGGTAACAGATTACACAGAGTTATTAAAGCAGCAACAAAAATGGGAAGTGGAGATTGATGAGATTGATTACCTCAAGACATTAAAAGTTAACCGCATAAAGGTTGGCTAAGGAACAGCTTTCTGGGGGACACAGTAACAGCCTGTAAATATTTGAAGGACAAGTACGCCAATAAGGAAAACAAATTATTTAGGATGGCAAAAACTAGATACATTTAGGAATGAAGATGAAATTAAGAAAGGTCTGACTCAACGAGAGAAAAAAAGCAGGGTAATAGAAAGCAGGCCTTGAGAAGGCTATCGCCTGGATGGCTTAATAGGTCTTTTGTATCTCTGCCTCCTGTAAGTCCACGATAATAATGATGGAGTGAAAGAAAGGACTCAAAGTATGAAATCCAATTAATTCTTTGCCAGTAGGCAAACCATCTTTATCAGATATTTTGGCTTGGTAATAAGCTTAGGCTTGGCATGATAGATCCTACCTGTCAGTTATTCAGATGTAGCTTTTTGTAAAGTCTTCGGGGAAGCCAAGAGTATTTTTATACTTTCATTAAAACACAGACTACATCCATCAAAGGAGGAAGTTATATTAAAAAGATCTGTGGCATTTTCAGACTAATCTGTGCATCTGACCGGTGCCATATTTAGCGTTATCTAATCTGTTTTGTGCATCTAACAGACTGCAAACCCTTTGGGGCACAACTCCCACCCTCCCCTTTCTTTACGTTACACAGTGCCGAGCGCGTTGACAGCGCTCAACAAATCAGAGCCAGTTCCAAGGGAGGGAAGCAGCCTATGCTAGCTCACGCTGCACGGTGGTGTTTTCAAGGGATGAATCCTTACATTAGTAACGGAGCTGGGAGGCTTCACGTACACTCCAGGAGAAGAATAGCTCCGACTTCTCTCGCAGGAAGAAAAAGAACTTTACAAACACAGAAAATGCATCAGAGCACACAAAAAAATTTATCATGTGGCTAGGTACGGAAACTAGCAGGAAGCAGTGACAAAGAGGATATAAATTACTTAGGAAGAATATAAATATTGAGCAAATATATTGAAGTATTTAATATTAAACTAAATATTGAATATTTAATATACTTAAAATATATTAAATATCATGAGGAAGGACCCTGTTTAAAGACAGACAGACAATTTATGTGCACCACGATATCATTTTTAAAAGCACAGTCAGGCATTGCTTCTCAGATAACAACAATTAATCACTAAGAGCACATTTAAAACAACCTGTATCAGCGTACTTCTCTGTTTCCCAAGCACATGTTACATCCAGAGCTCACACTATTTATCGACACTACTTTGGCTCATGCGAAGGTCTTGTAGAAGCAGGTCCTGTCTGTGGAGCCAACAAATCTGCCCTCCATTTTAGTATCTGCTGAAGCCAATTTTCACAAGAGCATATAGGGACATACGCAGTTATATATGGATATGCTGCCTCTTAAGGTGTTCTGAATTAAAACTCAACAAGCCACAGACTATTTATAAGATCAATGGGATCAAGCCATTGCTGGCAGCCTGTACAGCACACCTGGACACTCCTCTGACAAACTCCTCCTTTTAAAATTTAATATTTCATCCGCATATTAATATATTACAGACTCCTCATGGTTATAAACTCCGCTTGGCATCACGCACCACTAACAACTCCACTCTCCATCATCTTGGGGGTTTGGCTTCGGGCAGAGATGCTGCCTGTGCTGCTCTTCCATGAGCTTTCTTCTGCGAAGCAATGTCAGTGCCAAATGAAATACTGATGGCCAAGGAAGGGACAGGTTTTACTGAGATGCTTTGTTTTTTAAATGATCCCAGTTAAGCGTATGAAGCATCTGTTGTGTACTGCTCCCTGTATGCAAAATGGATATTCAGGAAAGTAATTTACATTATAGTACAGAGAGGGAGATGCACACTCCTACCTCGTTTGCCACAGCCTTCAAACGCTGTGTGCATTGACAGAGTTGCTAACTTCAGAAACATTTGCACTGTAGCTTCTCTTTCCAAGGATAACATTAGCTAGAAGAATTTAAAACAGATATTCAGAAAATTGCATTTCTCTGGCTCAGTTTTGTATTCCTTAATACGAAACCAAATGAAACCCAGGATTTGACAGAAAACTTGGGAATTCTTCCTCTTCATAGAAATTTTTTTTCTGTCAAATTTTCATTTACTATGAGAACTACACTTTAAAAAAAAAAACAGTAAGATTATACTGAGATGGAAAAATACATTTTTTTTTTACTCACTTTTCATTAAACAATTAATGATCCAAGATTAAAAGAAAAACTGTCTGAAAGGATACTGGAAGCATTATATAGAGAGTAAGGTGTAAATTTTACTTTTATAATCACTCACGCCATTAAACAGCCCAAACTCTAGTTCAAGCCAATGGGACTTCAGCACTTGGGATAATTTACTCCCCTGGACAAGGCAAGCGGCGGAAGACTCTCAAGAGCCACGACAGCATCCCAAGCCAGCTTGCTGCCAGCCTCCTCCCCTCCGCTGCCCAGCAGCACCTGCAGGCAGATACATTTTTTGCAAGTCCTAAAAGTCAGGGGCAAACCCAACCTCAACAACAGACAGACTTTGTAATACTGGTGAAAAACAAGCTTTAAAGAAAGAAGGATAGGAGAATTTTTGACATCTCAAGTGATTTGAAGTATTAATAGTATTTGTCCAATATTAGCTAGAAATCCCACCTACAGCGGCTATGCGGCTGCCAGAACAATTAGAAACTCAGCTGAAAATGAACAACTTCTAACCTTAATGCTCAGTTTGGTCAAACCTAACCAAACCTTTCGTTACCTTGCAA
Organism: Opisthocomus hoazin; assembly: GCF_030867145.1. Lineage (NCBI taxonomy): Eukaryota > Metazoa > Chordata > Aves > Opisthocomiformes > Opisthocomidae > Opisthocomus > Opisthocomus hoazin. The sequence continues at coordinate 6,480,763 of NC_134415.1, read as the reverse complement.
CTGACTTAGACATTTGTGGTACAACCACTCAGAAAGCTACAGAGTAGCTGATCTTCTCAATAATTTACACTAAAAAGGAAATTTAAAGCCACCCTTCCAACATTATTTTAAATATTTACCTACGCTGCTGTTATTTTAGGGGAGGATTTCTTTTCCTAGCTTTCTAAAATACTTCTTTAGGGTGCCTTAAATATAAGCCAACTGCACTGAAACCAAAAAACTTGTATCATCGTGCTACCACAGCGACAAGTAAGGGCGTAACTGCAACGAATCCCAAACGCAAGATTAGGACGGCACTGGAAAGCCTATCATTGCACGATTCCCAAAGCAATTTTTTGTTTCTTTCTTCAGAAACCAGTTAAAGACCTAAAGGGGATCATCACTGTCCAAATGAGTTGATTATCAGAGCAAAGAAGGGACCAAAAAAATGCAGGGAGGGAAGATGGGTGAAGAAAAAGAGCAGCGGCAGCCGTTGCATAAGGTATGAGATACTACAGACCACATACAACTGCAAAGTCCTCCCTGTGAAGGCCAATATTCTTTTGCTGCTTTCAATTCAGGATCTTATAGAATTAAACAAGGAAATCGAATATCATTTGGGGCTCTCTGGCTTGGAGCTCAAAAGAGAGCCCTGCTCCCACCACACTGGAACTGCCTGAAAACCCACGTGCAACAGCTGCATTTAACACAAACTCGATTATCACGAGGGAATCTAAACCAAAACCTACTCATGGTAGGATGGAACAACCAGCAGCATGGAAAAAAGACATACTACCTGTTCTGCTGTTAGTATATACATGTTCCTTCAAAAACTAGAAGACAACTCGGAGACAGAGGAAAACAACGAGCCCCACATAGTGCCTACAAACCCTTCCCCTAACACCACCATTTTGACAGCCCCAGAGACCCCCCCGCACGCAATTTAGCCCTTCCAAGTTCTGAGCTATCGCAGCACCTCCACGATTCAAGTGACAAACTGCCAAAAATTACTTACTGTTTCAATGGAGCCCCCTGGGCAAATCCAATGAATACTTATCAGCATTTTCCACAAGATTTTGCAGCCCTTCAAACTTATTGTGAAGATCAAACCACAATTTTTAGCTTGACTATAACTTTGGAATTTAATGTCTTGTATGCACATATTATATTACATGCTAAGACAGTTTATAAAACACATTAGTTATTGGGCATAAGCTCTGGACACTCCATAAACTCCTCCCCAAACACATTTTTGCCATAAAATCTTTCAAGAGGAGAAGTTTAATTATATTCTGAATTCCAGAGATCTCTGTAAATAGTTTCACAGCTTTAATCTCATCCATATCTGACAGCAAAAGCAGTAACAACTCTTGGAATGACTTTTATTAACCTTTACCCAAAACTAACCACTTGAGCAAACGCTGTAAGAGCAGCAGCTTCCACAGGAACTTTGCTGTATATCACGGTCCCGAGGAATCAAACCCAGCTGAAACCAGGACTGTAACACAGTGACCTGCTTACCAACAGTTTTCACCAGAGATGACCAGCCTCTTTTTCTATCACCCTCTGCCATTTCTATTCCATTCATACTCGGCTCCCTCACTTCACCCTGACTCTAGAAATTCCCATCATCTCCATACAAATCCATCGCCAAGTGTGTCAGGGGGGTCATGCTGTAATTGAGGGTTGATTCTTTCTTCTAAACCGACCTTCACAAATTGTTTCCAGTTGTGCTCACAGCGCAACATTCAAAACTGAGATGCAGAAGGATAAATCCCGGTTTCTACGATCCTGGCGGAAGCCTTGCTGTTTGTCACAGGTCCACAAGCAGACCTACAGAGATCCCCGCTGAAGTGCCCGTTTCCCTTTACACAGAATGGTAGGGGTTGGAAGGGACCTCTGTGGGTCACCCAGTCCAACCCCCCTGCCGAAGCAGGGTCACCCAGAGCAGGCTGCACAGGACCTTGTCCAGGTGGGTCTTGAATATCTCCAGAGAAGGAGACTCCACAACCTCCCTGGGCAGCCTGTTCCAGTGCTCCATCACCCTCAGAGGGAAGAAGTTCTTCCTCATGTTCAGACTTGGCAAAGGCAAGTTAGAAACAGCCAAATCTGTAGAATTACATTCTGAAAAAAAAACAGTTTTGCATGGTACTGCTGCATCAATAATTGCCCTCTGAACAGACAGAGCTACTTGCGCGTATATGGGCAGGGATGCAGGTGTAGGCTTCCCAGCAGCCACGCGTACCAACACAAATTTGGCTTCATATTCCTCCCCTTGCCCAGTCCCAGTGTGAACTGGAAGCACTAGGGCACAGCAGGGTAGGCATTCTGCACACGCTAGATTAACCATACGCATGCACGCACATTAGACGAGTACATTTATAGCAGCCACTTAAGTTCAACTGCCTAAATGAATTTCTTTCCACCTATATCACCTTTCAGGATAGAAGGCAAAGACATGTCCCAGCATACACAGACCAAACAAATTATACTGAGCAAAAGAGTCACATGCAAAACTCAACAGAAAAAAGGCTTGATGAGAAGTCCTTTATAAAAGAGACTTCAATAACTCATGATGTGTCACACAAGCACATGGGAAGAGAAACTGCTGACTGCAAGGCTTTGGGTTCAAGAAGACACAGAGGTTCTAGATCCTGCCCACCATTTTGAAATTCTCTTACACGATATTTCCAGGATAGTTACAGAATCACAGAATGTTCGGGGCTGGAAGG